>NW_022990034.1:47545-610425 GCF_902827175.1 Gymnodraco acuticeps | reverse complement strand
GTTGTTCCCTGGATCAAGTATTTCCTGTTTCAACAGAGGTGGATCTAAAGAGGTTCAGGTGAGGTTAAATCAACAGGGTACTGAGCAGCAAACGCACTGTTGATGTTTTGAAACAGGGAACTTTGATTGTATTTGGAGGATAAGAGGAATGATAAATTGCAAGTGAAACGAAATTATTTTTATCTCAGATAATGTCAAATTCACAGGATGCTCTCTTTTTTGAAATATTACAAAACCCACACACCAGCAGACAGAATACAAAAATAAAATAAAATAATTTTAACCCAGGTGGTCCTCAGATTTACGTGTTGTTTTTTTTTATTGCATTATTGCCAAGGACTTAATTGTTAATTAACATGCAAAATTAGTCAAATTCAACCTTAAAGGCTAAATAAATAAACCCCTTTCAGATTCAAAAGGCAATTAAAATGAGGAAAATGCAAATAAACAGAAGGCAAGTGTTAGTTATGCCTGATCAAATCACTTCACACACCAAGTCTAACATTTCAGAATTGTGTGTGTTTTATATGTTATGCCTTGTTGGAGGCTGAATGTAGGCAAGTTGAACTGAATTGTGCTAAAGATGTCTATGGCAAGGTGAGGTATGAAATGGCAGAAGAAAGATTTCAAGTAAAAAATGTTCCTGCCTTTATAGAGACAGGAGAGGCTGAAGATAAGGCAGGCTTATATTTGATCAACTATTATACTTGTTTTAAAGACAACAAAAGAAAATGTTGACCGTTCTAATTGAATTTGACACATAAAACAACAAATGCTGCAGAAAAACGAAATTCAATGACCCTGGGTAAGAATGCTTGATTATTAATTAATCATTTAAATTATAGTGTGGACTGTACAAATCAAATGCACACAAACATTTACGAGAAAAAGGTGGACAAACATTCACAATCGAAATCCTAGTCACCACAGGAAGTTTCTGTGGATTTACAAAATATTTTAGCTCCGAACTCAATATATTTATATTGACACTTTGCTGCATAGACTTTCCTTCCTTAGCTGTACTAATAAAGGCAGAATTATCCCCAAAAATTGATATTACAATGAATAAAAAACGTGCATATCATTCATTCAATAAACTCATACACTGCACAAAGAAAAAAACAACACATTTCAAGATATAACCAGGACCTCAACTGAGAATGGTGAACATATATTTTTCTTATAGTCTTAAATAGCCTATTATTACCTTCGTATTATTAGAATATGATGATTATCATAATACCCATATTGAGAAAAGCACATTCAGATTTAAATTCATGTACAGCATCTTGTTTACTTACTATCAATAAACAGGAATGAGAAGGTTACTGGCGGAAAACTCTTAGCTGATGGCGTAGTTTTCTTTGGTGTATGTCCATGAAGAATATGCCTTTAGGTGCCTTACAATACTTTAGGTATTAATATGCAATAGGTGAGCATTTGATGGTTAATAAGTGTATATATTTCTACATTTTAACCAAAATGTGAAGGAAGGTTTTAGGTTGTTTTTTTCATAGCGTTATCCCTTTATTTTTTAGTAACTTGTTCTTTATGAAGACTTCAAAGGATTTCAGTGACGGACACCTCTGGTACTCTGTGATCAATCGACCACCGAGCAGCAACTTCACCTGTGTGCAGAGAGTTTCCTGCTGTTTCACCCTGCTGCTCTGCACCATGCTTACCAGCGTCATGTTTTATGGCATCCCAACAGATCCCTCTGAGCAGACCATGGATATGGGTACAACACATTTTTAATAAAGTCAAGTCAGAGCTTTGAAGACTTTTTCCTGACCTGGTATTTTAATGTACTCCTGTGTACATAAGTAGCCAAATAAACTGCATTTTTAAAACAAAATATATCTTTATATATTTGTGGATGAAAACAAATGTTTGAAAATATATGCGAATTTCAAGTACATGTCTTTATCTCTGACTCTCGCTCTCATTCTCCTCAGGTCTCTTTGAGTTTACATGGCAACAGTTCATGATCGGAGTACAAAGCTCCCTCATTATGTTTCCTGTTAACATCCTTATTGTAAGCATTTTCCGAAACACACGTCCCAGAGAAACGTCTTGTTGCAAGTGCAAAACAGAAGAACCAGATGCCGAGCAGACGTTTGTCTCTCCAAGTAACACCAACATGAGTGTCAATGTCACTTTGTACACTGTCATTATGGTAGGTGCTTCATGTGTTTCATGTGATAAGTATAGCTATTCAAAATATTGACCCTTAAACATGAACATTTATGACAAAAGCGTGATTGAGTCAATAATTTGTCTCAAATTCATGTGAATTACGTCCATATATTGTATTGTATGTCATTTAATACATAGAAAACACCTTTGTATCTCAATATTTTCTTCCTTAGGATATAAAAAGGATTGCCCAATCTCTATCAAAGACCATGAAAAGCAACATCCCATGCACTGAGTCCGAGTTTGGTCCTGCACAACAAGATGATATCAATGCTGTCCTTTCTACAGTGGAGCACTTCATCACAATGAATAACAAAGCCAGTGACACCGCCCAGCCTGAGCTAGGTAAGTACAGTACATGATGTGGATGGCTGATTCTGCAACATTGTATGTAATACTATCTTGATTTTGGACAGATATAGTACAGTGTTTTACAGAGAGCTTATGGGGTTGTTTTGTATACACATAAATACATGCACATGCATTTCATGATGCATAAGTCACTGTGCAGACTTTTGAGCTGTCATTTGTAACATTTGAGGGAAGACGAAAAGTGATAATAAAATCAGTAGGACAATTAAGTGGTCCAAAAACTTTAGTAACCCAAACATAAGTACATATATTTTTGGTTTCAAATTAAGCACAGGCTATGCCATTGTGTTTTTCAAAACCAACACAAAGTGGTCTAAATTCATTTCCAGGGCTGGAGATTGTTCCCTAATCAACAAATACAGCTTGGTAAAGTTAAATTGTTTTCAGACAGAGCCCAACATTCAGTTTTCCCGTCATGAAATGTTGATCTAACGCCACAATTAAACGCAAAAATGCTGCAAAGCAAATGGAAAAGGGTTTAATTAACATGACATTTGGGCATGTATCATAGGGTAAGGGTTAGGATTGAAGTTAGGGTTACACGTTACACTAACCCTCGATGAATCAGCTTGGACATTGATCAGAAAAAGTGGAGAAAGAGAAAAAAAGAAAAACACTCAAGCTCACTCCAAATGAAGGATCGGTGTATCCGTTGATGGTGAGCTTACAGCTAACATCCAGTTGCCAAGGGCGCCGGAAGCGGGGGGGCCAGGGGGCCATTGGCCCCCCCACTTTACGGCCCTGCCCCACATTTTCGCAGCAGCGGATGCCGCGGAACACATCCCATTTCAATAATTTCCCTCTACTCTAAAGTCGCATCTAAAAAGAACGCCATCTGATCTGTGTATATTTTGTTATTTTTGATTGTTATATTCAATCTCATTAGCTACAGGCATTTTTGAAGCTTGTAAAGGGAAGAACACAGCTCGCCTCTCACTCACCACTCTGCTCTTCCACAGCGCCGCTTCCCCTCCCTCCGCTGACATTATGAATGTAAGGCATAGTAATCATAGATAACACCGCAGGGTCCGTTACAGTTTGTTTTCATCTGATTTCAAATAAACAAAGTCTTGGCTTTCAGAATATTAAACTTGTTTCGGCAAATTCAGATGATAAATACAGCTTTGAAGCTTTTAACGGCATAATTACAAGCGGAGAACGGAGTAACTTGACGTCACAGCAAGCATAACAACAGCCGGTGTTTCTCCTGAGAGTTTTCCCCGGGAAACACACACATACGGGTTTTTGTGAACTAAAGGGACACTTTGACCCAAACACGTTTTTTCCTTCATTAGAAGGACACCCTTTTCCACTAGCTTTACAAAGATGTTTTGAATATCAAAAAATCTAGTTTGAGCCATACAACACAAATCCCACTTCAAATGTCCAATACACATAGCACAACTCAAAATACAACAACCTGACACCATGCTTAATTATGAGGACAGCAGATAATGAGCTGCATAAGCCCCGCCCATGACAACATTGTTATTTGTGAGGACAGTAGCTATACAACACACAAACATGTCACTGAAGTGTATTAAAGGGACAAACATGATTAAATGGAACATAACTTTACACAGACAAGTGTTGGATTGTGCATTACAAGAACAAACCTTTTATAAACGGACAAAATGTATACAGCATAGGAATACCTGATTTTTGATGTAATATTTTAATAGACAATATAGTGCACCATAGATATATAGCTTAAAAGTATGTTAATGTGTTTGGTTATTGCTTGCCTCCTGTTTGCAATCTGTTGTTTTCATGCAAATGTAGAACCACATTCTAATACTCTCCAGAGGGGTACACTACAAGCAGGTCTTCCGAGACGAATTAAATCCATTTGCAAGTAAATGCTTATATTTGCAGCACTGCTAATTGCAATTACATCATCGATATGAAAAGAACCGATAACCATTTTATAGCAAAGTGACCGAACTGGTTTATCACTAATACAAAATGCTATTTGCCCTACAAGACTGCTCATCTACTGGAGCATTACCTTTCAAAAGCTGATACAAAAGGACACATTGCACCTTGCACAGTGAACAATGAGCCAAGTTTAATGGTTATTTTCACATAACATTTTCTCACATGAAAATTGAGCTAAGACTAAATCTTTATTATTTTAAACATATAACTCTCCTTCCAGCATTACCTTGGTACGACAGAGGATTAGGGCCACACAAAAGAAAAGATAGAAGAATAAAGTCATAATTACGAGATTAAAGTCGCTATGTTCGGAGAATAAAGATGAAATTATCCCGGGGGCTGAGGGGTCGTTGCAGCAGATCTTCAAGAAAGTTATATTGACAGATTGGAACTGGAACGGATCAATAACTCATAAACAAACGTTGCTAAAACACAAACTAACTACCGTAATAAGGTAAACAACTATCCACAATCCAATTTAATCAAAACAACCTCACACCCGCCGCCCTCTGAGCTGGACACATAACACAGGTGTCTGTCTGCAGCCGGAGGAGAGAGGAGGGGTCATGGACCATCTACAAAGTGCAACACTGAAAAAAATACTGCAAATAAACTACTAACACCACCTATTTTTGCAAAGTTGCATGTGTAGTTTAAGCAACAGTATATTATTGTGTGATTTAAAATGTGATGTTTGTAGCTTTATAACAGAGGAGTTATTGAGTATATCTTTATTCAGTGTTGCACTTCGTAGACGGTCCCTGACTCCTCCTCTCTCCTCCAGCTGCAGACAGACACCTGTGTGATGTGTCCAGCTCAGAGGGCGGCGGGTGTGAAGTTGTTTTGATGAAATTGGATTGTGGATAGTTGTTTACATTCTTACGGTAGTTAGTTTCTGTTTTAGCAACGTTTTGTTTATGAGTGTTTGATCCGTGAAGTTCCTATCCTTCAATATAACTATCTGCTGCAACGACCCCTCAGCCCCCGGAATGATTTCATCTTTATTCTCCTAACATAACAGCTTTAATCTCATAATTATCCTTATAATAAAACATTGCTCCTACATGTAACATAATAATGAAGTTGAACTGTGAACTGTCCTCATTGCATGTTCGATTCAATTTCATCATCATTTGTGTAGCAGTGCTTTTTTCTTCTGAGTCGTGCCTTGGCTCCTGACGAAGTTTCTAATATTTTTGCAAAGAGCGACCAGCCAGAATAGGATGCTCTGCAGCTTTGCACTGTCTGCAGTCTATCATCGTGGCCACTTTCCCCTTGGTGTGCATTAAAGTGTCTCAAAACTGCTGCCACCTCTTTTGGAGACCACTTCTGTTTTTGCATCCTCCTGGGATTCCTCTCCACAGCATTTTCAAGAGACTCTACAAACAGAAAAAGAGGACATCTTGTGGATGAAGAAGGACCAAGTTTAATCACTAGACATCCAGAGTAGTATACAAATGCTTTACTGGCTCTTATTCTGAGTTAACTACACAATCAGGTAGAAAGACACTGATTATAGCATTTAATATTTAAAGAGTATGATCATTCAGTTTAACATTAAGAAGAAAAACAGCATTGACACACAGTCCTCTTAGTGTCTAAAGCAGTCCAGTAGAGTGATGCACAGGACCTGTGTATCGAACCTCAGCATTCAAATCCAGTCTTCATGGTTTATAACTTGAAATAAACATGTAACTATTACCAACATTAGCCGTGTTCACACCAAGTACTTTGCCGTACATAGTGCCGGCACTTAGTGCCCCGGCACTTAGTACCCCAGGGCACTTAGTACAGATCGCGTTCACACCGGAATATTTTCCCTGAGGGAAGATTACGCAAATGAGCCGCTGACGTCACTTCGTCTTCTTCTGCCTTGGGTTTACTGGCAGGCCGCAAACAGCCTCACGGTGTATACTGCCACCCGAAGTCCCCGGCCGGAAGTCCCTGGAGTTGGGGAAGGCTTCAGTAGAAGCTGCTGGGACTCCCAGCAGCTTCTACTGAAGCGTTCCGAGTAAATCGCCAGAACACCGACAACTCCTCATCTCCACCGCTCCCATGTTTTATTTTGTGTTTCCATAAATGAATCTCTCTGCATTTGTGCGCTGGGCGAATGCTAATGCTGATAATGCTAATGCAAGGATAATAAAATGGTGGCTCTACAAAACATTTCAGAGTTTTACGGGGCGGGGTTTGCAATTCGCCCAGCCAATCAGAACTGGGGCACTTTTTTCCCCCAGGAAAGTACCATCTCTCAGCAGGCACTAAAAATGGGGGTAAAAGTTCCCGGCTTGAAGTACTCTTTTTGGTGTGAACGCGACATAAGCAGTAGTAACGGAACTAAATGTGAAAAGTACGGGGAAAAGTAGTCCGGTGTGAACGCAGCTATTGAGTTGTGGTTAACTCACCTGTTGAATGTCATCATAGTGGGACTCAGATGTCATGGCAGCATCTTCATGCAGAGTCTCTGCCTCAGTGGAAATCTTGTGGATGAAGAAGGACCAAGTGTAATCACTAGACATCCAGAGTAGTATACAAATGCTTTACTGGCTCTTGTTCTGAGTTAACAACACAATCAGGTATAAAGACACTGATTATAGTGTTTAATATCTAAAGAGTATGAGTATGATCATTCAGCTCAACATCCGGTTTCAGGCTCAACATCCGGTTTCACTATGAGTGGTCGCATTTTCGAGAGCTCCCGCTTTGGCGGTTATTCCTCACGATTTTTTACATATTTCATCCTCCTGACAATATGGATTATGGACTCCTACCTCAACTCACCAATGAGGCAACATCACTTAGAGAAGGAGAGTAATGAAAGCGGGGATACAATGAACCACAATGACTTTTACCTTCTCAACGGCTGGGAAAGGAAACACCTCGCTTTTGGAAGTGCTAGCATTCATGCATTATTAACTGCAAACCCGACGCGAAAGTACTTACCCCCGTCAGGCAAACTAGACCGAAGAAGTATGATCGTCTTGGTCTTATTGTTAGCGGGAGACATCCATCTGAATCCGGGCCCGGTGCAGACAAGAAGCCAGTCCTGCAGGCTCGAGCAGCTAGCATCACAATTAGCATCAGAACTAGCATCTCTTCCGCTGCAACAACAACTACGCGACGACAACAGAGACCGTGGAGACAGCGGAGACCAAGGAATAAACGGAGACTTTGAGATTCCCCCGGGGACGCCTCGGCAGACAGACACGCATGAGGCAGTGACGAGAGGAAGAGAACCGAGATCCGAGGGAACAAATATCCGCCATGTTGTTAGCCATGTTGTTAGCCACCCTGCTAGCATATCAACGGCTAAAGCTACAAAGGAGCCACCCTCCCCCCACCCCCCACCCCCACCACCACCACCACACACCGCCACCACGACAAGCCGGTTGCTGTAACGGACAAAGACAAATATCTGCAAGCTGACGACATTGTGCATTTAAGCAACAAAAATGGACTACATATTTTTCATCTGAACACTAACAGCCTGAGACACAAACTGGCTGAACTCAGGCAGCTATTCATGAACGGTAAGGCAAGCATATTATGCTTTTCTGAGACCAAATTGGACAATTCCATTACAGATTCAGAGATTGAAATTGAAGATTATCTTGTAGTGAGAAGGGACAGGAACGTGAATGGAGGTGGTGTCTGCATGTACATACATAAAGACACCAATTTCAAAAACCGTACTGACCTGCATCATGAAAATATTGAATCTGTGTGGGTTGAAATTCTTTTTGACAATGCTAAATCTGTAATAGTCGGGACAATCTATAGACCACCGGAACAGAGTGACTTTTATGATACATTAGATGGGTGTTTGGCTGATGTGGGGGATGTAGAGACAATTATTATTGGAGACTGGAACACGGATATGCAACGTAAAGACACGTCCGTCTTCAAGTCCTTCAGTAGGATTTGTGATCTGCACGGCTTCAGCCAGCTAATCACCCAACCCACCCGGGTATGTGAAACAACACAAACTACCATTGATCTCATTCTGACCTCTGACAAGTCCAGGATCTCCAGTAAAGGGGTTATAGCATGCGGGTTAAGTGATCATTATATGATATTCTGTACCCGCAAAAAGCTAAAACAAAGGGCCGGCTGTCACAAAACAGTCATATCTAGAGACCTCAAAAACTACTCTAGCGAGGCCTTTAACCTAGAACTGGAGAGCCTGGACTGGTCAGATGAGCTCAGTGGTACACAAGTTGAAGAAACATGGCTTGGTTTCAAAAACAAATTCTCTGTAATACTCAATGATTTGGCCCCCCTAAGAACAACCAGGGTAAAAAATCGCGCTGAGCCGTGGATGCACTCCGGCATACTGACCGCCATGAAAACCAGAGACAAAAAATGCTCTGAGTTTCATAAAAGTCAGTCAATGCTTTCCAAAAGCACGAGCAGTGAACTCCAGGCCCACGTGACTGAACTCAAAATTGAAAGAAACAGACTAAGAAATTACGTTAGCTCCATGATCAAAACTGCCAAAAAGAATTTCATCAATGTCAAAACTGAGGAAAACAAAAATAAACCCCGTGAACTTTGGAAATTACTCAATAACCAGCTTGGCTGCAGTAAAAAACTCAAAACGAGATTTTCTAACTTAAACATAAAGACAGATAACAGGCTCATCACAGACAAACTGGATGTGGCCAAGTACTTGAACATTTTTTTCACAAACATAGCCACAACTCTTGTAAATAAATTACCCTCCCACTCAGGGCTTTTTGGAGTAGATCACATCATGACCTACTACAAAAACCTAGGGGTACGCAAAGATGATTTCAGTCTAGCAAGGGTAACAACAGCAGAGGTACTCATTAAACTGAGCGCCCTCCAACCTAACAAGGCCACTGGCCATGACAATATCCCCTCCAAATTCCTCAGAGACACAGCAACCGCCATCTCACCAGTCATAGCTCACATAATTAACCTCTCCATAAAACAGGGGAAAGTACCCAAAGACTTCAAAATTGCAAGAGTAACCCCCCTGCACAAAAAGGGCAGCAAATTGGACCCAGGCAACTACCGCCCTGTTTCTATACTTACCTCCATCTCGAAAGTCATGGAAAAAATAGTATATGAACAGGTCGAAAAGTACCTCGCGGAAAATAAACTAATCTATGAATTTCAATCTGGCTTTAGAACATCCCACTCCACTGACACATGCCTTCTTTATTTGAGCGACCACATCAAACAAGAGGTGGACGAGGGCAAGTACTGCGGCATGGTGATGCTGGACCTACAAAAGGCTTTCGACACTGTCAATCACCCCATTCTGATTGACAAGCTAAAAGCAATTGGTTTTGATAAACTATCGGTGAGCTGGATGCAATCCTACCTGGAGGGGAGAGAACAGATGGTGGAGGTAAACGGTACTCTGTCCCCCCCCCTCCCAGTGAGCTGTGGTGTTCCACAAGGAAGCATATTAGGTCCATTACTGTTCCTAATTTATGTAAATGACATGTCATCAGCATGTGACTGCAACTTGTTCCTGTTCGCGGACGACTCAGCCCTGCTGGTCTCTGACAGGAACAGGTTGCAGGTTGAAAAAACCCTCAGCTCCGAGCTCGGCAGAATCTGCACCTGGCTCGCCGATAATAAATTATCATTACACCTGGGTAAAACAGAGTCCATTCTCTTCGGTTCGAAACATAATCTCAGCAAATCCGACGACTTCTCAGTTGCAGTGGGCGACATTATTGTCACAAGTAAGAAGGAAATTACATACCTAGGATCTATTCTTGAGGCAAACCTCTCCTGTGACAAAATGGCATCCAATGTAATAAAAAAAGTCAATCAAAGAACTAGATTCCTATACCGGATCTCCTCTCTGGTAAACAAAAACACCCTGAAAACTCTGGCAGGAGCACTCATTCAAGGGTACTATGACTATGCTTGCACATCATGGTACCATAGCACCTCCAAGGCGCTAAAAATAAAACTTCAAACATCGCAAAATAAACTGGTCAGACTACTGCTTGACCTTTCATCTAGAACCCACCTCACCTCTGCCCACTTTGACAACCTAGGATGGCTTAGAGTAGACGACAGAGTACAGCTACTTGCAATGGGCCTGGTCTACAAGATCCACTACACCTCTATGGTACCCATGTACATGTCAAAATTCTTCCCAAAGGTCAAGGAATACCATGATCATAACACCAGAGGGAGCTCCACAAATCATGTGAAACCCAGATTTGGCACAAAAAAGGGGGAATACACGTTTCGCAATTATGCCACATCAAGGTGGAACGCTCTTCCCACAACTGTAAAGGAAAGTAAAACTATACTTACCTTCAAAACCTCTCTTAAAGAGCACCTTCGGGGGAGAGCATTGCAAAACTGGCCCCGGTAATGGTACAAATCTCAACCTGTCGTTCAATGGACAGCTTCCCCCCCCCCCCCCATCTATGTATATACTCGCATTTTAGACTCTGTTACTAACTGTATATCTGTAGACTTGGTATGTCTTAAATGTCCGGTTAGGATGTATTAGAACGAAATCTAAAATGAAAATTGTAAATAAGCAATCTGTATGTAAAAAACCACCTGTATGTAAATTGTAAATAAGCCATCTGTATGTCTTATATGTCTTAAATGACATGATGAATTGGAAATGGGGGACCCTGATGTAAACAAGACGAAAGTCTTTCTCTGGTCTGCATCCCCTTAACAATTGTATGTTTTGAGCTGTACTGTACTGTACCCAATATACAAGCTGTTAATAAACTTTTCAATCAATCAATCAATCAACATTAAGAAGAAAAACAGCATTGACACACAGTCCTCTTAGTGTCTAAAGCTGTCCAGTAGAGTGATGCACAGGACCTGTGTATCGAACCTCAGCATTCAAATCCAGTCTTCATGGTTTATAACTTGAAATAAACATGTAACTAATACCAACATTAGCCGTGTTCACACCAAGTACTTTGCCGTACTTAGTGCCGGCACCAAGTACTTTGCCGTACTTAGTGCCGGCACTTAGTGCCGGCACTTAGTGCTCCGGCACTTAGTACCCCAGGGCACTAAGCTCTTGTTCTGAGTTAACAACACAATCAGGTAGAAAGACACTGATTATAGTATTTAATATCTAAAGAGTATGATCATTCAGTTTAACATTAAGAAGAAACACAGCATTGACACACAGTCCTCTTAGTGTCTAAAGCAGTCCAGTAGAGTGATACACAGGACCTGTGTATCGAACGTCACAATTCAAATCTAGTCTTCATGGTTTATAACTGGAAAGAAATATGTAACTAATACCAACATTAGCCGCGTTCACACCAAGTACTTTGCCGTACTTAGTGCCGGCACTTAGTACAGATCGCGTTCACACCGGAATCAGTTCCCTGAGGGAAGATTACGCAAATGAGCCGCTGACGTCACTTTGTCTTCTTCTGCTTTGGGTTTACTGGCAGGCCGCAAACAGCTTCACGGCGTATACTGACACCCGAAGTCCCTGGCCGGAAGTCCCCGGAGTTGGGGAAGGCTTCAGTAGAAGCTGCTGGGACTCCCAGCAGCTTCTACTGAAGCCTTCCGAGTAAATCGCCAGAACGCCGACACCTCCTCATCTCCACCGCTCCCATGTTTTATTTTGTGTTGCCATAAGTTAATCTCTCTGCATTTGTGGGCTGGGCGAATGCTAATGCTAATAATGCTAATAAAAGGATAATAAAATGGCGGCTCTAGAAAACATTTCAGAGTTTTACGGGCGGGGTTTGCAATTCGCCCAGCCAATCAGAACTGGGGCCCTTTTTTCCCCCAGGAAAGTACCATCTCTCAGCAGGCACTAAAAATGGGGGTAAAAGTTCCCGGCTTGAAGTACTCTTTTTGGTGTGAACGCGACATAAGGGGTAGTAACGGAACTAAACGTGAAAAGTACGGGGAAAAGTACTCCGGTGTGAACGCGGCTATTGAGTTGTGGTTAACTCACCTGTTGAATGTCATCATAGTGGGACTCAGATGTCATGGCAGCATCTTCATGCAGAGTCTCTGCCTCAGTAGAAATCTTGTGGATGAAGAAGGACCAAGTTTAATCACTAGACATCCAGAGTAGTACACAAATGCTTTACTGGCTCTTGTTGTGAGTTAACAACACAATCAGGTAGAAAGACACTGATTATAGTATTTAATATTTAAAGAGTATGATCATTCAGTTTAACATTAAGAAGAAAAACAGCATTGACACACAGTCCTCTTAGTGTCTAAAGCGGTCCAGTAGAGTGATACACAGGACCTGTGTATCGAACCTCAGCATTCAAATCCAGTCTTCATGGTTTATAACTGGAAATAAACATGTAACTATTACGAACATTGAGTTGTGGTTAACTCACCTGTGTAATGTCATCATAGTGGGACTCAGATGTCATGGCAGCATCTTCATGCAGAGTCTCTGCCTCAGTGGAAATCGTGTGGATGAATATTGCACTTGAAATGTTTTGGCTCTATGAAACCTGATGTACTTATATGATTCTGTTTTTTTCAAGTTTGTATCTTGTTGGTCGAATGCACTTATTGTAAGTCGCTTTGGATAAAAGCGTCAGCTAAATGCAATGTAATGTAATGTAACTATATAGCGAGTACGGAGAAAACAATACAGTTGCTACATAAGCAGTAGAGCCGATAACGCAGTGATTATAACACAACTCCACATATTAATGTACATATGTAGTAATGTTACGTAACATTAACCAGTACCCATACATTTGCCACCACATTTTAGCTGACTATCCGTTACTATCAGTGACCGTCATAACAGCGGCACAAGCCGTTCTTCTGTTGTTGTTTTATACAGGCTTGTCTGATTATCAGCTGTTATTAATACTTAGGCTAAACATGTTGTTATATCAGAACAGCACAAGTTAGATTATATTGAAAATACGCCGGTACAGCAAAAGCAGCTTGTTATTGATCAGCGAGACGTCTGCGGTGGCTAAGCTATCACTGTCCAGAAACTCTTTTCATTTCTATATTACCAAACAGTGTACATTTAAAGCTAACAAACATGTGAATGTATTGGAGAATATGTATCAGGGGACGTTGCTTGTGTGACAGTCAGACAGCGAATTATTCCTCTCCAGTGGTATCTCCAGTTAGCAAACGGTAGCTGAAACGCCGGTGGAGCACGGCCGTCGGCAAATGCTACTTAAATAGTGGTAAACAATGTACCACGTCACTCTGGATAACAGTATTAAAGCATAAACTGTATGTACAAAGGTGCACAAGTTATTCAATCATGCTTTGAATTAGGATTTATATATAAATGTCTCTATCTGCACAAATGTGGTTTATTTCTAAACATGTTTTTTATCCACACAAGAATGTTTGTAATAGATATCCACAAGTATTTTAATTAAAGTGTTAGCAATTTTCATTAAAGATATATTTTGTGTTATACATAAACTATTCAACCTGCATTCACAAACTCACCTTTTTGTTGTATGAAATGCAGAGCACTTTATACATGAAAAGCAATAAATATTCATGTGTTGATAAAAAATGTGGATAATGTGGAATTTTTCAGATTTATATAAAACAATACACATTTATGTGTGCAATGATAGATATGTGTGCGGAGAGAGATATGTATATCCTGATTTTACATTTCTGAACCATTTTGTGAGCATTTATTCATATTGGACTAATTTGACTAAACAAAATCCACATTTTTACTAAGGGCACAAGATATAGTGTACTGTATGTTGGGCATGCATTTTTATCTCCAATAACAATAAATAACAAATAAACAATTACATTTGACAATGGAAGTTATGTAATATCCCCGCAGTTAAGATCTTGAGCAGTCTTGGAATAAATTCAGCCTTGTCTAAGAACGAAACAATACAATGGTAAAATGCAGTCAATTCAAAGACAAGACCTCAAAAATGTGGTCTTGAGACAAAGACCGATATGGACTCCTAAAACACTGAGTACCTTAAAGTATATTATCAGATAAAAGCTACAAAAGAGGTGCAATGAAATTATAGAAATATTAGACATAATGATATAATAATGATATAATATAGTATTAAACAAAAGCCTGATAATTACATCTCTAAACTGCAATGAAATGTAGGTAGTATTAGACATAATAATAATAATAATATTAATACCATAATAATAATATAAATTATTATTACTATGTTATTATTATTCTTATTACACATACAACATTTTTCACAGAAACATGAATTGTCAGGACCAGAGCCCTAGAGAGATAAGAGTTACGACACTCTTTGATGTCGCCGCCAGCCGGTCACGTGGTTTATGTATGCCGGGATAGTTCAAAACGCACTTCCGTTGCAATGCTTCTCTATGGCAAAAACAGCACAAACATGGTGAAAATAGTCATAGATTAAACCAACGCTGTTATTTTTTTAAAGATTGCTTTCATATTTACATGATGTGGTTACACTTTGTATGGATTGGCACTATTTATAAGTTTCGTTATTTAACGATATTTTGAGGGGAAAGTGTGGTAGCACAAGCAGGCTATGTTGCTGTCACTGCCAGGGCAGTCACGTCCGTAGTATAGTTGCGCTGCGCTGTCATGTTCTTCTATGGGACAGACAGACAGCAGCGATTGCGTTATTGAATGGTAAATATATATATAAAAAAAACACACACACCCAAGTACTTTTTCAGCTGTAATTGCATTATTGCATACTTTTTATTGACAGTTTTGCATTTGGAGAGGCAGGGTGACAACGGAAAGCTTGGTAGCCTATTACTTAGATACGTTTTACATTTTTGGAGGGAAACGTTTGTGTTCATGTTAGCATGGGTAGCATGATCATGTTAAGACTATGAATGTCATTTTACCACAACAGTGGATGAACAATTGATATATGTGTTTGAACAAGAACAACAGGAAGAACAAAGTAAAAGGGACGAACAAATGTGTGAACAAGTATTAAGAACAGTGTATGGAAAAAGTGATGTGATGTGGGATGTGTGTTAGAACAAAACAAAGTCAAATGAATGAGAAGGAGAACAAAGAGGGTTAGGGTTCAACAGAAAAAGATTAATTCAGCCAAAAAACACAATTTTGATTAATCTAAAGTGTAAAACAATCTTCAACAAAGACCAAATTAGTGCCCTTGGACAACAAAACATGGTGGGGCAAAGAAACGATAAATTAAATTGAGAGAGTGGGAGACTGAAAATGATTACTATGATAAATATTCAAACTATTTACAAAACTATTTACAGAAGCTCCTGTTGAACCAGCAACAAAAACAGGTTTGTCAACAATAACGAGGCCACTTTGCCAGGAGGAGGTGATCCAGCGACGAGACAATAAAGCAATTCATATTAGGTTCTGTTGAGACACTACAGAATATAAAACCTTCCAAGCCATGACCTCTGCCTGAAATCAGGACCACTCAGAGGAGAATGCAGCACATCAAACTGGAGTCAGGAGTGTGAATAACACATTTTGGCCAAAACAAATTGTTGCTTACCAATACAGTGACTGAACATTGGACACCAAAAAGTTTGACCTCATGTCGTCACGCAACACTGTTACTGCCCTAAGTCATTTCAAGATGGAGGAGTATGATAAGGCCATCAGCTTCCTCCGGGACTCCATCCATCTGTTTCGGGGCCTGAAGATCGGTCCCAAGGGCAGCTGGAAACCAGTCCAGATAGGACTGGTGATGGCCACAACAACAATCCTGGAGGTCCAGCATGACCTGTTGAGACAAGGGCACAAATTTGTTCTCACAAGCCGCTTCACTCAAGACTGCCTGGAAAACACATTTTCGTCCATTCGTCTGAGGAACTCTGTCCCAACACCTGTAGAGTTCCAATATGCTCTGCGCGCTGTCACTGTGGGTGAAAAAAAAAGAAGTGCTAATTTTTTTTTTTTGAAGTGTTTATTTTGTTAAAAATAAACATTTTGGATGCATGAAGAAATGAAGGATGAGCCTAAAAGGCTCATCCTTCATTCACTGCTGTAGAGTAGCCTATTCAGTAGGCTATTATTTGTTTAAGACTGAATAATACCTTTGAAGAACAATCATTAAACTAGTGTGTATATTACAATACAAAGGAATCTATCCTAGCATGCCATCAAGCATTAAAAAGTAGCGCTAGGCTAGTTGTACAGTACAGATGAGTTAACACGGAACAGTACCAACAAAAAAAAAAACTACAGTCAACATGTCACATAATGAAATGTTAGTATATCCCAAAATTCAATGAAATATTAAATGAAATATTTATCACAAACGCCACCACATTTCTACTAGTGCTAGCAGTTAAGTCATATCATACAGACAAAGCCGACTAAGGATGGCTGACACGGTCAGGTTCAGCAGATAAAAACCAAAATAACAATAAAAACACATAATCAATCTAAATCCTGCTTGTTAGTTACCCAGCATCATTGATATATAAGCTGCTAGCGATTCATTACTGAAATCTTACCTTCAAAGCTGACGAAGTCGCGCTAGCTAACTAGCAGGCAATGCTAGCTAAATTGGTTGTAACAACCAAGATAAAATATAGATAATTACGCTGTGCATATACAAATGAAGACCAGTATAAGCATCATAAAGGGCCTCTGATACAATATAGACAGTTGACAATTCAAAAGAGTTCGATATTTCAGCAATTACCTCTGGAACTAATCGACGCGCCGTAATGTAAGTGAATGAGGTCGAACGCCCAAATGACAATATTTTGAACTATTTCGATGTCCATACCCCGGAAGTAGGCGCCGCCATTTTTTACAACGGAGGTCTATGGGAGTGTCGTAACTCTTATCTCTCTAGGGCTCTGGTCAGGACCATCCGGCAGTCAGCCAATCAGAGCTCCTTCTGTGTGAATATTCATGAGCGGGTGCAATACCAAAAACCAGCTGTATGAGCGCTGTTCTGACACACAGAAAATACACAATTTCTGGTTTTTGTGGTTAAAAAGGTCTTTTTTTTTTTTTTGGGGTATTTAAGCTTTCTACACCTATAGCAACACTTCTATGCTTTTAGAATTTGTATTTATTAGCAGGACACCGACCCTGTCCTGTTAATAAAAAATGTCTGGCTAATGTCGGTGTGTATTCATACCAAAAGTCCTCTTAATTAACAAAGGTGCACACACACACACACACACACACACACACACACACACACACACACACACACACACACACACGAGCTTCCTCCAGACCAGTAATCCAAATGAAAATATCTTCCCTCCATACTACTTTGATCATTTGCTCCGCTAATAATCAATCAGATTAGAGAAGAGGAAACTTTTAAAGCCTTTTTCTCAAAATGATGACTCGGTGACAGTCATTATATAATGTGACATATTTTGCTTAAAGGAGACCTATCATGCTATATTTAAATGATATAGTGTATGACCATACCTATATAAGGTATATTTATACATTTTATTTTTCAAAATACCAAACAGATCATTTTTTAGCCATGCCTCGTTTCGCTCATTTTCGCTCTTTTCCAAGCCTGTCTTTGACAATTCTGAGCAGCAGCTGACCACGCCCCCCTGCAGAAGAGCGGGGCATGCGCCGGCGAGAGTCACGTTACCATGCTTTCTGTGATTACGAGTGTGGAATAAACATGTCATCTCAAAGCAATGCATGTGTTCAAGCGTATTATCAATTTGATCCAGAGATTGACCCTGAAGCAGCGGAGGTTTTGGTGGAGGTGCAAAGATCTCGGTTGCAGCAGGACGTTTCTGAATGGTTAGTTGACAAGCTGTTGTTCCTATTTATTTTACTCTGTTACGATGATTGCTACTTATTCCGTTTATATTTTGGCTAATTAGCAAGAATGCTATGTGTACAGTTTATAACTTAGAGCTTGTAACGCAAAAACAGCGATACATATATATATTTATAAAGGGAGACATTCATATTTTCAGCATATATACAATGGCCTCATTGCGTTTATTAATAGTTTACAGCCCTTTTCTTCCAACATCGTGCAACAACCGTTGGAAAGTTCAATAACTTAGAGTGATAAAAAGTATAACTCCAACAACACCTCAGTTGTCAGCAGTGTGTGTAGTTTCATGTGTTTTTAAAAGCTCAGTTATTGACTTCTTTCTACAGGTGTACATGTGCAAATTGCGGCATGATGCCTTCTGAACGGAGAATGTGTGCTGCATGGAGATACCACAGGTAACATTTTTGATAGCTTCACTAAGTTGTCTGTTTAGAGAATGCATTTTTAACATGTCATTCAATATGTTTATCACACTAGGTGTCAAGACGGATTCAGGAACTTGAGGACTCTGTAACCTGTATGGTGGACCATCCTGGATTGGAGCCTGTGTGCCTGAATGTGTTCTCCCTGCAGAATGCATTTAATATTTACAGAGCTGAACATGGTGGACTACAGTTGAGGCAAATAGAGCAGTGAGTGGTTTGTTTCTTTTGACTGAAATTGTAAAACGAATGCTAATATTGTTCATGGAAATAAATACTGGTGTATATGGCTTTATGCAATCTTTCATTGTACATGTACTATTATATATATATATATTTATACACAGCAATGGCATAACACACCCATGTGTACGACAAAAAAAGTCCACACACAACCTTATGCTTTTGAAATCAGAATATTCTTTACCCATCCAAACATGAATAATCACGACACATTTGATATCAACTCGGAACTTTATTGTCAAAATCAACGGTTCTTTGAACCCATAAAAAAAACCGAAATGTACTTGTATTTTGTATAAATTACACTAAATATTTTTTTTAATGATTTCAGGCGTCACAGGTATCTAGCCTACAGAAGCTTTGTGAGCTGGTGCTGGGGCTTCCTTGGACGCAGGATCAGAGTGGTGATTCCGGCCTGCGTTGTCCTCAAGGAGGCAGGAGTTTCCTGATCCGCAAAATGTCGATGTTGGGTTCAGACAGCAGCCAAATTGAACCGTGTAGCATACCCGGCGATGACCTCGTCCCTGTCAGGTCGCTCATAATGGTGCA
Source organism: Gymnodraco acuticeps (assembly GCF_902827175.1). Taxonomy (NCBI): domain Eukaryota; kingdom Metazoa; phylum Chordata; class Actinopteri; order Perciformes; family Bathydraconidae; genus Gymnodraco; species Gymnodraco acuticeps. The sequence continues at coordinate 590,942 of NW_022990034.1, read as the reverse complement.
GGGTCCACAAAGACTTGGTCGAAGATGAGGTCCATCAAGTTGGCCACGTAGCCTGTGCAATGTTTAAAAAAAAGCACAACAAAAAATGTGGTTTAGATTAGTATATGCATGTAAAAAACTGAAAGTTCTTTCTAATTTTATATTTGTAAATAGTTGTATAATAAATATTTTAAACACTTATGGAATGCGGGGTCAGTCTTTACTGGTTTTGCTCTGCATTCTCCCTTCCTGGCCTTTGGGAACTGCAGTTTATATAGAGGGTTTCCAGTGGATGTAGTGGCTTGTGCACGCTCAGCGTTTTCATTGTAGTGCAGGGCTGCCAGGTACAGTCTTTCATTTCCGCCATGATAAAAAAAAATGTAAATAATAGCAAAGGATGTACAAATTGTCACTAATTAGTAAGTATGTGAGGTGCTGGCCTGTAAAGAAGAAAACATAGTTAGAACAAAATCATCTCAATTTAGTATTCAGGATGAGAAAATACTATTTGGATAAATATAGTCTGAAATCCCAAAAGATGGGGCTTAAAACTCTCTATTTAGCAAAGCTCTTTGCTTAGCCTTTTCCAATCTGAGTTAGTTTTGAACCGTAACGTGCATGCTGTGTTTCTGACTCAATACAGATGATGTGTTGGAGAGGGGCTGAGCTCAGTAGACTGACTGTAATGAGTGCTAGCCACTAATTAGCCTGTTGCTAGGTAAGGCCTCGTCAACAACAACAGACCAACGGGGCTTTAGTTCTGTTTTACTCGTGGTGTGTGTGTCCCCTCGCATACATACACACAGTGTTGTATCCTCACACACCCCCATTTATATTCATGTGCGCAAACAAGTAAACACACAAAAGCTTTTACATATAACGCTGCAAAAAACGGCATGTCTCATTAGCGTAGCGTAGCTTAGCTTACAGATCTGATCGTTCTTAGAGACTACAATCACAAAAGCTTTTACATATAACGCTGCAAAAAACGGCACTTACCTACAGAAGATTACGTTTGTTATTATAACTTACTCAATATGATTTTAGAGGATACAAAATACTAATAAATAGGAGAATAAATACTTGTGTTATCGGCTAGGGCGTGGCTTTACAGCCTTCACACAGATCGCCATTACTGCAGTATGTCTGAACATGTTAGCAAATGCCTGATAATTAAAATAAAAGACAAAGCAAAGACTGCGGAGCGTACAACATAAAATGTTATAAAAACATATAAACACCTAACCGATTACTATTTGGGTTTGAGGCGACATTGATACGGCGAAGCTACATGCTACATGCTACATACTACAAGCTAGAGATAGCTTTATCAGGAAAAACACCGCTAAATAAAAACTTACAGCTTCAAAATTGGATGTGTCCTCACTGGCCTGCTCCCGGATGGTTGGTATTGATCCCGGCAATGCACGTGGCCGTGGCTCATTCCCCTGATAGGTGGAGAGTTGACCAATAAGCGGAGCACGTCTCTTTGTGACGTAGGAAAGTGTTGAAATCTGGATCCGTTTTTTTCAGATCCGTTTCAGCCACTTTTTTAGAGATTTGGCGAAGGAGGAAAATAGAGAGGGTTGTGTTTTCTGACACTTGGTGAGTTCCCTGGAACACCGGGGACACATATTCATGTATACAAGACGTCCAAAGGTGCATTTTGCATGATAGGTCCCCTTTAATATAGCCTAGTACAAAAACAATCCTGATATCCAGTGCTTGAATTGGAATGAAAAAGGTGCCAGTACTCTAAAATCAGCAACTTTTTCAAGTCAATTTTATATATACAGCCCACAAACAAGAATTTGGCTACTATAATGCTGGTGGGTTTGTCTCTTTACTACTGTATATTTTAGAAAGGTTCACTGTACTTAACATTTTTTATGATAGGCAGCGGATATGGCTAAAGCTCACTAAGGTCAATATTAACTGAAAATATAGCAATCAAAGTCTAGATCTTCTGCTGAAGACACATGAAGCAGAGACCTTTCAGGTGAGAGCCCCTCTGGTGGTGTTCAACATTAATGACAAGGAAACAAAGCTCTGGTCAGAAGCATTTTTTATAAAAAGCTTTAACAAAATTAAGTATTTCTGTACATTTTGAATGCAATCTAACTTTCCAACTCAGAAAATGAAAAACGAAAAAGTGCCAAAAGTCTTCTCACATGGCTGAGCTGCTTTGCAATATACTTCACCACTGAAGAATACAAATGTGTATAAAGTAAACTATGACGCAATCTAACTTTCCAACTCAGAAAAATGATAAAGAGCATGAACAAAGAACATGTAAAAACAAATGCAAAATTTGCACAATCTAAAATGAGAAACTGTAACTGCAAGTAACAAAGTCTGAGCCATGGTAAAGAGTTACATTGAACACCAAGCTGATCAGATAACTCCCTGGTTGGTCTGAAGTCCTTCTATCTCCAGGATCTGTACAAATTGGCACATTATGCCAAAAGTCTTCTCACTGGGTGAGCTGCTTTGCAATATACTTCACATTGTTAGAAAAGGCTCCAGAAGGCCTTGGGGACATCAGTATCAGGGGCTGGAGCTGGACAGGCTCTTTCATCAGCACTTCTCCTTCCCTTTGCCAGCCAGGACCTCACATACTGTTCCGGATTGAACTGTCCTAGTGATGGTCCATTACATTTAATGAAAACCAGGCTGGACAGTCGGCTGACAGAGAGAGCATTCCTTTTTGCAGTAAGGATATCGTTCATGCAGCTGAATGCCCGCTCACACTCACTAGTGGAGACAGCGATGGTTCGGACTGCTTTCAGTAGAGGCTCCATGGCAGCAGGTGTACGGGATGCCCTGGTTTCCTTGTATTCGCGAAAGCCCTGAACAGTCTCTCTCCTGTCCACTTTCAGCACTTCGCACAAACGTAGCACCTCTACGTCCCCATACTGTACGTCTAACTTCTCTTCAGGCCAACTTCCAGGATGGATAACTTTCATGTCCTGGATTAGCTGATTGTCCCGGGCCTCCCGGCCATGTAATGGGATTTCTCTTGTGCTGACATGAGAGGAGATTGTGGAAGTCATTCTGTGTCTCAGATTCTCTACCATACTGCGGAAAAACTGACCTGCATGAATCTGTACAAGCCTGCCATTCTCACGCAGGGCAACACCCTTGAAGGACTTCTCAGCTAGAGCTGTATGAACTGTAGTCATGTGTGGGCCAGGCATGGTGACCATGGATTCAAAAACTCGTATTTCTCGAGTTAAGAGCCTATCTGCTGTAGGCAGTGTCATCTCTCTTTTTTGGAGTTGCCGAGAGAGGTCGCTGAGCTCTGTGAGCGCATCGTACATCAGTCCCAGATTGCTGACAAACGTTGCAGATGTGAGCACATCATCCAGGCCCTTGTACTTTGCTCTGTCTCTGGAATCCCTGCTCGTGTCGTTTGCAGCATTTGTGAAGTGATCATGAAGCACTCGGTAGTTTTCCCAGACTGCTCTGACGCTCCTTTCACTTGAAGCCACCCAGCGGATGGACAAAACACGCCCTATCACCAGGAGACGCTGTCCGACTGCTTGCGCACACTGCGCTAACTGCCTCTGATTTTTGGGGGAGGCATGGAACAAGGAATAGAGTTTGTCAAAAAAGATCTGGAAATGATTGAGCCCTGAGACCTCCTTGACCACATCCCCAACTGCCAGCTCTAGACGATGATTGGAGCAGTGCCACACAAACAGGCTTGGGAATTTACTACACAACTGGGTAGCAACGCCTGTTCTCTTCCCTAGCATGACTGAAGCCCCATCACATGCAAAAGAAACGAAACACTGACCTAAAAAGTCCTCGTTAAAATCTCTTCCAAGACACTCCATTAACGCCTTTGTGATGTCATCAGCCGTTGTTCCATCCAACTCGATCAGCTCCCAAAAAAACGTTTCGGGCTCAGCATCAGCTAATGCTGAGCGTAGACACACAACAAGCACCGTTTTACCACTAATCGTGGTAGATTCATCGACCAAAACACAGAGTTTTCTTTGGTTTTCTGTAATGTCTTTTGCCATTTTTTTCTTCAGCTCATGAGCTATGTGGTCGATGATTTCGCCACAGGTTTTATTGGAGTGCAAAACCCTGCCCACGTTCAGCCCATTCAGTTTCTGTACATTCAAATCAATTGGCATGTCTGTGAATGGCCGGCTATGTTTGCCAATTTTATATGCCGTTCGAAAAACTCTGATAGTGGTGTCTAATTCAGATTTATGCATAGACTGCACTTGATGTTGAATAGTTTCACGTGAAGCAGATGTAAGGATGTCAGCAGCTTTTACATGGGCTTGTGATTCTTTATGTTCTTTGATTTTTTTTCTCAGGCTAGCTTGTTGTTTGCCCTTGTCAACACCGAAATGAGACACTGCACACTCACCCCATTCAGTTGACAGTTTCAGTCCTTGTCCAGTGTGTATTCCCAAAGATTTGACATCTCTGCATATCCGACACCCTAGCTTCTTATCTTTAAGAAGGAGCCATGCATTGGTCTTGCAAAAATATTGCACCTGGTCCGTTGTCCAGCAGTCAGGTGCATCGCTTTGCCCGGTGTTGGTGGTGGCAGTTGCGCCAGCAGCAGCTAACGTTAGAGGCTCTGGAGGAGGCGGCGGAGCTAGTGCTAATGCTAATGCACTAGAACTTGGAGCAGGAGGATCAATCAGGAGAAAGCTCCCCATCAGACACAATTTCCAACACAGGCACAGCATTCTCTGTATTTGAAGTTTCTTCCGGCGACAACCGCTGTCTTTTTGCACTTTTATTAATCCACGCTAACATTTTAGAAATGCTAATTTGTGACGTGACTTGCTTTCCTTCTCTCGGGGGCGTGCCTGCTCTGTTCTATCACTCTACATAGCCACCCACTGGGTGGGAGTTGCACTGCATAAACACAACACACGTGCATCTAGGTATGTAAATTGTAAAGCATTAAAACATGGTTTTACTAACAGTTTTCAGTATGTTGTTACTTCGGCATTATTATTATTATTATTTTGAAACGTGTATTACTATTAAATCACGGTCAAATAGGTTAATTTTGACATAGTCGTTTCCACCACAGTATTTACATTGAGAAGATAAGCCCCGCCCCCTCTCCAGCACGTTCTGTTTGAATGACAGGAGTAAACAGCTGACAGCCGCTGTGAAACTCCAGCGGTTAGAGCGATGAGAATGTCCGTTCGGCACCTCATGACGCATCTACTGAGTACCGGGCGGCTGTATATATATATATGGATGTATAATAAGAACGGCGGGAGAGTGTTGAGTACTGGCACGGTGCATGAGTACCGGAGTACTGCCAGCATGCCGGTACTGAGCAAGAAGTGCCGGTACTCCATGGGTGAGAACCAGAAGTGCCGGTACTGCGTACCGGTGAGTACCGGCCCAATTCCAGCACTGCCATTAGAAAGCTAGGAATCTCCTCTTTCCAACAGTGTATAGGCTACAACTCAAAATGTGTCTTCGGATCAATGCGACTGATTTCGATGGAGCAGGTCACTTTGCATTAGGTAAAATACAGCAGGCAGACATAACAGGAAGAATATGTACATTTTAATCCAATCAAATAGGACATTGTCACACCATTCAAATGTATCCATGTACATTACAACCAATAACAAAGCTTAGATGTGTTTATTTGTTACGTTGTTTACGTTATGTGTTACGTTGTTCAGTGTGTGTCAGGCGTTAACCTAGATAGATAAACTTGCAAACATGTCAGAAGAACCGGCGCATAAGAAAACAAAATACAGTCAAACTAAGCTAAAATTCAACAACTTGAATGTCACATCCCTGACATCCACAACTCCGGAGCCTGGCCCTTCAACCATGAACCAGCAGCAGCTCTGCGGCCGCAGAGGCTGTCAAAACCGCTGCCGCCGGCATCGTTGAACCGAAACAGGCTGGTTCCGACTGCATGGAGGTTTGTTGTCGGGACATTGTGACGGGCAAAGAAAGGTAGGCCTACTTCAAAGCAGAATGGTACAAAAACAGAGAGTGGTTAATTATTTGCAAAACCACTAAACGAGCCTTCTGTGAAATATGCAGATGTGCTGCTGTCAAACGGCTTGTAACTTTCTCCAAATGTGGAGATGACAGCTTTTTAAATACCGAGTTAATAACTGGAACTTTTCACAGAGCTTACTTCAGTCAAACACCAGTCAACATTCAGCTTGTCAAACAAGAGCGTAGCAGGAAAAAAGAAGAGATGGAATGATGTGTGGGCTGGTCTGTATAGTTTAATTTACAGGAAAGGAGTGAGCAGAGGGTTGAGTTGTCCATTCTTGTTCTGTTTTCTCTGACTATCTTCCTCCTGAACACCCTCTCAGACTTTCATTTGCTCGCGCTAAAGAGACACGTTACCATGGAAACCAAACAATGGTGTAGCTGTATTGAAGTCCGAGTGGAAACAGTAACATTTGGTGCGTTATGTTAGAATGAAACAAATCAGATTTAGTCAGAAATCGGAAGAAATGCGGGATAAATATGACCCCGGGAGGTAAACGGGAGTCTCCCGCGAAAATGGGGAGGGTTGGCAAGTAGGCTGTCACATACACACGCACTTTTTGGCCCCCCCACTTCTGAAATGAATCCGGCGCCGCTGCCAGTTGCTATATGTATTAATACAAATAAAAAGGAACTGCACAAATGGTTGAACATTTGTCGGAATGACTCCAGGAAAAACAATTCACTTTCTGTCCAAACACAACAAGTATCATGCAAAGTGCACTTTTTTATGTCTTTTATACATAAATATGTGTCCCCGGTGTGTAAGGAGATTATAAAAATACAACCCTCTCTCTTCTCCTCCTTACCCACATAAAAACGGGGGTACAACTGAGCTGATCCAGATTTGCTGTGGTCATGATGACATTACTAAAATGTGGGCTGGCTTTACGTTGAACTCCTGGTGTTTTTAAAGTAATATGGTCTTTGTTTACATTAGCAAGCATCACTAACACTCAGAGCTAACGCTGTACTGGAGAGAATATGTGTAAAAATGCCGGATATAAAAAGGTACTAACCTTGTGGTAAACCCGCGAGAGAGAAAGCGCTTGAGCTCCATACTGTTTCAGAAATAATCCTTGATGTGGTTTGGAACATAATATGGCGTTTTGAGTTTCTGCCGGTAGAGTAGACACTCTTCTCTTCCCGCTCACCGCTTGCATGAGGAAAGGGGCGTGGCCAGCAATAGCTTGGGTTACATTTAAAGCTACAGACCCAGAATCAGCACTTTAGTAACAGGGCTGAAATAGAGGGGTATGAGGCATGGCTACAATGGGTGACCTTTTTGGTATTTTGAGCAAAACACTTCAGAGAAATGTTTTGTATAGATATTGCCCTATAATATATTGTTCAAATATAGCATAATAGGTGAGCTATAATGCATGTGTTTGCATTTCTAATATCAGACACCAATTGCAAACTAGTTTACTAAATCAGAAATTATATACACTTTCAGAGTACACTCCTACTATGCATCCTGGGTCAACACTGGAGGGGATTCAGAAGAAGAGCAACAAAAACCAGTATCTATACAGGCAGCTGTGTCACATCCACAAACAGCTGAGTCAGCTGGGACCCTCCGACTTCCCCGACCCACACAGCTACAGCCGGGCTCTGCAGCAGGTCCATGGCATGAAAGTGTTCCTTGAAGATCAGCTTTCTACATCCGGCTTTAACAACCCTGAAGAACCCAACCAGAGGAAGTAAGGAAGTCACCTGTTATAAAGACAACCCTCGTGGTTTGTCAAGTGTTATTCACTATCATCTTTAAATGTATGCCAGAGCCTTGAATGTTAGCATTTTCTGTTTCCTTTTTCATCGTGTATGAACACTCTGGCCCAATCCCAAATCACGCCCTCGACCCTACCCCTCCGTGACGGAGTAAACTCTGTCTGTAGCCACACTCGCAGCTGAATGAAGTTCCCTCCATTAAGGGTTAAGGGTATAAATACAGCGGCAAGCTTTGGGACGGCCTCCCCTCTCTCCGGCAGAAACAGGAAATGCCGTAACTGTATGTAACAACGGTTTCAAATCAGCATCTCTTTGACAAAAAATGTAAATTAATAACTCAAATAAAACTCCAAACATCTTTCATTGTGTTACTTTTTTGTAAAACTATTTTAGTTTTAAACCTGATTTTTATAAGCTTCTTAGTTTTTGCAACAGTCTGTAAATATACACAACTTTATAATAAAATGCACACATTTACCTTTTTCTAGACTAAACACAGGTATGATCCTAAGTTAAAACATATGAGGTTATCATGAGGTTGTTAACATCGCAATTTATCAGTGGATGTTTGCTGGAACTACTTGTTAACAGCTTGTTTCCTGACGGACAGAGAGAGACCGGTCTCCAGTCAGCACCGCTGCAGACTCGTTGGTTTGGAACAGCACTTAACCTGTTAAACCCATGGTTAAACCCCAAGGTCCGGACCCAGTTTTTTTTTTTCACGACACTATGTCTCAGGGAATCTTAATGTTTAAGAACCTATTAATGTGTTATACCAGATTAACGGAAATAATCTCAGCTAACTGACGATACAAACCATTTTTACCAAAACAAAACACAAGTCTCATAAGAAGCATCTAAATGACCCCTTAGCGAAAAATACTAACGGACATTGGCACAGAACTCAAGATACAAGTACCCTTATTACTTATTTTAGCTGCACATACAAGATATCCGATTAAAGCTGAGGTTCCACAGATTATTTAGGTATATAGTATCATCACTGAGTCATCCGAACTCGCGACAGGGGAAGCAAACACAGACATCACAACACGTACCTTTACGGAGCTTCTAGGGAGATCGTCTCACCGTAGCTGTCAATCTGATCAAAAGACGTGTTCAGTGGCATTAAAACGAGAAAAACGCGGCTGAATCGGTTAATCCATAGGTTTTTAACGTCTCTGTATAAAAAAATTATTTCATTTATAATCCATAATTCCATTTTTATGTAAAAATCGCAGAGCAAAAGTTAGCTACTAATGGTAGCAACCAGAGTGGCTGCTGCTTCCGGTCTTGGCTATGCGGCAGTCTAACACACACACATTACCAAATAAGGACTATGTGTGAGTTCCCCTCGATTCCATTGGCTCTGACGGTTAAAAAGATATGTCACATGTCAAAATCAAGCAAGGGGGGCCAGAGATATGAAAAATCCACCCAAATGGCCCCAGAAGAGGTTTTTTTTTGCTAAACCTCTCTAAAAAGGTCAAATGTCACTTTGTTTGCATCAATCCTGATACAGGGTACTTATTATATGTTGTACTTTGGATTCCTAAAGCTTTTAGTCTACTAACGCATCATCCAAGGTTAGTTTTCACTAGTACAAAATATGTTTTGGAAGGACACTATAATTTACAGTTTTTTACCATGTTCAATCTGAATTTTCTTTAAAACAAAAAACATCTATATTTATTCTGACTGTTCTACATCCAACTCACAGGTTTATCATTACTTTGAGAAAAAAGATTATTAATTTAACCCTTTTAGAAGGGAAGATATGGTCATTTGTTCTGGTAATGTCATTTTCGAGCCTGAAACCTGAAAAACAGGCTCGGGGTTTAACAGACTGTTTAACAGACCGTTTGCAGAGGGGGAGTGTGTAGGGGTAGGGTGTAGGCAAGGGGGTGACTTGGAATTGGGCCTCTGTTTTCCCTAACTTTTGTGATTCGATCCAACTGTGTCTAATCACCTTGCTGCCTTTATTCCCTTGCCTGCCCTATCCAGCTGTGTCTTGTTCATGTGATTAGTTATGTGTGTATTCCTTTCTTTGCCAGTGTTTTCAGATTTCCGTCAATGATTCTCAACAATGTTTCCCATATATTATTCCTGCTGTGGATCTGATGGGAACTTTTGCTGTCTTTGTTTTGTGTGTGCACCATTTTTCCTTTTGATTACGTTAGCCTGCCTCCTTACTTAAACGTTTTCATTAGTTGTACCTGCCTCACTTTCTGTTCTGAATTTTGGTCCAACTTACTTCCATATCATATTTTTTGTATGTGTTTATTATTCATTATAATATTATATTTCAGGGCACTGCAATGTGTTTTGTCAAAAATAATTTAATTGAATTGCATATTGGACTGTAAAGTTTGGAAAACGACAGTCAGTCATTTTAAAATAGTTAAAATATCAAATTAACTTTACTTTCTTTATGCCTAATATGAAGCTAGAGTTATGAGATGGTTAGCTTAATTTAGCATAAATACTAAAAGTAGGGGAAAGCAAATAGCCGCTGTAGACCAAAAATGTGAAACCCACCGTAACACCAAACATGTTAACATTGTATTGTTAACAAGGTGGTGGCAGATATTGATACTTTTTAACTGATCCCGGCTAACAGTCACCCCCCCTCCCATAATATTTCCTTGTCTTGATGCTAAGCCAAGCTAATCTTAGCACCTGTAGCTTCATCTTGACCATACAAACATGACAATGGTACTGCTTTTTTCTTATCCTATATATATCTATGGCAGCAATAATGTTGAGGAACTTTTTTCTCCAAACCTATTCATGAAGGAATACACAATCTGTGGATAATTGGCTTACATTCACCTTACCATTACATAGTAAAGTATATATTTTTTAACACATACAGTTAATTATATCTGTGACTCAATTAAAATGCAGTACATACACTTCAGAGGAGAGGTTATAGTTAAGTTAATTATATTCTTTCACTGCTTTCACCTTCAGGTTGAGTCCTGAAGACAGCACTGATGGTGATGGTAATCGGAAGAAAAGAGGGTGCTGTAACGGAGGGTTTCCATGGTGGTTCATTTTTGTTGGCTGGGCGCTTATGATCGCAAGCAGTTTTGTTTCAGGATATTTCACAATGCTTTATGGGTTGAAATTTGGGAAGGAACGCTCTGCAAGCTGGTTGGTGTCCATGATTGTCTCATTTTTTCAGAGTATCCTCGTCATTCAGCCACTCAAGGTGAGAAGAAGCAGCCATTCCCTCTTTATAACTCACTATTACACCAGTATTTACATTGGAATCTTTGTGTTTTAGAAAGGTTCATTTCATAGTTTATTTCAAAGTTTTAACCTTCCTATGAAGATAATTGAAGATAATAAGCACATCATAATTCACTAATATATTTTACCACAGGTGATATTTCTGGCAATTTTCTTTGCACTCGTAATAAAGAAAGTGGATGAGGAAGATTTTCAAAATGTGGCGTTTGAAAGAAATGACAAAAATCTAGGTAAATGATTGAAAAAAGCACGCTTTTTGTGATTGTTTGCCCAACCAGTGTCCTATCACTCTGCTGCCTATGGGTGTTTGCCTGCCCTTTCATGTGATTTGTGTGTATATATTCCTTTATTTCCCTGTGTTTTTAGTAACAAATCCAACACTATACTGTTATTGTATATTATGTCCTTAAATGTTAAGGTGTTAAAATATACAATAACTCTTCATCCCCAGGTGATTGTAAGGAACTACTAACAGTCAGACGGGATAACAGTCTCTATGTGCCGCCTGCTGCTGCTGACATTGAGAAGATGAAAAGGTACAAGATTATGGAACAAAAAGCCTTTGCCCTCCTCAAGGAGATTTTGAGTAAGTAAAAACACAGTTATTTGGCTTTATTAAGTTATAAGTACTTTTTATTATACATTTGTAATAGTACAATGCAATTATATCATTTGTCATTCACAGGCTTCAGTGTTAGTAAAAGCAAACCCGAATCCACACTCATTTTTAGCTATCCCATTATAACTCTTTCTATTAATTTGCAAACACAAAAAGATGGAAAAAAACAGCATGGAATGAATGTGACAGGTCGAATTAAACTCACTGGCCACCTTGTCATTCATTAATTTTCAACGGACTTTAGGCATTTCAGGGCAGACGTTCAGGACAGTATGAAATGTTTGACAGTATGAAAAAAAGAGGTGTAATAATACAATTAGTTATAGCTGAAATCCATTTAGCAGCCTGAGTTTCAGGATCCTGGTTGCATGCTGGCTCCCTGTCACATTTTCTGAAATAAATGTATCTAATGATAAAAAAAAAAAATTGCACTGAAGTTATTACATACCTGAATAAATGATTGAATTAGGATAAAAAACAATACCTTGTGGTCCTCTCCGTCATGACTTACTGAGTTTCTTAATTAGTACAAAGCCTTCATTAGTGTTACAAGTAAAATATGTCTCCTGTGAAATAAAAGCTAGACGCAACTGTAAATCAATTTAAAAGTCAACCAACCGAAATTAATATTTAATATACAAAGGGGCGAAAGATGATCAGCAAAATGCTTCATATATATATATATATATATATATATATATATATACATTCATTGTTTTTTAACTAACCATATTGAGCTAACAACTCTATGTTGTTATTATAATTACATACTGATGGACCATTATCATATTATTACATGGCTTATCATCATTAAAACCTTTTCACGTCTATTATGTGCCATTTTATGGCCATGATCATCACAGCTGGGAATTTAAACATGTATCCTCCAAAATCGCAGCAATTGCTTTTAATTATTTCTAACTGACCTCCGATGCCTCATTCTGTTAATGATGTAGAGTGTGTTTAACGTTGATGTGCCCATTTGTTGCAGCCTACATGGGGTTTATGTGGATGTTGCTGCTGGTGGCGTACGGCGAGAAGGATCCCAACGCTTTTTTTCTGAAACGACACATCCGGGATAGCTTCAGTCAAGGGACCAAAGACAGCATGAGTCCTGGAGATGTGTTCACATGGGCCAACACATTGCTACTAAAAAACCTTTTTGGAGTTTATCCAGGTAAAGGTGTTTCCCTCATGCAGAGGGCAGAGATTATTTTACAACTAACACCGCTTCGAGTTAAAGCAGATTTTCTTTGTTTTGTTTGCGTTTTTGTAAGACCAAGGATGTTTTGCTCCAAAAGTGTGAGCTGCATAAACCTTGGTTGCCCTCCAGAAAACGTCCTTCTCTCATGCTTTGGAATTTAATAGCAAATACGTCCAACGCAGAGGAGCAGGATGTTTTTTAATTTTGCTCATTTCTTAGGAGATTAGACAGTTGGATATGCGAAGTTCTTCATGTAGGATAATGCCAGAGGGAGCAATTACCAGGAGCCAGATGCTTCATGTTACCAAAACATACTTTTAATGGACATTACTGCATGACTCTAATGGTTTACTGGGTTCACTTTACCCAGTACTAAATGAGACGAAAATCACCTTAGACATTAGTTGTTTTGAAGCAGGTCTTGTGTTATCTTTGTTTAACTGTAATCTACTTTGGCTCTTTTTGAAGACACATCACAGTGTATTACAAGTTCATAACTTTCTATGTAACCTTTGTTTTTTGTATTGCTATATTGCATGAATGAATCCCGACCTGCCCTGGATTGGTCGCCATATCAGTTTCTATTTGACGTGCAGTTGAAAGTACAAGAGAGTGTATAACACTTTTGCAATATCAATTTATTAATACCATAAATAACAAAACTCTCAGACAAAAAATTGGGCTTTTGTTAACTTTATTACATTCAGTGTGAGATCCCACATCTAAGTATCATGATCCATACACAAATCTGATAAAAGGTGTAACACAAGTTGACAAAATTACATACATCATCAATACAAATACGAAGTGTCTGTCCGGCTTGATATGATCATTAATTTACACAACTGATATTACATTTGTGACGGTGTTATGGTATAACATGAGCTTGTTCAACACAACAATATTTTAGTTGGTTAAATAACCCAGTAGTCAAACAATGAAACTGAGTCAAAACATTGGTCAACCCATTAGTTAAACTTTGCACACTATAATATAAGTGCTTTATCAAACCGATTGATTTGTATTTATCTGTAAACTTAGTAACATCATCAATGTTATTCAGTAACAATTGCATGTGACAAATAGTGAAATTGTCCTTGGCTTTGACCCAATTTACTGGTCAAAATCTTTGAAACCACACACTTAACCTTCCTTTAGCACTGCCGCAGAACAATTCCCAAAAATGAACTTTAAACGTTTCTGTTCCAGGATTTATCACAGATGGAAACTCCAAGCTAGTAGGTAACGCCCGTCTCCGTCAACTGAGAGTGCAGAAGAACTCCTGTCAAATTGCAGGCTACATGCAGCAGTTTGTACCAGACTGTCACGCTCCATATTCATGGGACTTGGAGGATATGGGCTCCTATGACCCTGGCTGGAACCATTTGGTTAAGGAGAATGTGTCTAGAAGCACCTTCAGCCCATGGACATACCAAACACAGACTCAGCTCAGGGCTCATCCTTTCTGGGGCAAAATGGTACTGTACAGAGGAGGTGGCTTTGTAGCGGAGATCAGCCCAGATTCACAGAACGCCAGCCGGTACGTACATTGGCAAAAGGGAATGAATCATTGCAAGAATAATAGATAATCTCTATTTCTTTTTTTTCTTTTTTACTGGCCCACAAGTTTTAATTATCCTCAGTTGGCAAGTAGGTTCAGTACCCCTTAGATTTTATAAATAAATATATTAACATTGACATAACCCAACTTTGACCGTGAAATACTCAGCAATAACAGACTGATCTTGAAATTACCTTTACTCTCAGTCATTCCTGACACTTGTTGTGAAGAATGCTTCTAGGCTGCTTAACCAGCACTTCACAACCTGCAATGGCTACCATTTCATAATTATTTTCGGATCCACCAATTGTTATCAAGTTTTGAATGGATGTGAACCCCCTTTTTTATACAGTTACCTGTACATTTTTCTAGATGTTTCTATGTTATTGGCAGCCATATTTTTACTTGGCTTTGATGTGTCTTTTATATTGTATATGTTGTTTACCACTTTACAGACCTTTGGTTAACCTTGTTAGTTTGGAAATGATATACATAAATGAACTGAACTTTTCAATACACATTTGTTTATAAAAATCAAAGGATGATGTAAGCTGAAATATGGTGCTTTACATACATACAGTAGGATCATGTAAGAAGGCCTTCAGTAAAAACGTTCTCCTTCATTCACAGCACCCTTGAGTATCTGTTCAGGAACACTTGGTTGGATGCATACACAAGGGCAATCTTTGTGGAGTTTACCGTTTACAACGCTAATGTGAACCTCTTTTGCATTGTCACACTCTTGCTTGAGACAACAGCTGTAGGTAAGGTTGAGTGCTTCCCTTAAAAAGTGCAAACATTGTGCTATCATAACTTTGCTAAGGGGAATTTAATGCAGATGTATAACACTTCACCAATCTCTGCATCTAACAACGTACCGTCAGATTCTGTTGCTTCTTACAAACTGTAATTATAACTAATAAAGGTGTTTCTGATCATTTTTTAGGAGCTTTTCAATTCTATAGTGAGTTGCAGAGTGTTCGTCTTTACCAATCAACTGGTGGTCTTCACATCTTTGTCTTGGCTGCTGAGATCATATACCTGCTTTTCATCCTCTATTACATGTTCCTGCAGGTACACGACCACAACAACATATTGTTCCACTTCCCATTAATTGCTTGTCTCTTTGTTTTTCATGTCCCTATTGTATTACAGGTAATAAGACAGGCAAGGGCTTTCTATTTTCACTGAGTGATTCACAAACACTAAACTCTGACTGAACTGATAATAAGCGGTCAAGGCTCATTAGTCTGCACATGAACCCAGTCACCCTAGTTGGATTTGCTTTTTAGTTTTTGAACAATTTTCCATCATTGAAGACTGTTTGTGACAGAGAATAGGGAGATTAATAAATTACACAATTGACATTAACATCATCTTACCACATACTTACATGTGTTGACATTGTTTACTCAGCAAATGTTAATTTGCTTGTTAATTCCGAAGAGCAATTCACAGCCGACCCAGAGCACCTTATTATCTAAACACTATATTGCCCCACGTAGTAAGTGTATTCGAGGAAATAAATACTGACGACATGTGTTGATGCAATGCAATGCTGATGTTGGTGTGAGGATATAATGACATGAATCTTTCTGTGTGTTTTCCTTCTTTATAATGGCTTTAAAATCATTGTTTATTTTTCATCTACAGCACAGCTTGTGCAGTGCTGCATCTTAAGTTAATTATACTTCATCTTAGAGACATTTTGATAATGTTTTGTGTCTGGTATCCACCATTCCAACCCTAACCCTAATAATGTTACATTGTGTGTCCCCTTGAGACTGGTATTTGGATGCAGGGAATATAAAAAACCTTTACTTAGTAGTGTTTTGTTTCAGCAACACCTGCAAAGCAATATTTATTTAATTACAGCACTTGACAACATTTAATACAGGAGATTTTTGTTCACACTCCTTTGAAGATCACTTGGAAGTTTGGATATCAAACAGCATTGAGATCAAAGTATTATGAGCAGTCACTCAGAAATACTGCATACAAATCAGTTTGAATACATGCATATTGCAGTAACTGTTGACTGATTTCAAAACAAGTAAACCATTAATCTTTCCTTTTGTATTACCAACATAATAAAAGAAAACAAAATCCCAAATATCATTTTAAATAATTTTGCCTACATAAAGAAAGTATTTAGTGGAAGATGTTAAGCCTTCATAATTAACATAGTCTTGCATACAAACAGGTTCATGTCCCATATGAACATCTCTCTTTATTTTCCTCCCAGGCCAAATTAATGAAGCAGCAGCGGTGTGCTTACTTCAGGAGCACATGGAATCTTCTTGAGCTGTCTATCATCTTACTGAGCTGGAGCACCTTGGCCATCTACATTAATAGGATCCTGCTTGGGAACCGTGACATAACCTACTACCAAAATCACAAAGACCAGTAAGATAATCCATGCCTCAAAAACCTGAGGTCCAACCTTACATTTATCTCGTATTCTATGACAATTGTCAAGCAAACACCTTTAATGGCGTACAAGTTATGCAGTTCGCTTTATATTGTGCTTAGGTGTTTACTTTCTAATGCTCATTATCAATGCTAGAGGCGTTAGGGCTATGGCATTAATATTAATTTCTGTATAAATTGTTGTAACCTGATACCTATTAATCCTATAATTTGAATGATCCTCTGATATTTCCTTTAGAGCCAACTTGACGTTCAAATTTGTGATTTTCAGTTAAATGTCTCGACAACTTTTGGATAGATTTTGCTAAAATTAGGATGAATTTAATGCTAGAAATGTTACCATGTTAACATTCTCTAATAAGATGTTGAACAATTTAAACCTTTAACTTTTCAGCATTTTTATTTAAGAGCATGTTAGCATGCTAGCATGTTAGCATCACATCAAGTTTAATAGAGCCTGTAACATGGCTGTAGACTCTTTTGGCACATTTCCACTGCATTACAGTTTAGGACCTGGGGTAGCAACTCAGTGTAGGCGGGGCGATCGGCTTTTTTTTCAAATTTCGAGTTGTTCCGTCGAGCTCCCGCTGGATTTTATCATCCCCAATGAGATGTAGGAACGTCGTCACCTCCTCGGTCGACCACTGTGTGCTTTTCTTTGACGTTGCCATCTTTTTAGCTCCTCCGTTTACAAAAATGCTGTGTATAAAAATGCTGCAAGCTTGCTTCTAGATATATATGCGATGCTAGGGATGATCTCACGCGCGATCTTGTGACGATTCTCTCTGACCAATCAGCAGTCGAGAGTGTTGAGTCACTAGTTCAGCCCTGCCCTGGCCTGATAGAACCACCATTTTATGGGGCCGGAAAAAGAGGGAAAAAGTACCCGCTAGGCTATATGGAAAGGCCACCAAAAACTGGCCTGGCCGCTTGAGGACGATTAAGGACGCTTAAACGGGGCTACCCGCTGCAGTGGAAATGCGCCATTAGTGTCTTGTTGTGTAATTATTTGCTTTCATCTTGACTTCTGTAATGATTCAGTGTCATAAATAATAAGGTACTCTTTTTCTCCTATTTGTGATGGATCACATTTTCACTGTGTACACAGAGTTGCTAATTTTTATGAGACAGCCTCAGCAGACTCATTGCTCCAATATATGATCGCCTTCCTAGTCCTGCTCTCCACCTTCAAACTGTGGCACCTGCTCAGACTGAACGCCAAGATGAACATGCTCACCGCTGCACTGCAGCGCGCCTGGAGTGACGTATCCGGATTACTTCTGGTCATTGTTGTCATGTTCGTTGCTTACTCCATTTCAGTATGTATTTTCCCTTTACCTCCACCTTTCCCTCACACAAAGATCAGAGTCGAGTCTGGCTCTTATTTAATTCACTGTTAAGCATGTTAAGTAATGTGGGGTTTAAATAATACTATGACATGGAGTTTTTCTCAAAATGTTAAAACATTTGTATTACTTTTGAAGTCCTGTATATCCCTGGATCTGTTACTAAATTAGGGCACTTTAAAAAAGGGAGTTCAGTTTAAAATTCTTAAATTGTATTTAGTTCACCCGGTACAGTAGGAGGGTGAGTACAATATGTTTCCTTGGATCTACTGACATTTTAAATACATTTATTAAAATAATGACCGTGTGTATTGGGGTTATTGTGTAGTGATGGTGCTTTGGGAGGTTGCACTTAATATATTGACACATTAAATGTTTCTAATTTATAGTACATGTTTTCTATGGTTAAAATGGCAATATATGAATGACCAAACATCAGTCCATTACATCCAAATGTATATATTAAATTAAATCAGAAAGTCACGATTTCAGACATTCCTTTTGTTGATGTAATGGTTTCTCTTTCTTCAGAGCAACGTGATTTACGGCTGGAAGGTATCATCATATAAAACTTTGACAGATGCTCTCCTGACCCTCATCAGTTTGCAGATAGGCATCTTTAATTACAACGAGGTATACAAACTCTAAAATACTAACAAAATACTGTTCAAAAGTTTGGAATGACCTGTTATATAGATATGTTTTTCTTTCTTATAATAATAACCACTTATACACTTTTATAATAATATAATATAATTCAGATACCAAATGTATTACTTAAATGTAACATAGTGTTAGCCCCAAAAGAAGAACGTTATGATTCAGTGTTGTAGGACAATGGATATACTGTTGGAACCAGCTGCAGTTCACTCAGTGGTGAGATTGAGTGGGTTAAAAAAACTTTAATTTTATAATATGTTCAGCTCGAATTCCTTTATCTAATTTAGATTGTGTTGAGTCAGGGGCGGATCTACGGGGGGGCAAGGGGGGCAGCTGCCCCCCCCCCCACTGTAGAGCCTTGCCCCCCCAGCTGCCCCCCTACATTTTGTGTCCCTAAAACTGTACTTGTATGAACAAACCTACACTATGTCCACAAGCTTCTCAAGCAATGAAACAAGCAGTTCATTAATTAAAAGTGAATCATTTTAAATATCATCTTAGGCCCGTTAAAAACGTAGCTACGGCCCTGCATTAAACTGCAGAGCGGCGTTCACACAGACAGCGGCTCACACAGCTGCAGAGAAACCGAGCTGTCCCAGCACCTGAAGGTGGATCAGCTTCCCCTGGGAGCATTTCTCCTTCGACTGGTTTTGTTTTTAATAAGGACGAGAGCTTGAAACAAAATATTAATAAAACGCTGCCGTTTGAATCGATAGCGTTTAACAGACGATCGCTGTTTGGGATGTTACGTTACAAAATACTACACAGACAGCGCTAGCTAGCTGGGAGATCGATCACTTTATTTGCTAAACTATGCAGTACTATTAAATCCACGTATATTACACATCACAGCAATGAGGCCAGATAAATTAAACCAGGATACATCCTTTGCAGTCAAACACAGCTGCCTGTGTGTGTTTGATAAATACTTTCTTATTTTATATTTATTATACTACTTATTAGCTACATGGCCCTAACGTGTAAAGTTATACAAACATTTGTACCAGTGCTTTTCACAAGCAGACTCTTGCAGGACAGAGTAGCTGGAGTGATTCAACAACAACAACAACAACAACAACAACAAAAAGACATATCTGAGAAGTGAAGAACAGAAAGAGGAAAAGGAAAAGACCGTACACTGAAGAGACCAGGAGGGTCAGAGCAGGAGGAAGCCAGGAGGAGATGAAGACATTAGTGAAGAAGAAGAAATGTGAGGAATAAAGATGAAGTGTCAGAAAGAGGGACAGAGGCAGGGATCAGGAGGCAGAGGAGACTCCAGCATGGGCCACATGGTATGTTTTTATTCTCCTTACATATTCCATTACAGCAGCACAATCTGGCTCTTAGTAGTGACAACTATTCATTGAAATGTGTTGCTGCACAGGTCACCTTTAGCTCTCTGAAGAGATGGGTGATGTCATTTGTGTACTTAATTATAACTAAGTACTTTTACTGTACTTACAGTAAACAGCATTCTAGGGTATCATGAGTACTTTCTGCTGTTTTATACTATATTTTAGTTTGTTAGTCTGAACACGTTGTTTCTCTTGTGCATTAAGAACACTTGTGTTAGGGCATGATTTAACAATAAATAGGTTATACAGTATAAAATACCACGTACGGTCCGCCCTCCCATGCCACCCTGGCATGACCTCTTTCCCCCCCTTTGCCACCCCATGTAAAATGTTCTAGAACCGCCACTGTGTTGAGTGTAGAGTGACCTTCTATTTATATTGTACAACATGTCTGTCGCTCCAGTCCATCTAGTTGTATTACTCTGCACTTGACACTGAAACAGTTCCCATTCAAAAGAGTTTATTTAACCAATGCTGTTTTTTTTATCTCGCTCTGGCCTTTAAATGGTCCCATACCCTTTATACAAAAACACATGTTGTCAGGGGTACTTATTTCAACCTTAAAGCATAAAAGGGGATATCTTCTTAGCCATCGGACTGTACCCGATCAAGCTTTTGATGCAGGCAATTCAAACTTTGGAATTGTTGTAACTCATGAGGGCAAACTGCTGGATGACTAACCATGTGCATAAATTGAGCTTTGTTCTGTATTATTTGAAACTGACATTGATGAATCTGATGCACTGTTTGCCAGGTCTTGGACAACACCCCCGTGCTCGGTGGAATACTCTTTGGATCCTGTATTGTGTTCATGACCTTTGTGGTGCTCAATCTTCTCCTATCAGTGATTCTTGTTGCATTCCACCAGGAGCAAATATATCACAAGGTAATACCTATCACATACTGTATGTGTTGTTGTTAGGGATGCTCCGATCGATCGGTCACCGATCGAGATCGGCCGATACTCACTCTCTACCAATCGATCGGTGCTCTCTAAACATGCCGATCGCGAGAGCCGATCGCATGACGTAAAATACATGACACTTTTCTCTGTGCGCGGCAAAACATGCTCGCCAAAATGGCTTCACCGGTCTGGCATTATTTTTAAGGTGTCCGAAAAAGACAGTACAATAGCGGTATGCAACGTGTGTGAAGCAGAAATCCTGCAGCTCCGCCCGCCGGACCGGTAAGCGCAGCGAAACACACACACAGGGAGAACCAGACCGCAGTTCATTTCCTCATATTCCAAACGAGAAATTACGGTAGCAAATCACCCGGTTCTTTACGACCAGAACTATCAACGGGATACAAACCGGAGGAACCAGGCATGGAGGGACGTGGCAGAGACAGTGGGTGAAACTGGTAGGTTTTCGCCTGTTTGGGGAGTTTATATATATATATTGCTCGCATAAAATCCCCGGGTTTTTTTGCTTTGTATGTCGGGGGCGGGAGATTCATGTGATTGGTTGTTGGTCGCGTTGCTCGCAAAAAATCCCCAAGCTTTCAGACACGCCCAGCTCCAAGATTTTCAAGATTTTTGAAAAGCTGCTGTGTGGACGTACAAGAGTTAGACCTAACACAATTGTCATTGTCAAATTGTCAAATAGGAAGGGCTATGATGAACTTTTATTTTTTTAACATTTTGAACATTTATGAGATTAATGTTTATGGTGCTATTTTATCCTACATTCCATGTTGGCTAATGATACTGTCTATGCTTGCTAGCAACGAAGTAAACTAGCAACGAAGTAAACTGGATATACAATCCCCAAACGAGCGAAAACCTACCAGTTTCCCCCACAGCCTCTGCCACCTCCCCCCATGCCTGGTTCCTCCGGTTTGTATCCCGGTAAGTAAATAGGGACTGGTCATAAAGAACCGGGTGATTTGCTACTGCAATAACTAACTTCTCCTCCATTTTTGTGGAATATAGAAATGAACTGCGGGTCTCGTTCTCCCAGCTTGCACGCGGTTTGATTGGCTAGCGCTTGAACTGTCAGATTTGCATACACGGATCTGATTGGCTGTCGCTTCCAGCTCAGCCTCAAAAGTTGAACAATGTTCAACTTTGGAATCCTGAACATCCTGGAAATCCTGGAAATCTTCGCCTCGCCCCCCCACAATGCAGTTCGGCGACAAGCGAGGGAAAGTGACGTCATCCCCATTCAAAGTCAATGGGCGGAGACGCGCTGGAAGCGGTGGACAAATCGCAAAAAGCTGCTGTGTGGACGGGCCGGGACGGGAGAGAGTAAAAGAGAGCGCTTCCGCTAATTTCTCCCGTGTTATTATCCAAGCAAAGTGAATGTAAACTTGAATAATGTACATCATTTGAATGTAATAATTAAGTTGATTGTTGTTTGTGGAAGCTCCAGTGAATGAGCCCCATTAACTGAGTTTTAAACATCACTTTAAATGGAAGATTTAAAGTGATGTTTAAATCTTCCATTTAGGCCCCGCCCACTCGATCGGATCGGCGATCGTTATCGGCCGATACTGATTCCGGCGATCGACGATCGGCCCCGAAATTGGCGATCGGAGCATCCCTAGTTGTTGTTGTTGTTGTTGTTGTTGTTGTTGTTTAACTAATCAAGGTTTTTCGACTGAAATAATACATTCTAAAAGACTAGTATATCTTTGTAAAAAAATATTTTAGAGCAGATTATAATTTGTATGGCATGCAGAATAATTTGCTAACTGTTTACAGCAGGTATATGCTAATATTCTAGTAAGGGAGTTCCCTAGAACCCTATTTTTAAGAAAGAGCATTCAATAATGTCATTTCTGGCCTTAACATGCAGTTTTTTCCACCCGAAAAACGTACAAAGAAGAAGCTTAAGGGACATAAACTGTACATCTATCAATAAACAGAGTCAATATGAGATTCAGTACATTCACCATCTGGTCAGAAACATAAATTCCAGATAAATTATATTGTTGCTCTCATGCGTCTGTGCAACGAGGCAAAATATCATATAACTTTGAAATGTACATGTCAGTCTTTGATGCTACCAATGCCAAACATATTCATAGTGATGCTGCACAGCCCAAAAGCAAGGATGGGATTCAAACATTCCAACAAGCAATTAACAGACCTTCTATGGAGGTCATATAGTTTCTTGACTACAAATACATCCATGTGAAAGGGCTGGAAATTAATTGAACTAAAATGCCAGCTGCCTCAGTGTGCCTCCTCAATGATGGATCCTGCTGTCTAAGGTACAAGGCTGAATTCAAAGTTACCCAATGATCTCCGGAGCTTTCACTTCCTCATTATGCTTCCTCACGCTAAGTTCATATGCTGCCAAGTCCATATGCTGCCAAGTCCATATGCTGCCAAGTCCAGACCCTTGTCAATCTTTACAGCCAAGAGAACAGTGTGAACATATTAATGGATCTGACTCCTTTCAACGTCCTGTCCTAGGTTGACAATTCCTATAGAAGACTCGGCTATTGTAAAAGCGGCTGAAGGTTGACACTGCACACCTTTACTCTGCATTTGTTGAATTGGATATAAATTCAACTAGCATTTTAATCTCTAAGAGCTGAGGTTTAGTAGGCTCACCATCACATAATACTGAAATTGCACCAGAATGTGTAATTTAGTAAAAATAAAAATAAATCAGTTTTCATGCTTTAGAAACATAGCTGAAAATTATTCTGCAACATTTGATGGTTGTGGATGGAGCTGCAAAGTGTTCACTATGAATTAAATACATGATAAATGATATGCTATACATCCTAAACCTTACCATAAGTCGAGAGAAACATTTACATTTAACAATCGTGGCTTACCTGTCAAGCGTAACCACTGCAGGGGGCAACTCAACTGGTTGCAAAAAAGGTTTGATTGTGTAGAAGTCTATTGATTTATACAAAATAGTATCACAAGTTAGGTTGTTTTGGCATTGCTACTGTGTAAGTGACATGTTCCGACCACTGCATTATCCAGTTCCTCGTCAAAGTATGTTTCAAAATTCATAAACATTAATTGCGACATTTCTATCACTTTAAAATGCCTTTTTCATTATTTGATTGTGCTTAACTTAACCTCTTATGTGCATTTCCTATAACGGCAACGGTGTGTTATCTGTTATTGTTTTTCCCCTTGTGTGTTATCATGGAAAAATGTTCTCCCAGACACCTGCTGTATCGAGACTTCCACAGAGGAGGCTTTGTGTACCTCACCTACGGTGTATATGTCTGAAGACAGATAAAGCTAATGTGATAGCATCATAGGAAACTTTATAGTTGTGTAGTTGAGATCAAATTGAAGGCTGAGTTTGAAGATGATGTTGTAGAAAGCGGATAAGGGACCATTTCTCCCCCCCCCCCCCCCCCCCCACACACACACACTCTAAACCCCTTGATCAAATGGGTGTTACAGCTGGTATGGTGTGACCCAATTGCAAGATGGTCTCTAGATTAACTCAACACCCTACGAAGATATCTGGCAGTTCTTGAACCTGCTGAGAGGCTGGGGGTCTGTGATTTTCTGAGGAGTGAGGGGACATTTGTTCTAAGTGTGGTTAGTCTAGTAATGCCTCATGTTCTGTAATTTGTTTTAGATTAAAGCTGTGATGTTTAATACAGCTTTTAATAAACACTCCCTGCTCGATATTACACATGAAATTACTGTAATTCAGTTGCATTTAATTGGAAATGGATCTCCAAGCCTCTCTTCATTTCCAGGATGAAACAAGTTTTCCTTTTATACACAAGCAATGATACACCTGCAGTAAATGAAACACAATTGTTCCGTTGTCATTCTTTGTGGGCTTTTATGTGTACTGAATTGCGCTCCAATTCTGCGATGTTGGTTTTTTCACATTGTCTTGAAGTACATTTAATGTTCTCAGTGGTTAGAAGTGTCAAGACCATCTCTGCAATATTTCTTATCACTTCAAACGTGATTGTGTCATCTGTTCTCTCTTTCCCAGCCCTCAGACGAAGAGGAGATTGTCGACCTGATGCTGAAGAAAATCTGCAGTCTTTTCGGGATCCCATATGAAAATACTAATGAAACTCCAGGGCCTGATCTGAACAAGGCTGATGAATCGACCATTAATAACAGCAAAAATATCCTTAACAATTCCTCAATTGATGTTAATGTTTTTTAGACAGCTGACGATTCAGTTAAGAAAATGCACCAATATCAACAAGTTAATTTGTTCTTGGTTGTTACCTTACCTAATTAAAGAGAAAGTTACACACTTTAGTATAACAATATCTCCAATTGACAAATATGTATTGAGAAGTAATCTTGATAACTTCTCAATATGGTTTCATCTGGTGAAACAGTGCAGTAGGAAACCGCTCACACTATTTACATGGTAAAAAAAAAGGTTATCTTACATACACACATGCATATATATTGTTAAAAGGCTGGAAATAAACACGGAGCAGTCGAAGGCACTGTATGGAACCACAATGATTAAATACTCTGATCTGATCAGTCAATTGTCCAGAGTAGTCTTCATATCTACAAGTATATGAGGCAAAAGGTTTGGTGTACCTCATACTCTATTCAAAAAATTAAACAAAAAAGTTTGAATGTTAACTTGGCATTACCTTGTAAAATAAAAGCACGTTGTATAACTTCGTACCTAAATACATCATAAAGATTTTAGTTGAACAGAAAGCAAAAATACATATATGCTTTTTTGTTATGCTTTAATGGATAATTGTTATCGTTTTATATGTATACAAAGTATATTATGCATATATGTGTTTGTGAGAATTGTAAAATGTAATGTGTTTGGTAAATTAAAGAGCAGCAAGACTCATATTACTCACCTTGTCTTTTTGTCAGTCCCCTGTACAGTTTGTTGATGTGTGCCAACAGCCATGGTTACTGTGGCAACAACAACCCTGACATCCACTCTCTCAGAATACAGAGTAATCAGCAGTGAAGCAAACGCATTCTAAAAAGAAGTCAGTCAATTACAACATGATCTAATTTCATGCTTTGCACCGCATTAGCAGAAACAGCAGGGCACATATCAGTTGGTTACCTCATTAAAGTGTGAAGTTTGGATGCTCCTTCTTCTGACAAATGAAATGCAGAAATTGTCTTGTTTTGTTACTGCTTCAAAAAAATACACATATTTTGCAACGTGAAGCCTTTCTGATGCGACAGTAAGATGTCCTATTTACATAAACGGTACATCAGAGCAACCCATCCGGGTACTTTCCCGTCATGGACGCGCCCCTTTTTGGATTCAAACACTCAACAGACAAAATTAAGAATACCTTGCATTTTTTTTATCTACAAGAAGCCAAATTATGATGATCAGTCAGGAAGACAATTAAACAATGTCATTGGAGATAGAAGATTGGTGTTGATATAAAGTTAAATTAAAAGCAATAGGGTATCGATCTCCTGCCAGTCTGCCGGCAAGTGGCAGGCAGCAGGCTTACACTTAAACTGGTATTACCCTGGCTTCTCAGTGTTTTACATTTGAATTACTTTTACTACTTTTACTTTTGACACTACAAATGTTTACTTTGATGATTGACGTTGACCTTATAAGCATATAGTAGCGTATAGTATTGACTGACCGGTTCCCATTGATTACGAACTCCATCCTCTCTGTAGAGGCCTGACGACCCAGATATTTAATTTTTTCGTCCTTTTTTTAAGTCAAAGTATAGAACTTTGGATCTTAATGTCGTTAAACTTGCAATACACAACACTGAAGCTGTGAAGGCATGAAAGAAACGCTTACTGGAAAGTGGGCAGGGCTGTTATTTCACCATGCAGTGACATACAGTAGGGCTGCTTTCATCTGTAAATACAGCTATGTTATGCAGTGGATTGTAAGCAGCCAGTGATGCTGTTATCAATTTAATAAATATGCACTTGATTACACGCCATTGTTTCCCTGTGAAGGAACCATGAGATACATGTTATGTAGGTCTTTCTATGGTACACCACTTACGTACAAGACTGTCAGTAATGATGAGCCACGATCAATATTGTGCTGCTGTCAGCATCCCACTAATGACAGAAAGTTAATTCACTTGAATGTTTTCCAGTACCCATTATAGATTTTTCAATAATGTTGCCTTGTCTTTGGAAAAATAATTCTTGTATATTTTTCTACAGTTTGGAAATCTTGTGTCGGACAAAAGATGTGTGTGTGATGCAAGTGAAACTTCCCCATTAGTTCGGCATAGGAAGATCTATGGGGAACTGCTAAGGCAACACATTCGCATTTTTAATGGGTGTTATATTACAGAAACTACACATAGTACCTATTTGGCTAATTAATGAGGCTTCCTGACCTGAACAGTGCACTGAGAAAAAGGTTTAAAAACATCAACAACATTTCACCTATAATGTGATTGTTAAATATGTAGTTTATAAGACCATGGGTATAATTAATATGCATCCCCAACTCTGCTGGGAAGGCTTTGCAAAATATTTTAGAACCAGGCTACAGTGATTTGCATTTTGGCGTGCTTTGGATGAGCTTGAGGTGAGAGCTCTCTGCAAACAATATGATTATCAACTGCGCTTTTATGCATTAGGGAATTGCCATGTTGAAACTGAAAAATGGCTCCCCAAACCTTTCCAAGTTCTTTTGGAAGAACTGTGAAGACATTCAATTCAGAATCATCATAATCAAAAACATCATTTATTCCAGTGGATAATTAGGTTTCATGACAATTGCACCACTTTAGAATAAAGGAATAGATATTATATAAACAAAAGAAGGTGAAGAAAAACTAGCAATAAAAGTCCTTGTAGTGACTGGGACACAACTCTTTAGGCACAGGAACGAGGCAGGATTGCTTCCTTAAAACAGGGACCCTCTGAAGACTCATGGTGAAGACATGCATGTTGATTCTCTTGGTGCAATCCCTGTATACCCAAACCGCCCGGAAGCATACTTGCCAACCTTGAGACCTCAGAAATCGGGAGCATTTCAAAACCACCGCGGGGGGGCGACTAGTGGATCGCCGGAGCTGTATTAGCTTAACATTAACATGCTTATTGCAGTTGTTAGTGCACTGTCTTGCGGCCTGTAGCATGGAAAGGAGTGAGCAGAGGGTAGAGTTGTCGATTCTTGTTCAGTTTACTGTGACTCTCTTCCTCACCCTCTCAGATTGTCAGTTGCGCGCACTACTAAAGAGACGCGCTACCATGGAAACCAAACAATGGTGTAGCTGTATTAAAGTCCGAGTGGAAACAGTCCTGAGTAAATCTGATTTTGTCAGAAATCGGGAGAAATGCGGGAGAAATATGACCCCGGGAGGAAACCGGGAGAGGGCAATAAAATCGGGAGTCTCCCGCGAAAATCGGGAGGGTTGGCAAGTATGCCCGGAAGCCATCAACGGAAATGTTTCAAAAGTTGTTTATGAAAATGTTCCGTGAAAATCCCATTGATACAAAAGGCGTTGTTGTCAGGTATATCCTGATATAGCCATGTTTCTGTAAAGCACATTATACTACGCTCGAGACATTTCGTGTGACTCCTAGCTAACGCCGTTAGCTTGTCCATTTCATTATCCAGTGAAGTTAAAGCTCACCTATTATGCTATATTTGAACAATATATTATAGGGCCATATCTATACAAAACATGTCTCTGGAGTGTTTTGCTCAAAATACCAAGCAGATCACCCATTGTAGCATGCCTCATACCCCTCTATTTCAGCCGTGTTACTAAGGTTCCACACCATATCAAGCATTATTTCTGAAACAGTATGGAGCTCAAACACTTTCTCTCTCGAGGGTTTACCCCAAGGTGACTACCTTTTTATATCCAGCTTCTTTACACATACTATCTCCAGTACAGCTTTAGCTCTGAGTGTTAGATTACATGACATGTCACTTGTTAGACGCTTTTATCCAAGCCACTTATGTAAGGGAATATTTCTGTCTTACTCCTAAGTGTCAAAGAATAATTCTTCCTTACTCCTAAGATATTTAACCATATTGCCTGTTGACGTTTATCACTAACAATGATCTGTGACGCCAGCTTTAAGGAATGTGCTCCAGCACTTAGCCTCAGTTTTATGACCGGTCAACTCTCGGTCACAGAGCCAAAGAGTCCTGACTCTCCATTGCTGGAGAAGTTTCCCTTACAAATTGGCGTTGTCGGCAGGATACCAACACATCTTCAGAACTGGTAAGTGTAATTTCAAATCCACATTTGGACATTGCCTTACCAGAATCTGTGATTGACGGTATCCTAAAATTACCTGTGAAACTGAGCGGTTGTGTTTCGTTTTTTGGTTAATGAACATGTGGCTGATTGTCTCTGTGTATGCTGCTTGGAACGGAAGTACCATACAAGCATGCACAGCTTATGTTCAGAGTAACTTTAAAGAAATACATCAGTAAAGTGGAGCTTCTGTATGAAAGCAATGTAAAGATTTGTATTGAACGAATCGCCAAATTCTGGGGGTTTCAGCGGCCAACACAGCAGTTAAAAATAAGCAGCCCAAGATATTTCCCCCCTTCGCCTCTCTAAACACGGCTGCAGAAGCATCCGCGGGGGTGTGTGTAAATATCCCCCCGTTGTTGGGTGGCTGCAGCCGTGCAGCTGAGAGGAAGAAAGTCACAGCCTTTTTGTCTATAGCTTTAACTCACACCACCGCCGTCTCTATTAAAAACGAGATGGTCTAAAAGCACTCGTTTGTGACCGTCTTCTACATTGCTGGCAAGGCCGGGGCAGTGCGAGGTGCGTGCATCACCCGATGCGCCACAGCTCTCTACTTTGCTGGAGGAACATTCCCTACATTGCTTGGAAGCGTTCCCTACATTATGCTAGAGGAGCTGGTGGCGGTCCGGGGTGCACACATAAAATGATAGGCTAATTGATCACGGGTGGGCAGTGGCAAGCAATTGTAGAACAAAACTGTGTTTCATCGTTGTGATGAACTCGATGGCGGGTGTATAGGCTGGTCGTGTAGGACTACAGTTAACTGGGCTGTTGTTGGAGAGAAAGGGGAGCGGAAAAAAGTCTATGTTCTCCTGGTCGGGGGATCATAGCGCCACTAGAATAGAGTAGTGGTGTCGCAAGAGGATAAGCTAATTATCGCTTTTGGACGGTCTTCAGGCACGATCTTAGCACTTGTATACAAGGGTGGACGCGCGAGTCAAGGCGCCCCATCTATAATTCCCTACCCCCTCTGAAACCTCTTAATTCGGACTAAATTGAGCTGGAAGAACTTTGCTGTCGCGCTGGTGTTTATTGCGAGTTCATGTTTGTTTGTCTGATTGTTTGTATGGGGGGTCTATATTGGTTTGTCTTCCCGCCGTCTTGTGTATGCTTTGTAACAACTAATAATGAATCAGTCCATAGCCAGGGTAAAATGAACTAAACTTTAGTTATCTCACCAAAAGTAAATGACTTGAAATGAAAAATAAATAATGTAAAGATGTAAAGCAAAATTATATATTATAGTATAAATGTGCTGCAAAATTAAAATAAATAGCAAAAGAATGTTTTTATGTCCTGCATCTGAGTGTGCAGAGGAAAATGTAAACAAGAAGCACACTGTTCAGGGTGTGCGCTGTAGGTGTTAGAAGAAAATAAGATGATATTGCTTTAAGAATACATTTTAAATTGTATTGCTGGTATGTTAAGATATCTTTGTGACCTTGTATAAACCCTATGCCCCGTCTTACACCATGAGACCATCAGAGGCATCACTGCTGGTCGTAAAGACCTGCCTGAGGAGATCAGGGTTGCAAAAAAATCTGTCTGCTCAATTAGGTCAATGTTGTATTATTTGTTTCATTTATTCTTAATCTATGTATTGTATGGTAATAATGAATAAAAAACGTAATGTATTGAACACATTCCAAAACAAAGCAGATAACACAGAACTAGACTCAGACATAATACTAATTGTTGTTGAAACCTTTTGCGCTGTTGCTACAAAATGGAAACGTTGTTGATTATCTATTCCAACTGGCCACTGGAGTCAGATAATTAATATAAGTTGAAGTTCAATTACAGTTTTTAAATATAGTTTAACATTCTTTATTAAACTGTTTCAAATTATTTCTAGTACAATTGGTCTATAGACATTACTACAATTCTAATAGTTGTTAAACTACTGACAGGTTTTCTGAAACCGATCTTATGAACAATAGAGTAAAGGTCGCTGGTTAAGCCAGGATCAATATATTTGTTGAGGTTTTTATTGTATGCATAATAAATGTGTTAAATGAATTGAGCAATTTTTTTTTTGTAAGGAGTATAATGTTGCAATCTCTTTAAGATCAGTAATTGCAGTTCCAAGATAGATGTTGTTTTCCCGGGGCCTCTCCTTCACAGGCCCACACAATAAATCATGAGACTTCCAAATCCTAACAGACAGAGATCAGTATCACTTTGTGTTGCAAGCCAAATCCATGAAGGGGTTCTACTTGGCCCAATTTAAATACCATAAAGAGAGTATTCACCCAGCTCAAGCTAAATGTCAAATGTCTTTAATTAATGTACAAGTGTTTTGATTTCTTCAAATCAAAACACTAGTTTCCTTCGAGTTCAGTCTAAGCTACGAATTGTTTCTCATAAACATTCTCACTGCTGTCCCAAATGTTTTAAACCTTGGGCAGACAAGCTGCTCACACACACACCCACACACCCACGCACACCCACGCACACACACACGCACACCCCCACACAGTCAAGCAGCAGCGACGTAGAGTAGCTGCAGGCAAGCAGCAGCAACATGAAACACAGCAGCAGGAACATGAACGCAGCAATAGCAAGTGAACGCAGCAGTGGCAGCATAGCGAGGCAGAGGCAGGAAGACCTGGCAGCTTAAATAGAGCGGCATGTTTAGGAAAATGTGTTTGGTTGGTTGTAAGAGGGACAAGGTGCGTCACGTCAGTGTTGTAGTCAAGTCACCAATTCACGAGTCCAAATCACTCTCGAGTCACCACTCTTCGAGTCCAAGTCCGAGTCACCAAGGGAGAGTCGTAGTCGAGTCCGAGTCCAAGTCCGAGTCACCCAAGGAGTGTCCGAGTCGAGTCCGAGTCATCATTACCTGTGTTCGAGTCCAAGTCCGAGTCACCTAAGAAGAGTCCAAGTCAAGTCCGAGTCACAAGTCTTCATGTATTAATCTTCGTGGATATGTGTTGACATGTAGCTGCTCCTCTACATTGCTTTTATCCTGTCATGTTATACTAATCTGTCTATTGAACCGCTGTGAAGCGAGTTTGGCTACAATTCTTGTAATAGGTGTTATACAAATAAAGCTTATTACTAATATTATTATTATTATTATTATTATATATAAATAAACTATATTTAAAATGAGTTACCTTTTAGAGAAGTGATTATATTTGTATGCCAATATTTTCCTATGGTAAAGTTTTCGTTTTGCACTTTTATTTTGATAGTAATAAGATCGGGACTCTTATTTTGAAGGAACTTTTACCGGTTAAATCGGTTTACTGATAAAGATTTAGCCCAAGAAAGCACATGGCTACTTAGCATGCAAAATGACGTCATTCTGCATGTTAAGTAACCATGTGCTTTCGTGTTATCGGCTGAATCTTTAATTATTGATTAGATCACCTGATGATAGTGTTCAAGACAGCCTATATGTATGGCGGCAAATCTCTGTCATAAATCGCGAGGGCATATGAGATCCACGCGAGCACAAGTCAAGCAGCCGCGGACGTATATTATTTTCGCGAGCACTAAAATGGCACTCGCGCGAGAGCAATATTGAAGCCTGTGTCAGTACCAGATGGCTGCTTCTCAGGTCGACTATTTTCATTTCCTCGCTCCTCGGTCTCACTGGAAGTTGATTTGCCTGCGCCATCTTGAGTACCGTCCCATGGCTCTTATTTCTGCCGGAGGACCGAGGATCGAGGAGCGAGGAGCGATAATGGAGGAGCGATAATCGAGGAACCACCAGACCATCCTCCGATGAAATCCTCAGATACTCGCCCCGCCCCCTTACTGTGTATCGCTCACTGATTGGACGATGCAGTGCATGCACTGATCTCATGCTTCTTGACATGAGAGCCGTTTCCCAGCGGAGTGAAGAAAATACATGAACCTCACGGGAGTCACTCCTCAGTTTATACCGTGTTTTGTTTCAATTCCTGTTTCATTTAGTTACACATATGTGATATATCTGAAGAACAAAGTGGTCAAAAATCATTGTATTCATTTGTTGGAAACATTTTCATGATCGCTTTTTTCGTTTTACATTTTCATTTATTGTCATTTCCATTCAGTCAGTCATTAAGTGCTATTAAAATGTTAATGTGCTACATATCCAAACAAACAAACAAAGTGTGCAATCCAATGAATGTTAATCTAACTGGGTTTTGATAGATAACATATCTCTTTTTCTTCTCTCAATTATTTTATTTATTTTGTGCACTTTAATCAATATTAATCAAACTATTGTTCGTTTATACATTTTAAGAATGGCGTTTATCTTTTTTGAGAATGAGTTCTTATTTTATTTTATTTATTGGGATCTACAACAGATGATACAAATGTTTGTGTCAGTAAATGTGTACTAACAGAGGCGGGGGTGTGTGTGGAAATAACGGGGACAGAGCTGGCTGCTGCCAGACGAACAGCTGTGCAGCGTCATCACAAACGGACGTCGCTTCACGTGACGCTCCGGAGGAAAGGACGTCCCATTGCTCTTAAAACTCATTTCCCTGCTTCTCGTGGTTTCCTTGCGTCCCTCATGCTTCCCTGGTGGGAGGGACTAAACGCAGGGAAACGACGCAAGTGAGGGAAGCAAGGATTTCATTTAATCGACCTGAGAAGCAGCCATGTTCGGGCTACCAGATATGTTCGGGTGTATTTCCGTCGCATCCGTCATCCGTCATATACTCACCTCCCTCTGCTCCCAGCGCTCTGCTGCCACACACCGGCCGTCTGTGGAACTGCAGCCGGAGGAACTCGGGACAGCTTGTTATGTGTGAGGTGCTATGGTGGGGTCCCGTGTACTTGTGCACATAAATAATGTTTATAATTATTTACAATTTAAAAAAATATATATTCTGCGTTACTTTAGCCAACACTTTTATAAGGCCACTAGATTAGATAATTACGAAATGTGTAGATAGTACATATATTTCAGGTTGTTATTTTGTCATTATGTTTAATGTTTTATTTACCTTTTAGTATTTGTATATAGTATCTGAACTTTGGAGAGGAGTTGGGAGACACACGACACATCAAATCACATCTACAGATCAAGGCGAAGCGAATGGAAGTACTCCCATACTCTATATACTAGCGTGAAAATGTTTGTGAAAACGTGTGCAAAGTCTCCGAAAATCCTAAAAATAAGCTCATATTTGAATTCCCCATAAAAAAAACACATCATTCAGTAAAAACAAGGCCCCACTGATCATCTACTCTCTGAGACGATTCCAGGGATGTCTGGCTTGAGTTTCGACCACCAGGGAAAGTGGACAAAAGTGCCCGAGATCAGCCTCTTAATTTACCTTAAAGTGCTTGGTTTTGGGCATGAAAATTCAGGAAACTCCCCTGAGTATTTTATTAAATATCTGAACTTTGGAGAGGAGTTGGGGCACACACGACACATCAAATCACATCTACAGATCAAGACGAAGCTAGTGGAAGTACTCATAGCGTGTGAAAATGTTTGTGAAAAACGTGTGCAAAGTCTCCGAAAACGGAGCAGTGGCTGTGATGCTAGCTTTGCGGCTAGCGGTTAGTTGTTATTGTTTGAAGTTGTTGCTGTGGAAACAACATGACGGAGAACAAATTAATATCTTCTACATATAATAACGGACAAAGTAATGAATGAAGTGTCGGCTATGTTTAAATGTTCGGAATTTGACCGTGGTGGCCCTCTTGAGTTGCCGTAAAATATGACGAATATGACGGAAGATGGATGCGACGGAAATACACCCGAACATATCTGGTAGCCCGAACATATCTGGTACTGACACCTGTCGGCAGTGCTGGAATTGGGCCGGTACTCACCGGTACGCAGTACCGGCACTTCTGGTTCTGACCCATGGAGTACCGGCACTTCTTGCTCAGTACCGGCATGCTGGCGGTACTCCGGTACTCATGCACCGTGCCAGTACTCAACACTCTCCCGCCGTTCTTATTATACATCCATATATATATATACAGCCGCCCGGTACTCAGTAGATGCGTCATGAGGTGCCGAACGGACATTCTCATCGCTCTAACCCAGTGGTTCTCAAACTTTTTCTGTCAGGCCCCCCCTTTGGAGAAAAAAAATGTCGGGCCCCCCCAACACAAATAGTCAGGCTCAGTGGCGGCGCCAGAGATTTATTTTGGGGGTGCTGTGGGGTAGCTTGACGTTTCATAGAGGGTGCTCAAACATTTAGGGTTTCCCATTAATGTACCGGTCGCTACAGTGAAATGTTCAACTGCAACACTCCTCACGCATATACACAGTGTACCCGCGACTGTTACAATGAAGGCTCAATAATCAGCTCACGGCATATTGAAGTTGAAAGCATCAATCTGGTGCACATTGAGAGCAAAATGAAGAGATCTATGGATACATCTCTCAACACCCATTTGAAACAGAATTGTAAACAGAATTACTTTTTCTTTATGGATATTTTACAAATCACTCCCCTTTTAAACTGTATTCTTGTTTTACTGTCATATAGTATTTCATTGCTGTTTTTAATTGATTCTCTTATTTTTTTATAACTATAATGATCATATAAACGTGTGCCTCGGAGATAATTGTTTACATTAATGGTGACCAAAACGTTTGAGACCCACTGAGATAACACTGAGAGTCCTTTAGCTCACTGAGTCTCTCAGTCTGACAGGAGAGGACTCTCCTCCACTTTGTTGTTGAAAAAACTCCTTATATCCGTTAGCGTAGCTCGCTAGCACCGGAAGCTAACAACAACAATCTCCGGTACCGGTGCTCTCTCTCGCTCGAGCACACACACAAAATGGATCGTTCCACACACACACACACACACACACACACACACACACACACACACACACACACACACACACACACACACACACACACACACACACACACACACACACACACACACACACACAGACAGAGCCGAGCTTTAATGAAACACAGAGACCCAGACGTAATAGTACTGTATCATATTATTTTCAATCAATAATTTTTCAAAATATGATTTTTTTTTTTTTAATCTTTTTTTTTTTATAACCATTTTCCCCCTGGTCTCTCGCGCCCCCCCTGTCATGCCTCTGCGCCCCCCTGGGGGGGCGCGCCCCCCACTTTGAGAACCACTGCTCTAACCGCTGGAGTTTCACAGCGGCTGTCAGCTGTTTACTCCTGTCATTCAAACAGAACGTGCTGGAGAGGGGGCGGGGCTTATCTTCTCCATGTAAATACTGTGGTGGAAACGACTATGTCAAAATTAACCTATTTGACCGTGATTTAATAGTAATACACGTTTCAAAATAATAATAATAATAATGCCGAAGTAACAACATACTGAAAACTGTTAGTAAAACCATGTTTTAATGCTTTACAATTTACATACCTAGATGCACGTGTGTTGTGTTTATGCAGTGCAACTCCCACCCAGTGGGTGGCTATGTAGAGTGATATAACAGAGCAGGCACGCCCCCAAGAGAAGGAAAGCAAGTCACGTCACAAATTAGCATTTCTAAAATGTTAGCGTGGATTAATAAAAGTGCAAAAAGACAGCGGTTGTCGCCGGAAGAAACTTCAAATACAGAGAATGCTGTGCCTGTGTTGGAAATTGTGTCTGATGGGGAGCTTTCTTTGGTTGATCCTCCTGCTCCAAGTTCTAGTGCATTAGCATTAGCACTAGCTCCGCCGCCTCCTCCAGAGCCTCTAACGTTAGCTGCTGCTGGCGCAACTGCCACCACCAACACCGGGCAAAGCGATGCACCTGACTGCTGGACAACGGACCAGGCAGTGGCGAGCCGTCAGGGCCCTCTAGGCCCTCTCTGAGGGCCTAAAATATTCAAAAAAATAATATTTAAAAACATTTAAAAAATATATATTTTTTTTTAAATATATATTTTTTAAATATTATTTTTGTTATATTTTTACCGAAAAAACTTGATTTAATTGTATTTAAAATAACATTTCCAAAGAAATAAATCCTTCGAATCTGCCTGTTCAGTTTCTGTTTGAATGTGAAGGGTTACATGAAAAAAGCTCGTCTGGCCCTCTATGCGATTCACAGAGGGCCCGCTATAGTAAAACAACGAGAGAGTAATGTCAAGTGACAGTACAATTGACCAATCATATCTTCCCTCTAAATGGGAGGGCTTTATTATCGCGGACTTTATGACAAGTTCCGCCCGCTGCGCTGCCAAGTTTATGCATGTGATATATCAACGGGTCAAGCTAGGCGGAATTAGCATACGTTCATTCACGATGGCTCACGTTAGTGATAGTGATGACATCGTTGCGAAACTACTAACCGAGTCTTTTTCAAGAATGAGTTACACGGATAAATTGGAGTTAATTACCAAAGGGCGACCAACACCACAGCTTAATTTGGTTCAAAAAACCAAACGGTTCGAGAGGCATTTTAATATCGGCAATTACGCCAGATACAACTGGATGACCGGATCAACCAGGGAACAAAAGCTGTACTGCTGGGATTGCTTGCTTTTTGGAGCGGACAGTGGGTCATGGGCCAGAGATGGATATTCTGATTTAGGAAGTTTATCCAAATCAGCACATCGCCATCAGAATGCTTCAGGTCACCTCAGAGCTACTATTCGGCTTAAAACATTTGGGGACACCAGGATAGAGCTCCAGCTGGATGAGCAACAACGCCGGGGTGTCATATCCTTCATAATGAAAAGGTGAAGAGGAACCGAGGAATTTTGAAACGCCTGATAAATTGTGTGGTGTACTTGGGCAAGCAGGAGTTGCCGTTCCGAGGTCACGATGAGAGTGTAACTTCATCAAACAAGGGGACTTACATAGAGTTGCTGGATTTAGTGGCAGAATATGACAGCGACCTGCACACACACCTCGCCACATCAACAGTATTTACCGGCACATCTTCAAGGATTCAGAATGACCTGATCAGCGCTGTCGCTAGTGTAATGACGGATAGCATGAAAGAGGAGCTGAGGAAGGCACCTTTTGTTGCGGTCATGTTGGATGAAACGACAGACATTAGCAACGTGGCGCAGATGTCATATGTGCTTGGATATGTCACTGACGATGGGATAAAAGAGCGTTTCTTCAAGTACGAAGATGTGACGGAGGACAAACGAGCAGAGGCCATAGCTACACGGCTGCTGGAGTTCCTGAGGGAGAGTGGCTGTATTGACAAAGTGGTCGCGCAGTGCTACGATGGAGCAGCTGTTATGGCCTCTGGATTGAATGGGGTGCAAACGAAAGTTAAGGAAACAATTCCACAGGCCCTTTTCATTCACTGCTATGCTCACATCTTAAATCTCGTTTTGTCAAATGGAGCTTCCAAGATAACAGAGTGTAAGGTCTTCTTCTCCCACCTCTCTGGCTTGGCCACCTTTTTCAGCCGCTCAGCAAAGCGCACCAAGCTACTGGATGATATTTGCCAGCATAGGCTTCCACGGGCAGCTCCTACTCGCTGGTGCTTTCATTCTTGCTTGGTGTGCACAGTGGCAGATAAGACCAGGGAATTGAGAGAGGTAAGATAATAATAACAATGAACGTAATGGAAATATTAACAATAATAAAGAAATGATTTAGTGTTGGAAACTACCCACTCATAAAAACATGAAGGTAAAGAACTATGCTAGTATTACATTAAATGAAAAGCTAATCTTAGTGTTTACTGGAGGTCTATAAGTTGTTTTTTCTAAACTAAGCATTACTCTCGTAGGTGTTCGAGCACATCGTAGACCATCACACAGAGTTTGATGACGAAACTGTTCATTGCTCTGATGGATACATCACCCTCCTTACCAGCTTCGATTTCAGCTTTTGGTTGAAAACCTTCCACGCTATCTTCTCCTACTCGGATGTTGTTTTTGAAATACTTCAGAACAAAGATTTTGATATGCAGTTCTGCCTGGCGAGAGTGGATCAGCTACAGCGACAAATTGAACAGGAGAAGGGGAACTTTGACAGCGTCTACGATGAAACCCAGGCTTTGGTTGGTCCTCCGCGCGGCCGTGGAGCTCAAGGAGACGTTCGTGCACGGTACAGGGAGCTCCACTGCAGCGTAATTGACAGCCTGCTAACCCAGATTTCCAACCGCTTCAGTGACCACAAAAAGCTGGAATTCCTGGCCCTTCTGGACCCGCAACAGTTCGGGCATTACTGTAACTATTTCCCAACTGCTGCCTTGAACAGTTTGATGGAGAGCTATGGCGGATATTTCGACCAGCCTCGACTGCACACGGAACTCGCCGTGATGTACGGCATGTCTGACATTTTGGGGAAAAGCCCAGCCGACATTCATCAGTTTCTCCTCAAAAAAGGACTGAGTGAAAGCATGAAACAGGTGTACACCCTCTCATGCATCATCCTGACAATACCTGTGTCCACTGCCTCTGTGGAGAGGTCCTTCTCTGCGCTGAAGCGCATAAAAAGCTACTCGAGGTCCACGACTGGGCAAGTCCGACTGTCAGACTTGGCCTTAATTTCGATCGAGAAGGAATTGCTGATTGCTTTAAAAGCAAAGGATCACCTGCATGACGACGCCATCAAGTTCTTCATCCAAAAAGACAGGAGGATGGACTTTGTGTTTAGGTGATTTGATCATCAAAGGTAAGTCAAAGTGATTTTCAATGTGGGCCGCCGTGCCGACTTAATTCATTTGTAATTGTTACTTGGCTGTGGGTGCCCTGTCATGATAGGTGTTTATATAAATGGTGTTGTTTTGTGTGGTAGAGGGTCGCTGTCATTGATGCGTTTTGCACCCCGGGCCGCTGTTTTGATATTCCGCTGAAGTATACTATAGGCTGTGACGTAAAAACGTTTTCTTTTTTTTTTCGAGGGAAGAGGGGGGTGGGGTCAGAGGGCCTAGGTAGAAAAGTCACGGCTCGCCACTGGGACCAGGTGCAATATTTTTGCAAGACCAATGCATGGCTCCTTCTTAAAGATAAGAAGCTAGGATGTCGGATATGCAGAGATGTCAAATCTTTGGGAATACACACTGGACAAGGACTGAAACTGTCAACTGAATGGGGTGAGTGTGCAGTGTCTCATTTCGGTGTTGACAAGGGCAAACAACAAGCTAGCCTGAGAAAAAAAATCAAAGAACATAAAGAATCACAAGCCCATGTAAAAGCTGCTGACATCCTTACATCTGCTTCACGTGAAACTATTCAACATCAAGTGCAGTCTATGCATAAATCTGAATTAGACACCACTATCAGAGTTTTTCGAACGGCATATAAAATTGGCAAACATAGCCGGCCATTCACAGACATGCCAATTGATTTGAATGTACAGAAACTGAATGGGCTGAACGTGGGCAGGGTTTTGCACTCCAATAAAACCTGTGGCGAAATCATCGACCACATAGCTCATGAGCTGAAGAAAAAAATGGCAAAAGACATTACAGAAAACCAAAGAAAACTCTGTGTTTTGTTCGATTAATCTACCACTATTAGTGGTAAAACGGTGCTTGTTGTGTGTCTACGCTCAGCATTAGCTGATGCTGAGCCCGAAACGTTTTTTTGGGAGCTGATCGAGTTGGATGGAACAACGGCTGATGACATCACAAAGGCGTTAATGGAGTGTCTTGGAAGAGATTTTAACGAGGACTTTTTAGGTCAGTGTTTTGTTTATTTTGCATGTGATGGGGCTTCAGTCATGCTAGGGAAGAGAACAGGCGTTGCTACCCAGTTGTGTAGTAAATTCCCAAGCCTGTTTGTGCAACACATCCTCACTCCCAGGTCGGCCTATGTTGACGTTATGTCAAGTCCCCTGTTGGCTTTTTCCAACGCAAGGGGGGGGGCCTTAGCGTCCATTTTCAACGCAAGGGGGGGGCCCTTAGCGTCCATTTTCAGCTTTCCGGGATGTCCATATGCTTCTATGGACGCTCATGGAAGCACGGCATTCGTTTGTGTCGGCTGCCCTTAAAGGCAATGTGAGCGTCCATTCTCATTGGATAACGGAGAATTGTACACCCGGAAGTAAGTATTCCCCTTACTGTCGATTGATTTTACAGTGATATCTGCACTACTCATCGACTAAAAAACACCAGATTATCCTTGTTAATTACACAACATTGATTGGTTTAAATTGTGTGCAATGTTTTTGTATTTTTCCCCTTCGATTCGGAGAAACAAATATGTTTTCGGAGTAAAGGATGGCAGAAGACACTACACTACCCAGAATCCCCAGCTATCGTTTGGACTACACCATGTGCTCTGTTTGACGTTACGTGATCTTCAAATTTCTCCCTGCAGAAAAAAAAAACATGGCCGAACTTCGTTTTATTCTCGATGGAAAATGCCTATTTTAAAGTTAGTTTGGCCATTAAAATGCGTTTTGATGTAATTTGATGCGAGAAATATGAGTTGTTATTTCAGATTATGTGTGCAGTGGATGTACATGATCTTTAGTTTGCTAGTTATTACGAAGATTACTTCAGGAAATTGCGTCCATAACGTTTTCATTGTTACCAAGGTGGTTGCTAGGGACGCTGCTATCGATATTATTTCTGTTATGTTGTGTAACTGTTTAATGGTGTTATCTTTATTGCTACCCCCTTCCCCGTCAATGTATAGTGTTGGTCCACAGCGCAAACATATTAGTTTAACAAAATCCGCATCTAAAACTAGCCTACGTTATTTCCCCCTGTGCAATTCCAGTCTCACATCTCACAGCACATCGTCATTAACAAATAACGGAAACAGACCGAAAACATTTAAAAAAAATGCAATAATACTTTATTCCGAGTGTGCTTGCTTTTCTCTTTGGAAGTCATCACATAACGGCATGGTAATACACGGTTCGGCTGCATTAAATATTACATATCTGCCGTAGTTCTGTATTTATAGAGCCCTGATGAGAAGACTTCTAGACAAACATGAGGAACTGAAAACGTGACGTGGATCATAAATATATCAGTAATTAAACAACATCTTACATTTATTTTCACACAATACGTCTCCTTGCAATATCAACACTAATTCGGCTGACTTTTATATTTGATCCAATTGGTAGATAGGCTGTATTTACACCATAAAGGTGCACAGCTGATATAAAGGGACACCTAGTGGTTAAAGCATGTTATTGAATTTCATTATTTTTATTATTAGATATTAATAGGATCCCTATAAAGTATATTAATTACTCGTTATTCTCTACTAATAGTTAATTAAAGACTGTATATAATGACTATTTTGCACATCCCTTTCAAGATTTTCTAAGGTTTATTGACATATCATATAGGCCTACACAACTATGGTGTAGTTATGCATTGAATGAAAAACTTGGGTCGCAGGTTCCTCAATAGTGCATTACAAGACATCTATCAATATTTGTGCGTACCTCCAGCAATGTTAACTATGTTGAAGCACTTATTTTAACTGATATTATACATAATGTATTATACTCTTATAAGATGTATGTAGATATTTCATCTCCGACCTTGTCAGGTATTGAACAATCAATAAATAAAGAACACAGAATTGTTGAATATAAAACACAGAATTTGTGTGATTATACTAAATGATTTACAAATAAACACCACTGCATATTTAACTGTTACACATGCTGATGTAATGCAAATGTTCCAACTTGAAATCAATAAAGTATATCTTATCTTAAGCTGATCGATGGCTACTGCCATATTTGCTAAATGTGCCTCTGAACCTTAACAAGTGCATGTTTCAGGCTTATCAATTAATGTAATGTAATGTAATGTTATCAATTAACAACAGGGGTCACAAACATAAGACCAGCTGTTAAATAAAGCTCTTCTGACCTTAGCTGGCATGTGTGTATATATATATATGAATGCTGCCCATTATGGGCACAAGCAATTTTCACCCATTTATTAATTATATGTTTTAAATGTGAGTGTTTCCTATCCCCTAAACCTCCAGGGATGTACACAGTTTAATACTGGCAACTTCTTATTATGGGAAATACGAAAAGGTCTTTTAAAAGTACAACTCCCAGTAGAGACGTGCCATAGATACAGAACATGTTGCGAAACAGAATAGCCAGCATTTGTAGTTCTGGGGACGGGGTGGGGGAGGGGGGACGCGGTGGACCCGTTCAAATCCAGTTTTGGACAGTCTGCCGTGATTCCATCCCATTTCAAGTGCTGTTCGAGGCTCGGCGTAACCCTCGGAGCACACTCTCCAATCACAGAGCTTGAGGACTATCACGGGGTTTGTCAAACAGAGCACATGGTGTAGTCCAAACGATAGCTGGGGATTATGGGTAGTGTAGTGTCTTCTGCCATCCTTTACTCCGAAAAAACATTTGTTTCTCCGAATCGAAGGGGAAAAATACAAAAGCATTGCACACAATTTAAACCAATCAATGTTGTGTAATTAACAAGGATAATCTGGTGTTTTTTAGTCGATGAGTAGTGCAGATATCTGTAAAATCAATCGACAGTAAGGGGAATACTTACTTCCGGGTGTACAATTCTCCGTTATCCAATGAGAATGGACGCTCACATTGCCTTTAAGGGCAGTCGACACAAACGAA
This sequence comes from Gymnodraco acuticeps, assembly GCF_902827175.1. NCBI lineage: Eukaryota > Metazoa > Chordata > Actinopteri > Perciformes > Bathydraconidae > Gymnodraco > Gymnodraco acuticeps. The sequence continues at coordinate 547,170 of NW_022990034.1, read as the reverse complement.
CGCCGTGCTTCCATGAGCGTCCATAGAAGCATATGGACATCCCGGAAAGCTGAAAATTGACGCTAAGGGTCCCCCCCTTGCGTTGAAAATGGACGCTAAGGCCCCCCCCTTGCGTTGGAAAAAGCCGACAGGGGACTTGACATAACGTCAACATAGGCCGACCTGGGAGTGAGGATGTGTTGGTTTGTGTGGCACTGCTCCAATCATCGTCTAGAGCTGGCAGTTGGGGATGTGGTCAAGGAGGTCTCAGGGCTCAATCATTTCCAGATCTTTTTTGACAAACTCTATTCCTTGTTCCATGCCTCCCCCAAAAATCAGAGGCAGTTAGCGCAGTGTGCGCAAGCAGTCGGACAGCGTCTCGTGGTGATAGGGCGTGTTTTGTCCATCCGCTGGGTGGCTTCAAGTGAAAGGAGCGTCAGAGCAGTCTGGGAAAACTACCGAGTGCTTCATGATCACTTCACAAATGCTGCAAACGACACGAGCAGGGATTCCAGAGACAGAGCAAAGTACAAGGGCCTGGATGATGTGCTCACATCTGCAACGTTTGTCAGCAATCTGGGACTGATGTACGATGCGCTCACAGAGCTCAGCGACCTCTCTCGGCAACTCCAAAAAAGAGAGATGACACTGCCTACAGCAGATAGGCTCTTAACTCGAGAAATACGAGTTTTTGAATCCATGGTCACCATGCCTGGCCCACACATGACTACAGTTCATACAGCTCTAGCTGAGAAGTCCTTCAAGGGTGTTGCCCTGCGTGAGAATGGCAGGCTTGTACAGATTCATGCAGGTCAGTTTTTCCGCAGTATGGTAGAGAATCTGAGACACAGAATGACTTCCACAACCTCCTCTCATGTCAGCACAAGAGAAATCCCATTACATGGCCGGGAGGCCCGGGACAATCAGCTAATCCAGGACATGAAAGTTATCCATCCTGGAAGTTGGCCTGAAGAGGAGTTAGACGTACAGTATGGGGACGTAGAGGTGCTACGTTTGTGCGAAGTACTGAAAGTGGACAGAAGAGAGACTGTTCAGGGCTTTCGCGAATACAAGGAAACCAGGGCATCCCGTACACCTGCTGCCATGGAGCCTCTACTGAAAGCAGTCCGAACCATCGCTGTCTCCACTAGTGAGTGTGAGCGGGCATTCAGCTGCATGAACGATATCCTTACTGCAAAAAGGAATGCTCTCTCTGTCAGCCGACTGTCCAGCCTGGTTTTCATTAAATGTAATGGACCATCACTAGGACAGTTCAATCCGGAACAGTATGTGAGGTCCTGGCTGGCAAAGGGAAGGAGAAGTGCTGATGAAAGAGCCTGTCCAGCTCCAGCCCCTGATACTGATGTCCCCAAGGCCTTCTGGAGCCTTTTCTAACAATGTGAAGTATATTGCAAAGCAGTTCACCCAGTGAGAAGACTTTTGGCATAATGTGCCGATTTGTACAGATCCTGGAGATAGAAGGACTTCAGACCAACCAGGGAGTTATCTGATCAGCTTGGTGTTCAATGTAACTCTTTACCATGGCTCAGACTTTGTTACTTGCAGTTACAGTTTCTCATTTTAGATTGTGCACATTTTGCATTTGTTTTTACATGTTCTTTGTTCATGCTCTTTATCATTTTTCTGAGTTGGAAAGTTAGATTGCATCATAGTTTACTTTATACATATTTGTATTCTTCAGTGGTGAAGTATATTGCAAAGCAGCTCAGCCATGTGAGAAGACTTTTGGCACTTTTTCGTTTTTCGTTTTCTGAGTTGGAAAGTTAGATTGCATTCAAAATGTACAGAAATACTTAATTTTGTTAAAGCTTTTTATAAAAAATGCTTCTGACCAGAGCTTTGTTTCCTTGTCATTAATGTTGAACACCACCAGAGGGGCTCTCACCTGAAAGGTCTCTGCTTCATGTGTCTTCAGCAGAAGATCTAGACTTTGATTGCTATATTTTCAGTTAATATTGACCTTACTGAGCTTTAGCCATATCCGCTGCCTATCATAAACAATGTTAAGTACAGTGAACCTTTCTAAAATATACAGTAGTAAAGAGACAAACCCACCAGCATTATAGTAGCCAAATTCTTGTTTGTGGGCTGTATATATAAAATTGACTTGAAAAAGTTGCTGATTTTAGAGTACTGGCACCTTTTTCATTCCAATTCAAGCACTGCCTGTCGGGGAGAAACATGCCTTGAGCATGTGCAGCATCTACATGAGCTCTCCTTGGTCTCCTGCGGTCTCGCGAGCAATTCCTGCTCTCGCGCGCGGAGAAATTTTAGGAAGTGGGCGTACCGTGTCCCACTAAAGCCAAATCTAATTGGTTACACCCCTCCTCTTTTATGATTGGCCGTTTTCAAATGAATATCGGAGTGGGAAAGCCCCGCAGAAGAAGAATGGCTGACGACAAGGAGGTACGTACAAAAAAACTACCCGTTTAACATAACTATCATTTTATCTGCTTGACGGGCATTTAAGATATTGACATTGCATTATTTACAAGCCACGGTATAAGAAGAAAGTGACACAGCTGTCTGCTTGCAATAATAAAAGTTAGCTAAAGTTAACTGTTAGCAGATCTGGATAAACAAGACGACATGTCTTTGCACTGTGATTGTGAGAATCAATTTGACTATTTCTTGTTTGTGTCTGTTTTAACAGATAGAGTTACAAAATGCTGCCAGGCGTGTTGTTGACTTGCTGAGAAGTGCCTTGGCTGAACCAACTTCTCAAAATCGTAAGTGAAACTAGGGGGAGATCACTTGTCTTCACAGATTCATCTAATGGTCAGTCGTTTACAAAGAATTGCAGCTGCAGTCTTGGCCAGCGGAAGCACGCCGAGGTGTTTCAGTGACAGTTTTACCAACCCATATTAAAACCAGAGTGAAAAACTGAATTTCCCCATGGGGGATAATTAAAGGTTCATCTTCTTGTTCTTCTTCTATTTATTTTCAGGGCTTGTGACTATCTGGGTAATTTTTAATTAATGAAGCCTTTATATATTCTAACTACTTTATGTATTTAGGACTCAGTTTATTTAGATTCTAGGGAATCATAGACATCTTTAAATTGTGTTCACAGATGAAGTACAGGTTCAGGGACAGCAGCAGTCTGCTCTTGGCAACAGGCAGCAGGCAACGTTAGGCAGTCCAGGGGCAGCAGCAACAAAGGACCCCTGGCTTTCCTTCTACAGCAGGAAATACAGTGGATCAAAAATATGGCCAGGTTTGGATCCGTTAGGAAATAAAGATTGTTCTGAACTGAATTGTCATTGTAATAACTCGACAATTGACTATAATTCAGGGTATTTTTTAATAGAAATTAACGCTCTTCAGATTGTTTAGAATGAATATATTGTATAACAGCTTCTTAAATGCCTCTCTTACACATTGTTTTCAACTCCTCAGGGCTTTCCCCGGCCTATTCAAATCCGGTAAAAGCTATACCCCATCTCCCAAAAGAAGGGCTCTTAGGTCAACCCCAATCCAGTTCTTTCTGCTCAATAAGTGCACAGAAAGAACACCAAAGTCATCGGAGGAAATGGTCCTTCTCCAGGCTGGACTTGGCAGGAGGACTCTCAATATCCCCGAAATTGCTGACCACTCCCAGGTAAGATAGAAAAAATAATAAGGAAAGGAGTCAAGATAATATAAGAAGACCTTTATTGATCCCAATTTGGGGCCATTTTGTATGTATTACTGTAGTTTCCCAATCCACTGAAGTACTACTGGTCACAAATCAGCTTCAACAGAGGTGACATGTGTGGAGGGTTATAGTTCTAACTGCACACTTGTTTTGCTCTTCCCACATAGATATCATATATACTTATGGAATCATATTCAAAAATGGTACCATTGGAAGGGGCCTGGATGCTACATAAAGCTGCTGGTAAGATAAAATCTCCCTTATTAAATTCAACTGTGGTCTAGTATTTCTGCAATTAAATCCTAGTTATACTCTCTATCTTCTCCTACAATAGCTGCTCTTATAATAGCTCATCAATGCCCTTGATGGTTAGCATATTTACCTACCCTCTTGTTTTTAGCAATCCATGAGAAAGCCTAACACTGCAAGTGTGCATCTTGTTAAAATCAACTGCCTCCCCTAGAACATTCTGTGCATTAAATAACATCCACTTGTTTGTACACATTCCCACATAGGAGGATCAGGCCAGCGGAAATTAAGTGTTTTGGTACCTGAGGCAGAGGGTTACATGGGGGCCTACCTTGCCAAAGCTTTAGGTGGAAAAGGCTGTCTCTATATAATGCCCATCCAGGACACTTTAGACACCTCCCCCTTGCCCTACTCATCGAAGGAGTTCGAAAATATGCCAAAAGCCAGATGTGCCACGTGTCATCTAAGCATGCCTGTCCAGCTGTTGGCTTTACACACAAGAGAGTGAACCAAGCAGCTGTTCTGACCGCATGGATCTGGAACCGGTAATGTTATTCCACAAATAACTATGCAGGATCATTGTCATACTGAATCGACAGCTTTTTTAACTGGTTACGATTTTCAGGATCTGGACCCAGATTTAGATGAGTCTCCAGCTACAAGCAATCCTGGGAATGTAAGCTCACTAATATTGTAGGTGTTTGTTTCTAAACAATCTTCATTGTATGTGTCATTAATTGGCAGTCTTTCTACATTTTATTATAGGCTTCTCCAAGTGTGCTCCCGTGTAGGACCTCCTGTTCTAAAATCGATATTAAGGTAAAATCAGTGCATTATTTATCAATTACATTATTGCAGATGATGAAGGTTTCTGCGTCTCAGTAATTCACTTGAATATTTGCTCTGCTTTTCTGTATTTTTAAAGGTGGCCTGTCCATTGTGCTCAGAGTTATTTCCAGAGTATTTTGTTGAAATACATGCCAGCACTTGTAGAGAAAAGTTTTTTTTCTCCTATTATGCACATTCTTTATATACTTTTTTCTTGCAGTGTTAGAAATTGTAAACCAGGATTAAGGCATGCCCCATTGAAATATTTTTCCCCTCATCAGTACATTGCAGTCAACACAAATTATCGATTTGGAAGAACATGCCAGTGAAGAACTGACAGGGCCAGAGAAAAGGTAATATGCTTAAAATGTACCTGTAATTGCTTATTTTAAACAAAAACGTCCTGCAGTTATTGTGTTCACTATTTGTGTTAATTGTACCGTTCATCAGTTGCTCTGCATTGTTATTGTTATGCCTTTAATATCATTTAAAAGAGGCCACTTTACATCAGTCAGGGGTCGTCAGTTTACTCAATTATACAAAAGGGGTCTCTTAAGGGAAAACGTTTTGGATCCAGTTGTCTAATCAACTTCTAATTGTTTCCTTCAAGTCTTGCTGAAGCCATCGAAACACTTAGTGGACGAGTGGACACAACGACACTCTTTAATGTTAGTGTCACTAGGGAGGACATCTTTGAAAGGGGTTTAGGGCAGTGGAGACGTCAGAAGAGGTCTTCTCCCAAAAAAACCCTCCGAGTGTCTTTCATTGGAGAGTCTGGAATTGACCATGGGGCTCTCAGGAAAGAATTCCTAACAGGTATATTTTTACCTCCTTATAATAAATGAAAATATTCCTCAGTGTGTGGGGGTTCTCTGGTTACATGCCGTTTCTGTGCTTGCACAGGTTAAGGGCTTTGCATGACGCGTGCTGTTCTTTAACATATACAGTGGTCTAATTGAGATTATCAATGTATTGATCCACTTTTCCTTTCAATTATAGAAATGATGGCAGGTGTTGAAAGGAAGTTTGAAAACCCCCAAGTACTCAATTACTGACTACCACAAAGAGCATTTCAAGTATGTAGAATTGTGTTCTGCAATGTCTTTTCCATGTTTATTTTATTTATTAATAATGTCTATGCATTGATTAAACTTTGTTAATGCAGGACAGCTGGAGAGATTATGGCAGTCAGTATAGTGCAAGGTGGTCCTCCACCTAACTTTTTCAGAGAGTGGTGCTATGGATACATATCCACTGGGGAGATGGATCGAGATTCCATTTCCAAGGAAGATGTGACTGATCCAGAGCTCAGCCAGCTTATGGAAGAGGTCATCTTTTTCTTCTCCTCAGATACTCCTTCATATAACATGTTTGTTTCAGTATGGTTGACACACACACCTCTTTGTAGTGTGAATATTTTCTAATTCTTAAAATAAGCTAAGGCTCCCATGACTTACTGTGTGATACTGTTTTTCCAATTGCAAAGGTTGAGATAGCTGAACCTGAAGCTATGTACGACCTTCTGGATCGGATAACAGCATGCGGGTACAGTGGTCCTGCCACGTGGGAGAGGAAGGAAGAAATAATAAAGTATGTGCATATGCTAAGTGATTTAACCCATAACAACCCATGTTTAAAACCAATCAATTATTATTTTACACTCATACTTCATATTGAGTGTGCAGTCACTCTTTCCCTTTTTTATGTATGGTTTTATATTATATCTGTTACTGAATTATAGGGCAATTATCTTGCACTCATCGGTCCGCATCCTACCAATGCTGCAGCAGATATGCTCAGGCATGAAGCTGTATGGCTTGTGCGAGATGATTGTACAACAACCACACAATTTCAGGGATCTGTTCGTCCCTGGCCTTCATCAAAAGGTCAGTATTATGTCTCTAGCTGATTTTACCACTGAATTTCAACCTTAACCCTTTAACAGCCAGCGCCACCATTTGGTAGAGCACATTTTGTGTCTTGATATCTTGTTGAAAAAAAATGTAAAAGTTTAACTCCAACTGATTCAGCCATCTCTACCATTTGAATGACATGTTATGCACAAAACAACCTCCAGATGTCACTATGGTTTGAACAGAAAGCCCTTCAGCTAGCTTCAACTGAGAAAGTTGGCATGCTAAATATCACTGCTGACGAAATCACTCTTTTTGGTCAACTTTTGTAAGGTAACCATGTCATTTGACATATTTTAATGTCAGAGCACTTACTGAACAGAATTATATAACTTGATGCACAAAAAAAGTTTTAACAAGGGTGTAATAATTTTTGGGAAAATATGCTCAACCAACCGGTCGAATTGGCCTTTTATGGTAAACTAGCAATATGACTTTTTCAGAGTTTCAGAGATGTTTTCCAATAAAATATGGTAAATAAATGGCTAGATTCATGGTAATATTACTACATCTAGTACTGCCTTATGAGTCTCAGAGTGAAAGAGTGATAATCATTTATATAGCCCCTTTCATGCATGGCATTCAGCCCAAAGTTGCACACAGATGAGCAAGTTAGGCCAACACAGGATATAGACATTTGCTGTTAGGCCAGTGGTTTATTCTTAGGCCAATTCAGCATATACAGTAAGATGAGCAAGTCTTTTTTTTTATTGTGAAAAACACTTGACATTACTTTTTATATCAATATTGATACCTTTTAAAAAAAATGTGTTTGGTTATGTGTGGCCCATTTGATAAAAAAATGCAAACAAATAATTTTTCCATAGTTTTTGTCTTGGTCTGGTAATTAAAGGGTTAAGCTCATCCAACTTTGAGCATACATCATTTTGTTTTTTCTTCTCTCCAAGCCGGATGCTGAATTCCTGATGGGAGCCATATCTCCAGTCTTCAGTGAGCTGGGCTCGCTGCGACGCCAGAGGGAATCGAGGATTATAAACTTTTTGCAAGACTTCATCCAAAACATTGAAGATGAAGGTGATACTACTGCCCTGACATTTTATAAACGTATTTGTTCTTGAATTGTACCCCCGATTACGACAGGCAACTCAATGACAGCTTTGTATACCTGTTTTATTCATGTTTACATGTCTCAGTTTAAACACAACTTTGCATCATGATAGTTGCGATGAAACAATGATAACTCAAACAGGACTGGCTAATGAGGTTTTCTTCTTCAAAATATCCACATAAAAAACAATTTAAAAACAATAGCCATATTTATTGACATTGCTTAGGTGAAAATATGCATTTCTTTGTATTCATTTTCAACTTGTTTTAAGAGGAAGAAAAGAGCTTCGTGTTTGAAGAGAGGGGGACCTCTGTGAAGATAACAGAGAGTGATCTTGATGATGGAGACTCAAGAGAGATAGAGTCTACAGGTGAACCGGCGAGAGATGAAGGAAAAATACAAGATCACTGTTAGTTGCTTCCTTCAATGGCTTACGGGGCAGGCACATGTCCCCATCACCTCAACAGAGAGAGAGAGAGAGAGAGAGAGAGATTTAAAATCCTAATTGAATTCGACCACGATTGCAGTGTGCGCTATGGTACACACACTGTATGCTTTCCAGTAGTTAATGCATGCTCCAACTCCATTACCTTTCCGACAAGGCACCTCGGCTCATATCCGGAGTTCCTGAGCATTATAACACAGGCTGTTATGAGTAGCAGGGAATTTAGTCGTTCATAAGATTCATAGAATCAATGTTTTCTGTTTAAACAGTCTTTATTGCACTTTATTTGACAAGGTTTTCATTTGTTCAAGATGAGAATGTTACTGTACAGTCAAACGTTCAAGTGACATCACATACTGTTCCAGTCAAAATGTTTTTTGAAACAAATGGTGAAGTTGGGGAACCATTATACTTTTGAGCTGTATTTTGTGTCTGTTGTTTCAATTTAATGGAATAAAAACATGAATCTCGCTATCTGTACGTTTTCTACACCTTGGTCTCCTCTGACCCTGAAATGTACACAGTTGACCAAAGGACTGTCAAAGAAAATACTCGTCCAAAAGTGTCACAGTATTGATCTAGTTCTCCAAAGAGTGTGCTTTTTTTTCTGTGAATTCACCTTAAAGGCACTCCATGTCTTTGTGTTGCCTCTAGGAAGAAGCCATAGGCTGTTGACGCACGGTTGTTGGTCGAAGCACCCAAGTACATTACCTGCAGAAAAGCAGAGAATATTTAAGAATAGGGCAATTACACACAATAACTAGGCAATATTCTGTTAAACTGTGAATTAAAGAATTCCTGTTGCAATAGAAATAAGCAAACACTACTGACATACAGTATACTGACTCATAATTGTGCAGCAAAAATAGGCAATGCACAAAATCTCCTTTATATCTACTTTGACTTTGCTGCTTCCTTTTTAGTCCATACACTTTCTCCATTTGGACCAAATTCCTTAAGCAAAGTCAGGACACAGCGTTGGGACCTCTTTTGTGGTTTTAAGTAGCTAGCAGTAAACCCGTACAAAAAATACATGTTTGTTTAATGTGTGTCTACTGAAGTAAAATGCAGTCTTACCTTTCTCGAATACCCGTCCACTCCACCAAATAAGACAATGTTGTAACTGGAAAACCAAAGAACAAACTGTTATAGCACTCTGGAATTGAAACACTGATTCTCCAAAACTGGGACATTACAATGAGATTGTTTCTTAATCACTTAGCAAAATATAAATACCACAACCGTATCAATTTGTGGTTGGTATCCACGTGCACAAGTGAGAGAGGCCCTCGCAATGAATATGTTCTCCTCACAACACAGCCCAGACTAGCCAGTCTGGAGAGGATGCCTATGGAATCCACTCTATGCATTGAGGCAGCCATTATTGTCCATTGTACACGTAGACCAATCGATAACAACCGTCCTTTGACCATTCGGTATCCAGCAGTGGGCATGTCATTCTTGATAGATATGACCACGTTATCCAACTCCTCATCACTGATGGAGCTATAAAGTTCTGAAACAGATAAGCCAAACTCTCATCCTTCTAAAGATTGTACTGGAAGAAACACCTAGCAGTTTTGCAATGCAAGGCACCGATAGGTTTGTCCCCAACATCTCAACCAACTGCTGCCTCTCAATTTCAAACTTAGGACGTCCTCTTAGACCAATAACTGATCCCACTGCTGTATTTGGGGCTTCTGAATCTAAATATTGCCTAAGTAGTCCAAACAGCTCTTGAAGAGCTTGGATTATTCCTTGCGGTATGTCAACATGTCTTGAAAGTGCTTGCAGTAGGTACAGCTCCTGGCGACATGCAAACTCCAGGAAATCCAGGTCAAGTGGTGCTCGAATGAGTGCAAGCTCAAACTTCGACAGGAGTCTCTCCAGGATCTGCCTTTTCAGAATATGCTGTGAAGAAAAATAAAGTACACTTTAATTAACTAAACTAATACTTGAGGAAGATTCCTTGAATATATGTGTTTGTAAACCCTAACTAAGGTGTAACAGTCCTTTTTTCAGGTGGAGCTAATATTTCCTTCTGGTCAGTTTGTTAATTCAGTTATGACGCTATACCACCATTATCTATTCACTATTTTATTTGTATTTAATTATATTTTTAAGAAATGTGGTAAATCTTTATTGAAACAATTATGTCAAATACAGAATAAGGCACATAAACATCAATGTTCATCAGAAACATTCCAAAAAATAAGCTGAGGGTATTTGAACATTAAAAAAAAGTGGTCATTCAGAAATTAAAGTGCCAAGAAACTTGCAAAATTCTTGTTTTTTTTACATTTGCATCATTTTATCCTTTTTTTGTATAGTATTATTTATTTGAGAAAGGCAATAAAAACTGGGGACATTTTGAAAAAGCGACATTTGTGAATAAAATATTTTGCTAAAGTAATCAAAATTATTAATTCCAAATTCAGTTTTTGAAAGCTACATTTTATATTATCATATGTCAAGACCGAAAAGGTAATTGGTTCTTATCTTTATAATAGAATAGTTTGAATACTTTTGAAAAATATGTATAAAAATGTATTATCTAAAAAACTCAATCCATTTATAAGTAAGGACGGCTCTTGTGGAATAACCACAGAATACAAAACCATGCCTTTAAAACAATCATTAGTAAAGTAACATACGTGAGACGTTTCCACAGCCATATTTCATCACGTTTGGAGAGGGACAAACAGTACTTCTTGGTTTGAATCCAGACAACGGCCAATCATAAAAGAGGAGGGGTGTAACCAATTAGATTTGGCGTTAGTGGGACACGGTACGCCCACTTCCTAAAATGTCTCCGCGCGCGAGAGCAGGCCAGAGTTTCACGAGCAGAAGAGCAGGAATTGCTCGCGAGAGCGCAGGAGACCAAGGAGAGCTCATGTAGATGCTGCACATGCTCAAGGCATGTTTCTCCCCTGCAGGCTTCAATATTGCTCTCGCGCGAGTGCCGTTTTAGTGCTCGCGAAAATAATATACGTCCGCTGCTGCTTGACTTGTGCTCGCGTGGATCTCATATGCCCTCGCGATTTATGACAGAGATTTGCCGCCATATATATGTCTGAACTCGATCCTGAGAGTAATGTGTTACGGACCCTTCTCTTCAATATTGTTTCCACATAACGAGCATTTTGCGCTGCTCTTTTCCAATGTGGAAGCAGAATGTGTGAAAGCATACAGCACGATGCGGGGTGTGTCTCTAGACATCTTTAGACTGGAATAGCGGGGCCCAGTTCGTGAACTCGCCTCGCAGGTGCACATGCCAGGATAGAGGACATCAGACTCCAGAGAAAATTTGCTCGAGTCCGATTCCAAGTCAGAGCGTCAATGTACAAGTCGAGTCTGAGTCATCGTGGGGGGGGGAAATTCACGAGTCCGAGTCCAAGTCGGCGTACGCGATAATTCACGAATCCGAGTCCAAGTCATCGTGCGGGAGAATTCACGAGTCCAAGTCTGAGTCGCGTCAATCAATGCGCGAGTCGAGTCACGAGTCCCGGAAATCGGCACTCGAGTCCGAGTCCAGGACTCGAGTACTCCATCTCTGCGTCACGTGTTAATGTATCATTGGTGCTCGAGTGAACTAGCCTGAACTAGCTCGCAGGCTTCGCCCCATTAAATAGAGTGGTGCAGTGACGCGTCCTAAAACCCGGAAGTAAGCTGCGCATGGGTTCCCTCGACAAAAAAGCTATGGGATTTCTCCATAGGATTTTGGAAAATAGCTCGAAATAAGGTCTGTGGAGAACGCACCTGTTAGATAAATGCATGTTTTGTTCAGCCGGATAATATCCACATGTCTACCCTGTGATGTAAAAACTTCTTTGCAGCAATGTTGAGCCAATCATGAAATGAGGGAAACTGGATTCGCCTGTCAATACACTGATATTTATTGAGAGACAAACGGCCGGAGGATTAACAAAGCAACTCGCACTGTTTAATGCAAGCTGCCAAAATTAACTCTAAACACAAAAGACAGAAACATCTCTATATATCTTTTAAAGGAGGGGTCTAAACAGCCTGCCTTTTCCCCTAATCGATTACAGATGAACAGACAAAGAAACTCTGTCTGAGCGGGCAGTAAACCCCTCCCCCACGCAGAGAAAGAGTAGTCACTCGTGTGAAGTTTCTCAGGTCAGCTAAGCATCAGACTAAAATATTCCTTTACAGATCCACCCTTTTATCAATTTATGATAATCAATTAACATTAGTCTAAAGAATATTTCAATCAATACTTAAATCAATAAGCGTCTTCAGAGTTGTGTGGGCTCACTCACATTAATTACATCAAAAGTAGAACAAGATTGAAAACACTTCAATCACCATGATCGAACACAGTCAATCATAATAAAAATCATCTCTCTTCAGTGCTTGGCATCATTTGTCAAAAAGCACAATAATAAACACGTGAAATACAACAATATTATAGCAAAATATATGTTTAAAAAATAAGATCTTTTATCATTTACCACTCAGTTAATCTCATTCATCAAACACAAATTCTAAATCAGCTTACATCTCAAAGATTTACTTCAAGGCAATTACTTATTAAAACACAATTAGAATTTAGGATTATAATAAATCCAATTGAAGTATAAATCAGAATCATGAGATATCCAGCTAAGGTTCCTAGTTAAGGTATAAATTCACAGTGATGAATCGATCAATCTGTAATCTGTAAAGTTACAGTGTCCTCAATCTATAACATTACTTTACGTTTACTTCATTACGCTTTATTCAAGAGTAAGGCATGATATTTAATTAATTACATTACTTCAACTATCAATCATTATGTCATTTCAAAATCTGAAGGGAAAACTAAACAATTCTCAAAATGTTTAACAATCGGAAGAATCAGACATTTTATTGTATAACAACCTGAAAAGGAACAAATCAAAACATCTGTTCTTTATTCAGAGTGTCAACTGTAATCAATATCAAAACATCTGTTCTTTATTCAGAGTATCAACTGTAATCAATATTAGAAATATCGTATTGTTCAATACCTTATAAATCTGAAAATATCAATTAATTAATTAGTTTAGTGTGAAAGTGTAATCTGATCTGACAGATATATATTGTAATATATTTACCACCACTATTTAACACATATCTGTTCATTGGGAATACAAAAACAATCATTAATTGTACATCTGTAATCATCTGGTCATTCAATTCAAATGTTATCTTTGTATCAGAGCTAGAAGAACATGTCCTCCTCTCTTTATGTCACAGAATGTCTGGTGTGTAAAGGCATCCTGATACTGTAGATTAGCACTGAGGTGCTGATTGGCTCAAAACTCTTCTTCATCAGAGCGCCATATCTCAATTATCTGTAGATTAGCACTGAGGTGCTGATTGGCTCAAAACTCTTCTTCATCAGAGCGCCATATCTCAATCCCCCCCAATTGCTCTGCTTTTGTGGCTCAATTCAGTGAGCACTTTATGATCTCCCAGTGAAACAGAGGCTCATCTGCCTGTATTCCTTCTGCTATCTGCTTGAGAGCAGTGCACCTGCCTATTCCAAGTGGCACATCCAGATGCCTCTGAAACCATCGCTCGTCCTGTAGAGTTGTCTGCCTGAGCCCACAGAGCAGAAAGATGAAGAAGCATCCCATCTCATCAGAAAGTTGAAGATTAGAATCCTCTCATCTCGAACGACCTCCTTGCCCGTGGATAAGTTGCTCTCTGCAGCTGCAGAGTGTGATTCTCTCTCTGACCCTTGGCCTTCAGAGCTGTTTAACACTTGATAGGGATGTTTTCCTGAGTGCAGATAACTCAAAGTAATGGATTAGCACATTATCATTCAATTACAAAAATAGGATAGGCCCCCTCAGAATGATTTGGGAGCCTTCCTGACACATGCACATTATAAATGTAAGGTTTGTGTTAGTCATTTAACATGCAAGAATCATATACTCATCAGTCCAAAGCAGAGAAATATTATTTTAAGTTAAATGTGAGCTAGTCCCTGTGGAATAACCCTTTCTCAATGATTCTAAATGTTATATTAATTCACCATTTACCGTTTGATCAAGGATTAGTTTATCAGAAGTACATTTCCTCTTCCATAAAACATAGGTTTGAGAAATGAATGTTCCAATATGAAATCAATTGCTCAATTTCTCAATATAATTTGACTCTTCCCTCTCTTTTCTTACATATTGTCACATATGAAATAATAACTTAGGAGTCTATTTAAGCATGGTATTGTCTATATAAGCTATTAATCGAGAAAACTCAGAGTCAGTATGCAACTCGCAAATATCTCTCCTCCTTCCTATCCCTCTCTTCCACATCTCCCTCTCATCTCCCTCTTTACTCACTTCCCCATCTCTTTCTATTGTCTTTCTCATCCCTCTCTCTTCTTCATCTCCCTATTTACTCACTTCCCCATCTCTTTCTCTCTTACTTCTGTTAGATATTGTAAGAGAATATTTTCATCTGATCTGTTTATAGAGTTTCTTATTGTTTTATAGAATCTGTGATACTGCAAACATCTGCTTGTAGTCAGTCAAAGACCCCTGTGTAGGTTGAGGCTTGTCTGGATCTCTTTGAGACAAGTAGACTATTGTCTCAACATCTGCTACTAATTAGGTATACGCGGGCTTTCTGGGAGCCCGCCTCTCCTCGTGTTGGTTAGATGTTTTGTGTCTTTTGGTTCAGAGATTACCTTGGTGGAGCACAAGGACAGTGTGAAACTAGGATGATCTCCCCGGCCGTATGTAATTGTCTGTCTCTCAATAAATATCAGTGGATTGACAGGTGAATCCAGTTTCCCTCATTTGATGATGCGCTCAACATTGCTGCAAAGAAGTTTTTACTTCACAATTGGCGTCGCGAACGGTTACCAACAAATCGTCGAGCTGGTGAGTGTAATTTCAAATCTATATTTTGACATTGCCTCGCCAGACTCTGTGATTGACGGTATAAAATTACCTGTGGAACAGATAGATGCAATATTTTTGGTTTCCTCTGTGTGTGTGCACGGCAAATATTCGGAGAGACCTTAAAGAGGGCATCAGTAATGTGGAACTTCGGTTTAAAAGCAATGTAAAGATTTGTACTGAAACGAATCGCCGAATTCTGGAGAATTCCCCTCCCCCCCCCCCCCCCCCCCCCCTGTGGGGAGCAGCACACGAAACAGAGCACAGTGTCGTATTATTTTTAAATCGCACCATTATGAGTTTTGGAACTAAACAGAACTCTTATTAACGGGAAACGTGATACGAAATATTACGTCACGCTGTGTTTCATAAACTGAGGGGTTGTTGAATTTGGCTGTTGTTAAAATAAAGGGTACTGAATTCATTAAAAGTCTCTGCCTCTCCGGATCGGGGAGGGCAGAGCACCACTAAATTAGCATAGTGGTTGCTGATTGAGAATAATGTGGTTATTACTCTTCAGCAGATTCCGTTCTTAGAATTAATTAAATTAATTAATATCTCTGCTCTCGGTCGGTTGAGCAGTTTTACCACTACATTTGCATAGTGGTTTTGATTGAGAATAAGGTCGTTTATTGCTCATCAACAGAATTAATGTTTAACAACACAGACTTGTATTTTCTGTTAATCACACCATAAGCTCAAGAACTAAATTGAGCTATTAAATGGGAAGGGTGGTGGCAGAATATTACATTCACACTGTGTTTAGTAAACTTACGGATTATTGAATTGGATTTTGTTAAAAAAATAAAAAAATAAATAAATAACAAAAAAACAATAAGTAAAAATAAGTACTGATATTTCCCTACCCCCGCTGAAGTTTCCCTAATTCGGATTAAAATTAAACTGGATGAGTTTAGCTGTCACCTGATATTTGTTGCGGGTTCATGTTTGTTTGTATAATTGTTTCGTGTTTGTTTGTATATGCCGTCTTGTGCATGTTTTTGTAACAACTAATAAAATGAATCAGTCCACAGCCAAGGTAAAATGAATCTAAATTTCCGCAAAAGGAAAATAAATAGCAAAAAAGCCTCTGTTTTACACCCGGGAACCTCAGAGGCATAACTGCGGGTCATCTGTCTGCTCAAATAGGTCAATGTTGTATTATTTGTTTCATTTATTCTTAATCTATGTATTGTATGGTAATAATGAAAATAAAATAACCTAATGTATTGAACACATTCCGAAACAAAGCAGATAAGACAAGACTTAGACACAATGGTGATTGAACCTTTTTGCACGATTGATGCAAAATGAAAACTTTGTCATTATCTGTTTCCAACTGGCCACTGGAATCAGATAATGGATATGAGTTGAAGTTCAATTACAGTTTTAAATATAGTTCAACATCCTTTTCTATACTCTGCTTGGTGCTGCAGAAGAAGAAAATAAAATAAAACGCAAGACACGGGGTCAGAGACAGGCGTGACCTCTGGAAGGAGAAGATAATCTGAAGCAGACCACGGCGCGACCCATTTGGGGTTTTATGACCACAGCACAAAGGAAGATCTAATTTCAGCAGTCAGTTTTTTTGGCAGAACTTTTGAGCATTTTTAAAATGTCTTTTCTTGCCTCTGTGCAAGGCTTAGTCTTTCTATCTGTATAGCCACTGGTGTAAAGTAACTAAGTTCATAAACTTAACAAGTCCTATACTTGGGCACAATTTTGAGATACTGGTACTTTATTTGAGTATCTAAAATGTTTTGCTGCTTTATTTTTCTACTCCACTACAGTTCAGTGGTAAATGGTGTACTTTTACTCCACTACATGTATTTAATACCTTTAGTTACTTTCAGATGTGGATGAATGATGTGAAATATAACCAAGTGTTGAATCAGATTTTAGTTCCACCTGGAGTAAATCCACCAGCTACCCTGCAGTATACAAAGTCATTCAAACTAGCTGCACCTTTACCAGCTTTGAGAACACTTTCATGATCAATCATTATAAAACATATCATATATATTATTCTGAAATAAACCAATCTGCACAACGACTACTTTTACTGTCGCTATTTTCACTATATTTTGATGACAATACTTTTATACTTTTACTTGAGTAACATTTTGAATGCAGTACTTTTACTGTAACTTAGTATTCCTACACTCTGGTACTTCTACTTTTACTCAAGAACAAGATCTGAGTACCTAAGCTAACGTTAGCCAGAAACCTTCCATTTTGACACAAAGAACAATGGGGTAATTTCAAAGTAATTCGAAGTAATTCACACAGCCTCTTCCCTATGGGAGGAGCAGCAGTTTCAGCTTCATTTAAATATGTCGTGCAGTAATAGATGGATTTATTTTTTTCATCTCAAGAGAGAATGTGTATTTTATGTTAGTATTTCAAAAATCTCCTGGGGGAGAATCCCCCCAGACCCCCTGCGGGTGTTGGGTTTTCAGCATGTCAACTCTTTCACTTGTGAGGAAATGGCAGGATTGGCTCCAGGTCGCCTTTTTTTTTATTTACTACAAGACAAATGTTTTTATTTTATTTTAATTTCACACAGTTCAATTTGGATTGAGACAGGGAAATATTCTAAACCTCACGCGTGGCGTTTCACTGACAAGGGGGCGATATAGCGTGTATGTAATTACATTTCAAATACTGATTTGAGCCCCACCACTGTATGGGTTAGCCCTACCATAGATTATCTAACACAAATACTCGGGAGCCGATAAATCAATAAGTTGCTTTTCGCGACAGGCACACAATAAAACAGTGGAAACAAACATGTGTTTGACTTTCATTATTTAATGAAACTGTGTGCCCTTTATAGTCTGTGTCCAATATTGTGTATTTGTATATATATATTATATATATATATCCTAAGTATATGCTAAGGTCCCGCTACGGACACGATAGCAGTCGCTTCGTGCGCATGTGTGTAATTAAACCCATGATATCAAAATCTCACTCCAGCCAGGTACCCAAAGTTAGCAACCCTGTCCATACCCCAATAATATTTTATTGATGACAAGTTTGCATCCCTGCCTGTTATCGTTTTCATCAAGGAGCTAAACAAAAAATGGTGTATTGATTACTGATCTGTGCAAGTCAAATTTGTTAACTGACTTTGGTTCTAATGTTAATGTTAATTTGATTTCAACCCATAAGTAATTATTTAAATTAACTCAACATTCCACATGATGGATTAGTGTTCCACATTTTTCCCACTAATTTGTTTATGATTAGGCCAATGGTAAAGAGAGACATTGATGACCCTGTGTTTTTTTTGTTAGCACGTGGTTCCATTTTGTCTAATGGCGTTGGACAGCTTCACTAAGAGTCACCCAGTTCTACCCTGCTACAGTCCAGCTGAGTGCAGTCACAGAGATGCTATGGCTGCTCTACATGACATTAATGGTTTGGTCCGAGAATGGACACCATTTCCTGCTCCCAGAGAGAATGACGCTCCTCACACTGAACAATACAGCCATTGACACTGTCTCACGTGGGTCTGCTCCCCCCCACCGAGCCATGAACCGGAAGCTGGAATTCTGCTCTCGGAACTGTCACACCAGCACCAACCCTTGGGTCAGTTAGATGAGACTAACGGCTTCACTTAGGGCATATGGGTCAGAAATATGACTCTCGTTACCACGGAGTGGGTTGTTTGTTTTTTTAAGGCTATTCATACTGCTATGCAGAGTGAAGAGCCCCTACTATTTTAACAAATAGACCTGATGTCAGGGGCCTCTTACTGTCTACTTCTGCATGTATTCACATTATATGGACCATGTTTACACCTGTTGAAACTAGGGCTGCACGGAACTCAGGCTACAATACAACCATTTTGTTCTGCTCTAACGATTCAATTTATAAATTCTACATCAAAATAGTTCGTTTTTATTGTTTCCAATGATAACGTCACCTTAAGTGGAGGAATGCAAACCTGTTTTAAAATGTAAGGTTTTGAATTTCTTTGACATTTCTCAGTAATGACACCCTCAGACGCCCACTATCATTTATGCCAGTGGTTCCCAAACTTTGTTGTGCCCAAGGCACACCAAAGGACAAGTAAAAAAAATCTCAAGGCACACCTATTGTGAAAAGATAGCCCTTATAACACGTGTTATCACTCATATTATGTAAAGTATCTGTAAATGTGCATAATTATTTACTAATGCCAAATAAAATGTGACAAAGACAACTATATTACGAAATATTTCCGAAATTAATTTGAAACGTTATCAAATTAGGCTTCATCAAAGCAGCAACACACTCATTTACACCAGACAGGTCACAAAATAGAAAATGAGGCAAAGGAAACTCAGCAGAAATTCAACACAGACAACTGTCAATGCAAGGAAGCTGCATTGTCCATGGTCCTGAACTACAAATTATAAATGTATTACTTTAAAAAAATGTAATATATTACACTACTTCGTTACTATCTACATAAAGTAACTCGGTACTTTACTCGTTACTTTCCTCGCCGAGCACGTACAAACTGCGCATGCGTGAGTGGCAATAACTTTCCTTACCAGCAGGCGGCGGTAGTCAAGCCCCCAGGTAGTGCGCCGGACTCAGATGAAAATATTCGTGCTGGCCAAACGGCGGTACTACACTTCCGGTTTGGTTGCCAGGCCCGAAAACACTTTTCCCATTGACTTACATGGGGAAAGAGTGGTCTGTAACTCGTTGGATAATTTTTTTAACTAAATAAACTACCCAGTATGAACACTTGTATAGCCCTTATTAAAAAACATTCGTTCCTCAAGTTGTAAAAATGTGCTAATAACGTTATTCTGAGAGTTATTTCCCTCTGCATTATGAACGCGCATCTAATCCATGGGACCGCGCAGCCCGGCACGTTCATGTTACGTGTCCCGACCAATCAGAGCACACTGTGCTCACAGGGAGGGTGCTGGAGCCAGGCTCTGGCTGGAGCTTTTGGAGCTACAACGAGCGTTAAAGGCAGAGAGTGAAATTCAGTGAATACACGTAGTTTACAGAGATGCTGTATGAGGAACCAATGTGAGTTGCGTTTATCTTTACCCATGGATGCACAATGGGAACGGATCCATATCGTCTTACTGCCATCACACGGAGCTGTAATAATGGATATATTGCACATGTTTGCTGTAATTCATTGTCATACTACATGGGCTGTATGATTGAATCTTGTACCGTAAATGTTGTATTAAATGGAGTTAATATTATATATAGTATATAGTAAACGTAAAGTAATGTTAAAGATTGAGGACACTGTAACTTTACAGATTACAGATTGATCGATTCATCACTGTGAATTTATACCTTAACTAGGAACCTTAGCTGGATCTCTCATGATTCTGATTTATACCTCAATTGGATTTCTTATAAATCCTAAATTCTAATTGTGTTTTAATAAGTAATTGCCTTGAAGTAAATCTTTGAGATGTAAGCTGATTTAGAATTTGTGTTTGATGAAGGAGATTAACTGAGTGATAAATGATAAAATATCTTATTTTTGAAACATATATTTTGCTATAATATTTTGTATCCCATGTGTTTATTATTGTACCTTTTGACAAAAGATGCCAAGCACTGAAGAGAGATGATTTTTATTATGATTGACTGTGTTCAATCATGGTGATTGAAATGTTTTTCAATCTTGTTCTATTTTTAATGTAATGAATGTATCTGAGCCCACCCAACTCTGAGGACGCTTATTGATTTTAAGTATTGACTGAAATATTCTTAGACTAATGTTAATTGGTTATCAATAGATTGATAAAAAGAGTGAATCTGTAAGAGAATATTTTCATCTGATCTGTTTATAGAGTTTCTTATTGTTTTATAGAATCTGTGATACTGCAAACATCTGCTTGTAGTCAGTCAAAGACCCCTGTGTAGGTTGAGGCTTGTCTGGATCTCTTTGAGACAAGTAGACTATTGTCTCAACATCTGCTACTAATTAGGTATACGCGGGCTTTCTGGGAGCCCGCCTCTCCTCGTGTTGGTTAGATGTTTTGTGTCTTTTGGTTCAGAGATTACCTTGGTGGAGCACAAGGACAGTGTGAAACTAGGATGATCTCCCCGGCCGTATGTAATTGTCTGTCTCTCAATAAATATCAGTGGATTGACAGGTGAATCCAGTTTCCCTCATTTGATGATGCGCTCAACATTGCTGCAAAGAAGTTTTTACTTCACAGATATGAAGTAAAAACATACAAGTCCATGCAGGGCCGTATCCAGGATTTCCTAAATACCGAGGTCCAAATATGCTAGGGGAATTCGGGGGATACCCCCCGAGATTTTTGGGATTTTCATGATCTAGTTATGGTGCTTTTTAAGTCCTATGGGGGGTCACAAATTGGATAATATATCGATTTCAAACCATGTCAGTGGGCTGACAATGTCAGGATCAATTATTTTGAAAGTGTAATACATAATAAGAATCAGTTGATTGTTACTATTAATGATCTGGACATGCAGAAGAGGCTAAAATGATCACAAAACATTGTCAACATCAGTGGCGAGCCGTGACTTTTATACCTAGGCCCTCTGATCCCCACCCCTTCCCTCGAGTTATTACGTCACAGCGTATACGTATACTTCAGCGGAATATCAAAACAACGGCCCAGGGTGCAAAACGCATCAATGAAAGCGACCCTCTACCACACAAAACAACACCTGTAAATAACCCTATTTGTATTCTTTGAAATTGAAAAGGATATTGCATTGTGTTTGTTACTTTCGTTGCAGTTGTATGTCTTAAGTGTAATTTGGCATGCTTTTATTTTGAAGGCGAGTTAACGCTGTTGACAGGAAGTTGTTGTTGCTATGGAAACAAGAAACGTTTCACAGCGGGCAGAACTTGTCATAAAGTCCGCGATAATAACACCCACCCATTTAGCGGGAAGATATGATTGGTCAATTGTACTGTCATTTGACATTACTCTCTCGTTCAGTTACTATAGCGGGGCCCTCTGTGAATTCATAGCTGGACCGCCTGGACGTCCAACAGCTCTTCTCTTCACAGTAACTTGCAGAGACGAGCTTCTTTCATTTAACTCTTCACATTCCAACATAAACTGAATAGGCAGATTCGAAGGATTTATTTCTTTGGAAATGTTATTTTAAATACAATTAAATCAAGTTATTTTGGTAAAACTAATGAAAAATATAACTAAAAAAATATATATAATTTGTTTTAATGTTTTTAAATATTATTTTGTAGAATATTTTAGGCCCTCACAGAGGGCCCTGACGGCTAACCTACAGCCTATCTTCCATCTTCTTGAGTCTCTCTGTCTTCTTCCTGTTCATTACTCTCTCTGTCCTCTACGCTTTCTCTTTGTTCAATCTCTCCCTCGTTGTTCACTTTTTGCTCCTCTTCACTTGTCACTCCTGCCAGTGAATCAAAAGCAATTCAGCAATTTAGTTCATTTCACTTGTTTGTTTGCATTCTTTTTTTATTTAAATCTGTTTTGTTTGATTCTCAAAAGAGAACAAAGATGTAAGCAAATTGTGTTTTATACAATTGTATGTTATTATGACATCATCACAAGACTATTGTTATAGACACATTACATATTTCTCTCTCTCTCTCTCTCTCTCTCTCTCTCTCTCTCTCTCTCTCTCTCTCTCTCTCTCTCTCTCTCTCTCTCTCTCTCTCTCTCACCAAAGCTGAGCTTCGACTGACTGACGTAGTCTTCTCATTATATCTGAGTCAGTGTAAAAAGAAAACAATACAATGTTATATCTTCGATGTTTTACTCAAATTGAAATAAAAGAAAAGCATTACAACGTTTGTTAAAAGGTAATCCTTCTGACATTGGATGAATGTAATTAACTTTAGCTAGTTTATTCATGCAATTTAAACCAAAGTATAGCCTATAGCTGCAATATAAGTTAGTGTGCATGTTGTCGGACGTCCACTGACTAACGTAGAGCGTTCACACAGGATCTGCTGCTCATATGATGTCCTGATGAACAGAAACACAAGTAGCCCGCTGGACTCAGATCTCTAGATACCTCATCACTCCTCCGCTGCTCCGATACAAGTCCGGGCTGCGGTGATTTGTTGATACATGTCGTCTTCTTCTGTTTGCTTTAATCGAGGCTACGTAGTTATGTAGCGCCCCCATGGTCAGTAAATGGAAGTACTACAAAGAACCCCGTTTAGTGTAATTATTTCACAAGTTTTGTTATACACAGCTCGGAAAATATTACCGAGGTCCGGACCTCGGTGACCTCAATGGTAGATACGGCCATGAGTCCATGTAAGCATCTGAGTTAACACTGAAGGCATAGCATAAATCCGTGGTTACCAAACGGTGTGCCATGAGGCAAGTCCGGGTGTGCCGTGGGATTTTGTGACAACCATACATTATTATTGCAATATACAACTACACAAAAATAATTATTTTTTAATTTACTATATCAGTACTTTGTAGGTTTATATGTACGTAATCTGCGCGACTTGCGCGTCCACATCTCCACGTGCAGTGCTGCATAAACATGGCTGAGTCAGCGATAACTCTCGAGGGGTGGAGGTATGCCCATTATTTTGAGTTCGTCCAAAGAATAGACAGGAATGTGACGGTGAGGTGCAAACTGTGTCCAGGCCAGAAGCTGTTATCCACTGCTGGAAACACCACGTCAAACCTCAACAAACACCTGCAAAGAACACATGCTAAGGTGAAGCTAACGCACAGCTATTAGTTGTTTGTTTATATCACGCAGTCTGTTCTTCTTCTCTGTCTTCCGGTTGTTGCCTGTTTTGAATGACAAATACACACTACCGCCATGGATGTACAATAAGAACTGGATACAGCGTGGGAGGCGGGGCCTCATTCATTCCTATGAGAGCTGCTCATTAGCGCATGATGATAAAATGGCCCAACTTTTGAGAGAGTGAAACGTCACAGATTACCCAGCATGCCTGAGAAGTACCCGTATGTGCACTCATAGAGCATGCGCAACTTTAACCAAAATGCTCGTTCACATCAAGCACGTCAATATGCGTACACGTAACAGCACCGCACGTTCATGACAGCGTGGTAATGGATTGTTGTTATCATGGATTTGATATGAACGAGGCGGCAGTTAGCAGCTAGCGGCTAGCTAGTAATGATCTAGTGATATCCAACAGAGCCTCATTTAGCATGAAATTATTACTGCACTGTATATATATATATGTATATACAGTGCAATAAGCTTCCCAGTGCAATACGAAGCTACAGGGACGTTAATAATGTCGGTAATATTAACTCTATTTAATACAACATTTACGGTACACGATTTAATCATACAGCCCATGTAGTATGACAATGAATTACAGCAAACATGTGCAATATATCCACTATTACAGCTCCGTGGGATGGCAGTAAGACAATATGGATCGGTTCCCATTGTGCATCCATGGGTAAAGATAAACGCAACTCACATTGGTTCCTCATACAGCATCTCTGTAAACTACGTATATTCACTGAATTCACTCTCTGCCTTTAACGGCTCGTTGTAGCTCCAATAGCTCCAGCCCCACCCTCCCTGTGAGCACAGTGTGCTCTGATTGGTCGGGACACGTAACATGAACGTGCCGGGCGGCGCGGTCCCGTGGATTAGATGCGCGTTCATAATGCAGAGGGAAATAACTCTCAGAATAACGTTATTAGCAACATTTTTACAACTTGAGGAACGGATGTTTTTAATAAGAGCTATACAAGTGTTCATACTGGGTAGTTTATTTAGTTTAAAAAAATTATCCAACGAGTTACAGACCACTCTTTCCCCATGTAAGTCAATGGGAAAAAGTGTTTCCGGGCCTGGCAACCAAACGGAAGTGTAGTACCGCCGTTTGGCCAGCACGAATATTTTCATCTGAGTCCGGCGCACTTCCTGGGGCCTTGACTACCGCCGCCTGCTGGTAAGGAAAGTTATTGCCACTCACGCATGCACAGTTTGTACGTGCTCGGCGAGTAAAGTAACGAGTAAAGTAACGAGTAACTTTATGTAGATAGTAACGAAGTAGTGTAATATATTACATTTTTAAAGTAATACATTTATAATTTATAATTTGTAGTTCAGGACCATGGACAATGCAGCTTCCTTGCATTGACAGTTGTCTGTGCTGAATTTCTGCTGAGTTTCCTTTGCCTCATTTTCTATTTTGTGACCTGTCTGGTGTAAATGAGTGTGTTGCTGCTTTGATGAAGCCTAATTTGATAAAGTTTCAAATTAATTTCGGAAATATTTCGTAATATAGTTGTCTTTGTCACATTTTATTTGGCATTAGTAAATAATTATGCACATTTACAGATACTTTACATGATATGAGTGATAACACGTGTTATAAGGGCTATTTTTTCACAATAGGTGTGCCTTGAGATTTTTTTACTTGTCCTTTGGTGTGCCTTGGGCACAAAAAAGTTTGGGAACCACTGGCATAAATGATAGTGGGCGTCTGAGGGTGTCATTACTGAGAAATGTCAAAGAAATTCAAAACCTTACATTTTAAAACAGGTTTGCATTCCTCCACTTAAGGTGACGTTATCATTGGAAACAATAAAAACGAACTATTTTGATGTAGAATTTATAAATTGAATCGTTAGAGCAGAACAAAATGGTTGTATTGTAGCCTGAGTTCCGTGCAGCCTCTAGTTTCAACAGGTGGAAACATGGTCCATATAATGTGAATACATGCAGAAGTAGACAGTAAGAGGCCCCTGACATTAGGCCTATTTTTTTAAATAGTAGGGGCTCTTCACTCTGCATAGCAGTATGAATAGCCTTAAAAAACAAACAACCCACTCCGTGGTAACGAGAGTCATATTTCTGACCCATATGCCCTAAGTGAAGCCGTTAGTCTCATCTAACTGACCCAAGGGTTGGTGCTGGTGTGACAGTTCCAAGTGTTCAGAGCAGACGTCAAGCTTTCAGTTCATGGCTCGGTGGGGGGGAGCAGACCCATGTGAGACAGTATCAACGGCTGTAAAGTCCAGTTTGAGGCCCGTCATTCTCTCTGGGAGCAGGAAATGGTGCCCATTCTCGGACCAAACCATTAATGTCATGTAGAGCAGCCATAGCATCTCTGTGACTGCACTCAGCTGGACTGTAGCAGGGTAGAACTGGGTGACTCTTAGTGAAGCTGTCCAACGCCATTAGACAAAATGGAACCACGTGCTAACAAAAAGGACACAGGGTCATCAATGTCTCTCTTTACCATTGGCCTAATCATAAACAAATTAGTGGGAAAAATGTGGAACACTAATCCATCATGTGGAATGTTGAGTTAATTTAAATAATTACTTATGGGTTGAAATCAAATTAACATTAACATTAGAACTAAAGTCAGTTAAAAAAATTGGACATGCACAGATCAGTAATCAATACACCATTTTCCCAGCTCTGTGATGAAAACAATAACAAGCAGGGATGCAAACTTGTCATCTTTTGGCGAAATTTGCCGTTTTGAATCCAAAATAGGTCGTTTGTGTGATTCATGTAGATCTGCAATAAAATATTATTGGGGTATGGGCAGGGTTGCTAACTTTGGGTACCTGGCTGGAGTGAGATTTTGATATCATGGGTTTAATTACACACATGCGCACGAAGTGACTGCTATCGTGTCAGTAGCGGGACCTTAGCATATATTTCGGATATATATAATATATATATACAAATACACAATATTGGACACAGACTATAAAGGGCACACAGATTCATTCACTAATGAAAGTCAAACACATGTTTGTTTCCACTGTTTTATTGTGTGCCTGTCGCGATAAGCAATTAATTGACTTATCGGCTCCCGAGTATTTGTGTTGGGTAATCTATGGTAGGGCTAACCCATACAGTGGTGGGGCTCAAATCAGTATTTGAAATGTAATTACATACACGCTATATCGCCCCCTTGACAGTGAAACGCCACGCGTGAGGTTTAGATTATTTCCCTGTCTCAATCCAAATTGAACTGTATGAAATAAAAAGGCACATTTGTGTTGTAGTAAATAAAAAGGGCGACCTGGAGGCAATCCTGCCATTTCCTCACAAGTGAAAGAGTTGACATGCTGAAAACCCAACCCCCGCTTGGGGTCTGGGGGGATTCTCCCCCAGGAGATTTGTTTGAAATACTAACATAAAATACACATTCTCTCTTTAGAGGAAAAAATAAATCCATCTATTACTACACGACATATTTAAATGAAGCTGAACCTGCTGCTCCTCGGGAAGAGGCTGTGTGAATTACTTTACATTACCCCATTGTTCTGTGTGTCATAATGGAAGGTTTCTGGCTAACGTTAGCTTAGGTACTCAGATCTTGTTCTTGAGTAAAAGTAGAAGTACCAGAGTGTAGGAATACTAAGTTACAGTAAAAGTACTGCATTCAAAATGTTACTCAAGTAAAAGTATAAAAGTATTGTCATCAAAATATAGTGAAAATAGCGACAGTAAAAGTAGTCACTGTGCAGATTGGTTTATTTCAGAATACTATATATGATATGTTTTATAATGATTGATCATGAAAGTGTTCTCAAAGCTGGTAAAGGTGCAGCTAGTTTGAATGACTTTGTATACTGCAGGGTAGCTTGTGGATTTACTCCAGGTGGAACTAAAGTCTGATTCAACACTTGATTATATTTCACATCATTCATCCACATCTGAAAGTAACTAAAAGGTATTAAATACATGTAGTGGAGCAGAAATACACCATGTACCACTGAACTGTAGTGGAGTAGAAGAATAAAGTAGCAAAACATTTAAATACTCAAATAAAGTACCAGTATCTCAAAATTGTGCCCAATTATAGTACTTGTTGAGTTTATGAACTTAGTTACTTAACACCAGTGGCTTTACAGATAGAAAGACTAAGCCTTGCAGAGGCATGAAAATACATTTTCAAAGTGCTCAACAGTTCTGCCAAAAAAAACTGACAGCTGAAATTAGATCTTCCTTTGTGCTCAGGCCATAAAACCCCCAACGCACCGTGCTGTGGTCTGCTTCAGATTATCTTTTCCTTCCAGAGGTCACGCCTGTCTCTGACCCCGTGTCTTGCGTTTTTTTTATTTTTTTTATTCTGCAGCTCCAA
Source organism: Gymnodraco acuticeps (assembly GCF_902827175.1). Classification (NCBI taxonomy): domain Eukaryota; kingdom Metazoa; phylum Chordata; class Actinopteri; order Perciformes; family Bathydraconidae; genus Gymnodraco; species Gymnodraco acuticeps. The sequence goes on along the minus strand of NW_022990034.1, from coordinate 519,058 downwards.
GCAGAGTAAAGAAAGGAGGGGATTTTGACTAGAAATAATTTGAAACAGTTTAATAAAGAATGTTGAACTATATTTAAAACTGTAATTGGACTTCAATTTATATCAATTTTCCAATTCCAGTGGCCAGTTGGAAACAGATAATGAAAAAGTTTTCATTTTGCAGCAACCGTGCAAAAAGGTTCAATCACCATTATGTCTGAGTCCTGTTCTTATCTGCTTTGTTTCGGAATGTGTTCAATACATTACGTTTTTATTTTCATTATTACCATACAATACATAGATTAAGAATAAATGAAACAAATAATACAACATTGACCTATTTGAGCAGACAGATGACCCGCAGTGATGCCTCTGAGGTTCCCGGGTGTAAGACAGACGCAGGACATAAAAACACTCTTTTGCTATTTATTTTCCTTTTGCAGAAATGTATATTACAATGTATAATTTTGCTTTACATCCCTACATCATCCATTTTTCTCAAGTCATTTACTTTTGGTGAGATAACTAAAGTTTAGTTCATTTTACCTTGGCTGTGGACTGATTCATTATTAGTTGTTACAAAGCATGCACAAGACGGCGGGTAGACAAACAAACACGAAACAATTATACAAACAAACATGAACCCGCAACAAATATCAGGTGACAGCTAAACTCATCCAGCTTAATTTAATCCGAATTAGGAGGTTTTCAGAGGGGGTAGGGAATTATAGAAATGGAGCACCTTGACTCGCGCATCCACCTTTGTACAAGTGCTAAGATCGTGCCTGAAGACCGTCCAAAAGTGATAACTAGCTTATCCTCTTGCGACAACCACTACTCTGTTCTAGTGGCGCTATGATCCCCCGACCAGGAGAACATTGACTTGTTTTGCTACCCTTTCTCTCCAAGAACAGCCCAGTTAACTGTAGTCAACGACCAGCCTATACATCCGCCATTGAGTTCACCCCAACGGTGAAACACAGTTTTGTTTCTACGCTTGCTTGCCACTGCCCACCTGTGATCAATTAGCCTATAATTTTTATGTATGCACCCCGGACCGCCACCAGCTGCTCCAGCAACGTAGTGAACGCTTTCAAGCAACGTAGGAAATGTTCCTCCAGCAGAGTAGAGAGCTGTGGCGCATCGGGCGATGCACGCACCTCGTGCTGCCCCAGCCTTACCAGCAATGCAGAAGATGGTCACAGGCAACGGGTGCTTTTAGACCATCCCGTTTTTAATTGAGATGGCGGTGGTGTGAGTTAAAGCTTAGACAAAAGGGCTGTGACTTTCTTCCTCTCATCTGCACGGCTGCAGCCACCCAGACAGGGGAAGTATTTACACACACACCCCCGACTGCTGCTGGAGCCGTGCCCACAGAGGCAATGGAGGAAAATATCTTTGGCTGCTTATTTTAAACTGCTGTTTTGGCCTCTGAAATCCCCCAGAATTCGGCGATTTGTTCAATACAAAACTTTACATTGCTTTTAAACAGAAGTTCCACATTACTGATGCCCTCTTTAAGGTCTCTCCGAATATTTGCCGTGCACACACACAGAGGAAACCAAAAAAAATTGCATCTGTCTGTTCCACAGGAAATGTTTGATACCGTCAATCACAGAGTCTGGCGAGGCAATGTCCAAATATAGATTTGAAATTACACTCACCAGCTCGACGATCTGTTGGTAATTGTTCGCGACGCCAATTGTGATGTAATAACTTCTTTGCAGCAATGTTGAGCCAATCATGAAATTAGGGAAACTGGATTCGCCTGTCAATACACTGATATTTATTGAGAGACAAACGGCCGGAGGATTAACAAAGCAACTCGCACTGTTTAATGCAAGCTGCCAAAATTAACTCTAAACACAAAAGACAGAAACATCTCTATATATCTTTTAAAGGAGGGGTCCAAACAGCCCACCTTTTCCCCTAATCGATTACAGATGAACAGACAAAGAAACTCTGTCTGAGCGGGCAGTAAACCCCTCCCCCACGCAGAGAAAGAGTAGTCACTCATGTGAAGTTTCTCAGGTCAGCTAAGCATCAGACTAAAATATTCCTTTACATACCCTACTTGTAAGATGCTAACGTTATGCTATAAACGAACTACAGCAGGGTCGCTGCTTCAACGTCACGCCAATTTAAGATCGATATTCAAAAATACAGATTCAAAATTACAAGTTGAAGCTTTTATTTTAACAGTTTGCAAGAGCGCAGGTACTTGCTTTCAAGCAGAACAGGGGCAAACAAACTTAGCGGGAGTGTTTACGTGTTCGTCGTAATGACGTACAACGGCCTCGAAAACGTCTGTAGTCCTATTCAGCCACTTGTTAACAACCATCGTTTTTCAGACACGTAAACTCTTCAAAAATCACCAGTGGGGTCACTGCTGATGTATTTAATGTCGTAGATCAAAACATGATCCGTCTCTTAAATTTATGTCAACCACAGACCTTATTTCGAGCTATTTTCCAAAATCCTATGGAGAAATCCCATTGACTCTGAGACGAGGGAACGAGGGTTGCGTTCCAATAGTCCATTTAGCTTAGGAACCTTCCTAACGGAGTGAAATGACCCGGAAGTACGTCACTGGCAGCCATGATAAGTGCCGTTCCAATTCTCCAAATGAAAAGAAAGGAGGTTTCAAACTTCCTTTATAACCTCCTTTAGCTTAGGAACCACTGGACCTCCCTAACCGAAAGGAGAGGAGAAAATGCTGCCCCACAATGCATTGCAGCCGCAGCATTTGCCGTCACTCAACAGTCGGCCGTTCACGGAAACAACCGATTATGACCGAGAAATTATGTCATGAAAGTTACGGTGCTTATTAAGCATTTTAAAACGTATGTGGTAAGTTGCCAAAGTGCTTTGTTTTGAACGTTCATCAGTATTATAATCAAAAAGAGAAATATGAACGTTAGTTTTGACTGAAATGATCAAATAAAGTCAACATCTCACAGTCTTTACTGAGCTGTGTGGAGTTTGTTCAACTTTTAAAAGATGTTTGAATGGTGATATACACAGTGATAGATGGTAAGGACTAACGTTTATAATAAATACATTTGTATTGATTTTAAGATATTTTCATACAATCATACGTATTGGGATCATTTGTATTAATGTGGACCGGAGGGAGAGAAAGTTACAGTTAGCTGTCTCAGTGGAGTGGTGAGCACGAAAACCAAACTGCATTGGGTGGAATGGAGCGAAACCTTTGTCTAAATGTTTGGTGATTAGTTTTGACACCCATTTCTCAGATATCTAAGAGACACAGGGGAGGATGCTGATGGGTCTATAATTGGAAATCATTGCCTTATCCCCAGATTTAAAGATCGGTGTCACCTTGGAAATTCCTTCGTGCTGATAGATTGATTCACTAGCATAGTAATTGGTTTTATTAGACCGTCGATATGTGTTTTTATAACGTTGGTGTCTAAATCATCTGCATCCCTAGCCTTAGAACCTCTTAACCCTGAGATTATATGTTTTACCTCAACCTCTGTGATTTCCTCCAGGTCAAAAACGGGGTGTATATCCACAGTCGGGCTAGGTGAGACCTCAGATGGCGGGAAGAGCTTTGTAATATCCAGAGCACTATTTATGAAATACTCATTGAGAGAGTTGGCCAATACAGCCGGGTCTTTTATCAGGGATTCATTGATTTTTAATTCTAAAACATAATTTTCCTGTTTGGTATGTTTACCTAATAGTTTATTTAAGATTTGACAGACTTTTTTATCGTTACCTTTCGCACCTTCAATTATATTGATGAAGAAGCTTGCTTTGGCCTGCCTTATTGTTTGTGTTACCTTGTTACGAGTATGAGTGAATTTCTGTCTATCAGTGGATAGTCCGGATTTCAAGCTCTGCTTTAATAGTTGGTCTCTAGATTTCATTAGATTCCTGCATTGAAGATTCAGCCAGGGAAGATGATGTTCCTTCCTGTCCCTAAGGCACCCTCTCCTTGAGAAGGAAGACATTGTATCATTAATTTAAGATTGTTTGGTTGTAACTACTGTGTTGGGTAAAATAATTGATTGTTTTGGGCAACTCCTGTGTGGAACTGTTGTCCTTATGTTGCAAGCAGAGCCAGCTTGTATGGGGGCTCGTCCGATCCAAGAACCAGGTGATATGTGTTGACTTGATTTGTCTGCCTTGATTATTAGACAGTTTGTTCCTGTGTAGGGCATTAAGGAGTAGCTTTGGAATTACCTTTCCTGATAGGCATAAGCAACATCTCCTTCAGGGGAGCTTGTTGGTTTGTTATTTTTGTTTGTTATTTTTGTGCATAAACATGATTCGACATTTATTTGTCATGGGTACACGTCCGTGGCTGTCTTGGTGAGCAACAGCTTCACTGGGGCTTTACCGGGTCATTGGGTAAGTGTTTAAAACACCTGTCGTGGCATGCATGAAGACTAGGGTGAGACAAGATAGCTAGTATTGAGTAGGCAGTTAGCTAGGGGAGAGGTATTCCAGAGTGAAACAAAAATATATATATATATTTTTAGGTGTCTGTGCACCAGGTTCAAGGGAGTTTGCATAATCATGGCTACATTGACAGATTTTGTTAAGTGTCCCAGTGTGGAACTGCTGGAAAAATGTACTAAAGACCAACTGTTAAAAATTGCAGAGCATTTTGAGGTAGACGTTCCAAAGCAGGGTCGTAAAGACACCATAGTGACTATGTTACAGGCCCAGTTGGTACTGCAAGAAGTTCTATCAGCAGTGGCTGTCGATGATGGTTCCGAGGAGGAGTTGGCTGAGAAGGCAGCTATAAATCCAGAGCGGCAGAGAAGTGCAGGTTTTTCTTTGTTTGTCTTTGGTGAAATGACATTTGAACAGAGAAAGGAAATAATGCTGCTGCAGTACCAACAAGACAGTGAACGTGAGGAACGAGTAAGTGCTCGTGAGGACCGGGCTAGAGCTCGTGAACAGGAAACTGAGATGGAGCGTTTAAGGTTAACTACAGTGGTGCGGGAAGCTGAATTGCAACAAGAGCGTTACAAGTTGGACCTCATCCAAGAGGGTAAGCTTTCTTCTGGGGTGTCCCCAGCTACTTTTGATGTAGCTTATAACTTGAGGTTGTTACCGAAATTCGAGGAGAAGACTGTAGATTCTTTTCTTGGACTTTTTGAGCGACTTAGCCAAAGACGACAGTGGTCTGATTCAGAGAAAACATTGCTGTTACAGTGTGTGTTAACTGGTAGGGCACAAGAAGCATTTTCTGCATTAAGTATGGCTGACAGTGAAGATTACTTAAGGGTGAAGACTGCAGTGCTAAAAGCTTATGAGTTGATGCCTGAGGCCTACCGTCAGCAGTTCAGGAAGCTAAGGAAGTCAGAAGGACAGACCTATGTGGAACTTGTTCGGGAGCTGACGATGACATTTAATCGGTGGGTCACGGCTTCCGAAGTAGTACATCTTAATGATTTAAGGGAACTGTTCCTTCTTGAACAATTAAAAGATATCCTTCCAGAACGCGTTGCTACGTACCTGAATGAGAATAAGGTTAAAAATGTAACAGACGCCGGGGTGTTAGCTGATGAATACACGTTAACACACGAGATTCATTCAGGGGAGAGATTTGACTGGGGGAGCAGAAATAACTGGTCTGGTGACCCCAGATGTAAAGTAGATCTAAGTACTTGCTACTTTTGTTTGGGTAAAGGACACCAGAAAAAGGAATGCCCAGTACTTGCAAAAACCAAGGGACTCCAACATTTTCAGTTTCCCAGGCCTGTTGCCCTTGCAGCTTCTCCCCACAAGGTTGCTAGGGATGACGCTATAGCTGCGGTTAAACTCTATACTACCCCGCAACTAGTTGCTGCTGCGGTTTCTAACTACGGACCAGCCCTGCAAAAGGTGAAGCCTTGCCCCTCCCAGTTGGCAGATGAAATTGAGCAGTACCTTAAGGTGGTTTTGTTCCTGTTTTCACATGTTTTTTCCAGCGTTTTCCTGCTCTTTAATTGCTTCCAGGGTGCCGGGTTGCTGAGTTGGTGAATGTGGAAAGTAGGCAGTGGTAAAATAGGATAACATGTATGTTTCATGTATTAGCTGTAAGTATAAACTCTGTTATTGGGTTGGATGTTTCAGTGTCTTGGGGACACTTCTTTTATGGGGGGGGGTGTGACAACCCCGAATGGTCGTGCCAAGCCTCAGCTAAGAAAGGATCGCTTTTACTCATGTCAGGTTTTGTTGTTTTGTTTATTTTGTAGGCTTAAGTTTCTTTCTTAAGTTCTCTTTTGTTATGCATAGTTTTTTCCTCCTTTTGAGCACTTTTTGATAATTCCAGTACCTACTCTGTTAAAAGGAATTACCTGATCTTTGAAATAAAAGATACATTTGTGTTACATTCAAGACTTTGTCTCTGGGTCGTGCATTTGGGTCCATCAGTTTGTGTCGAGGTCCTGACAGAACGAACTGACCAAAAATGGACCCAGCCGACCCAAAAGCGCTCCAGACTGCATTGTTTACCCAAGGCAGCCTAATTCACCAGCATCAAGAGCAGCTAACAGCTATTGGGCACGGAGTAAGAGGTTTGTCGGACCGTCAGGAGGGTTTTCAGACCGCCGTAACCGCACAGGTCAATCAGCTGGCGACACAGCTTCAACAAATCCTCACCCGTCTAGAGACTCTAGATGTGCCGATGGCGCCACCTCTCGCCGATCCTGCAGCCGGCCAGGCCGAGGTTTGCTCAGCATTTGTTCCATTTCGGTTGGCATCACCAGAGAGGTTTTCCGGGGAGTCTGGAAACTGCAGAACGTTCCTGGTCCAATGTGATATTCATTACAAACACAATCCAGCGGCGTTTGTTTCAGAGGAAGCCAAGATCGCCTTCTTGGTCTCCCTCCTCACCAGCAGAGCCGCGGCATGGACCACAGCTGAATGGGCTCGAGACTCTCCCATATGCAGGTTGTATTCCGCTTTTTACGACACAATGAGCCGGGTGTTCGATCAGACTTCAACCTCCCGGGAGGCCACCCGGACTCTTTTGCAGATGAAACAGCACTCCTACCCTGTTATAGATTACGCCATAACATTTCGGACTGCAGCCTCGGACAGTGACTGGAACACTCCCACGTTGATAGACGCGTTTATGAATGGACTGTCAGATCCTATAAAGGATTGCCTGGCTCCGTTGGAATTACCTCAAGACCTGGAAATATTCATTTCCATGGCCAATCGAGTGGATAATCGCCTCAGAGAGAGGGAGAGAGAGAGGCGTCGAGCCACACCTAGACCTCCAAGCCACCAGGGGCATTTTCCTGGGAATTCTTCCTCATGGATTCCGCCGGTTTCTGCAACTCCAGAAACAGCGCCTCCACAAGCACAGGAGGAACCCATGCAGCTGGGAAGGACCAGGATTTCCGCAGAGGAAAGACAGCGCCGACTATAGGAGGGAAGCTGGTTTTACTGTGGACATCAGGGTCACCAGCATGCCGCATGTCCGGGAAAAGGACAAGCTCATCGGCTATGAGGAGGGCGCTGGTGGGCAAATTCCCCTAGAAATACCCTCCACGCACACCTACTCAGGTAACACTCATAGTTTACAACCAAGAGCACACACTAGAAGCACTGATTGACTCTGGGGCCGACGAGAGTCTTATAGATTGGGAGCTAGCCAAACTACGTAACCTTAAGACTATTCCTTTGGCCCACCTCATCAATGCCAGCACATTAGACGGCAGACTAATGTGTCAAGTCACGGATCATACCAAGCCCGTTCAGGTAGTGATTCAGAATCATTCAGAAATGTTACAATTTCATTTATTCAATTCTCCTCAGCATTCACTTGTATTGGGATTCCCCTGGTTCCACACATTGATTGGTGCTCAGGCCGAGTTAAGGAATAGGGAGGGGAATGTGTGCAAAATTGTAGTGTTCCTAACTCGCCTCGCCCTGCTATAATGCAGACCCCGGCGATCAGACTTCACCCAGTCATCATGTCCGGTAAAGACTCAGAGACTACACCAGTTAATGGTTATGATGAGTATCCTGAATTGTCTAAGATCCCTGCATGTTACCACGATCTGAAAGAAGTTTTTAACAAAACCAAGGCTCTGTCACTACCTCCACATCGCCCTTTTGATTGTGCTATCAATCTGCTACCCGGTGCACCCATTCCTAAGGGACGCCTTTATTCCATATCCGGGCCAGAGCGAGCGGCCATGGATGAATACATCTCGTCTTCCCTGAAAGCGGGAATCATCCCTCCCTCCTCTTCACCGGCAGGAGCAGGACGGGGTTTGATACCCCCAGTGGACATTATGAATACCGGGTCATGCCCTTTGGATTATGTAACACTCCTGCTGTCTTCCAGACCTTCGTCAATGACGTTCTAAGAGACTTCTTGAATGTATTTGTGTATATCTGGATGACATATTAATATTTTCTCCGGACAGCCAAACCCGTGTTCCACAGGTTCGTCAAGTTCTCCAGAAGCTACTGGAAAACCACCTGTACGTCAAAGTCGAGAAGTGTGAGTTTCACGCAGCCACCATTTCTTTTCTGGGACACATTGTAACCGCCAACCAGGTACAGATGGACCCTTCCAAGGTTAGTGCTGTGGCTAATTGGCCCACACTAACCAACAAGAAGAAGGTGCAACAGTTCATAGGGTTTGCAAACTTTTATCGTAAGTTTATCCGGAACTTTAGCTCTGTTGCCACTCCCTTGCATAATCTCACTTCCTCCAAAGTCCCTTTTCAGTGGAGTCCCCAGGCCGAGACCGCCTTCAGGACTCTTAAGGAGAGATTTACCATGGCACCTGTTCTTACCGTCCCAGACCCCCAGCGACGGATTTCTAGGCTTTACCTTGGTGCAGTTGTTGACAGTGGAGCAGACAGAGCTAGCTGTTGGTTTGTGGTTCTCTGTTGCTAGGCTGCTAGCCATCGGCGCGGACCCACAGTCCTCCGGCAGAGCTAGCTGTTCAGCTAGCTTGCCTCGTCTGAAGCCATCCGGCAATGCGTGGATCTCCGCTGCTATGCCTTTAGCCTTCGGTGCGGGCCCCTAGTCCTCTGATTGTGTGCGAGCTATCCGGCCTCTTCTGAAGTTAGATGGTTGTGTGTGGATCTCTGCTACTCGGCTACCAGCCTTCGGCGCGGACCCGCAGTCCCCCGATTGTGTGGGAGCTATCCGGCCTCTTCTGAAGTTAGATGGTTGTGTGTGGATCTCTGCTACTCGGCTACCAGCCTTCGGTGAGGACCCGCAGTCCTCCGACGGTGTGGGTAGAGGTCCTGCTGCTAGGTCGGCAGCCATCAGCGCGAGACCGCAGAGACCCGCTGGTGGTGCTAGCTGTTCAGCTAGCCAGCCTCTTCGGAAACCGGCCGGTGGCGTGTGGAGCTCAGCGGCCGGGCCGCCAGCTGTCAGGTCGATGGAAACAACGCCAGGACCCGGACACGGGTGGACATCTCCCAAGAGCAAGAGACACAGCAGAGCCAATAGCCCAATATTCTCCTTTGATCGTTTGTGTCCCTTTTTGTGTTGGAGAGAGTCTGCCAGGAGTGCCAGATGAATGTACTGTAGATTACATGCCAAACAAGGCCGAAGTGCTTGATATTCAGCCATGTTGCTGGTGCAAATAATGATGTATCCCCCGCGTGTTGTTTTACCAAGGGGGCAAGATGAGTGGTGTAGCCAAACAGAGGCCCGAGATTCAGAACAACCATGCACAGATAGTCCACTGCGCCCGAAGCCCCGAACTGCCCGCCGCCATCTTGGTGCAAGCATGCTTGTTGAGTTTTTGTTGATGTTGGACTTACTTATACTTAATATGTTATTAAGTACACCTAATACTACAATTTATTTTGGGTCAAACCATATTTGCAGCTGACTATAAAGTCCTCGGTGTAATCACTGTCGACCCAAACTACACACTCCAGATATTGACATGAAGACCAAACTGATGGTTGTAGTGGCAAGCTTTATATGTAGTGCAAACTTAATATGTTACCTAATATGGTAAAACCAAATGCAGTAATTCCATGATGATGTATTTCAGTTCATGTCCTTTGTTAGACTTGATTAACCTTAAGAGTGTCTGGGGTTCCTTTTTTTGTGTTCCCTGTTCCACAATAAGTTCCTGCTTTCCTCACTTCCATCTGTCTTTAACAAGTTCCTGTTTTACTATATTAGTTATGGACAGTTTCTGTTCCTCTGGAAAGGCGTAGCTTATCTCTCTTTCCAGCCCAGCAACAGTGACAGGTGATGAAGTGTTGTTGAACTGTCAAGATCCTATAAAACTTACACACACACTTGCCTCTGTGTGCACTCTTGCAGAATACTCTGTAGGTACTCTGTGAGACTTGTACCTTTTAATCGCTTCGAATAAAGAACCAGAAAGACAACTCTGCTTCGTTCACCAGTTTATTGATTGATCATTCTAATTGTATATCTCCACAGTATTGACTAGGTCTAAGATTTCCGTAACATGGTACAGTGCGGTCTTTATTTTAACTTAGACTCTTTACTCAGTGTCAATTAAAGTTTGTGCATATATGTTTCACAGTATGCGTTCATGATACTTGTGTAAGTCATACACATGTACATCCGCCTGGTTTGAGTAAGGAGGGTGTATTGCATCATTATCTTGTCTTATAATTAGCTGCAGGGGAAAAGGTTGTGAGTGGTGTGTGAGTTTCATCAGTGCAGCCAGGATCGATTTAACCATTCAATTTAGACGATTATTGCTTTATCAGTCTTTTAGGTCTCTTAAGCTATTGCATACTAGTAAAACATTTTTGAAAGGGCAAAACAGTTTATCTTTCACAAGAAATGTATTAAGACAATGTGTATTCTTCATCGGATGTACACATTTATTGTGCTGTATTGTTAACTGGAATTTCAAGATGAAGGAAACTTCATACAACTACTTGTTTACTTGGAGTTAAACCTGTAGTTACCATAGAGGAACCTATAGAATTAATGTAAACAGAATATCCATGGTCTACATCAACTTTTGGTTATCAAAAGTGTTTTTTTATCTTGAACACCTGCCATTTTTTAAAAAGCTGGACTGTAAGACATTAGATTCAAGTTGTTGCAACCAGCCAGAGCTAAAAGGGTCAGAAAATAGGGGTACACTTCAGCTGAAGCTAGAAAGATCCTATGAAGTGTCTTAGAACATTTTGTGGAGTAGATTATCCAGATACAAAGGAAACTTGGCATTCAGAGAACGGATACTTGAGTTTTTTTACAGCGGGGGAGATGCGGAAAGCTCATCTGCAGGCATACAGCACATGTTATGCATGAGTCCACAGTGTTCGAGACAAGTGTTGAAACTCCAGCTTTAATTGAAATAACTTCTAGAAGTCGGGAATGTATGTGACAAATAAATCAACTCTTGAGTTAAAATAACTAGAAAAGGGCAGATAGTTGTGTAACGAAGTGACAAATAAAATCTCCCCTGGATCATGTCCTATATTTTTGCAACCACCCATCCCCCTGCCTCCTCCCTACCTGGACTTTTTAGCTTTTTGATCTTTCTAATTCACAGGAAAATAGGATACATTCCAATGCATTTGTGGTATAAATGCAAGTGTTTCACATTACCTTTTTTAGGGAAAGCTATGGACACTGTCTTAGAATACCATGCGCTCCTATTCAAACTGAATAACTGTGTGTTTGTCTGTGAGCGTGGGTGCTGTGTTTCTCTTTTCTATGACTGGGTTGCAATTAAGCAAGAGTCTTTGTCAAACCACAAGGGAGGAGGAGAAGGTCTTTGAAAGGAAGTAGACAACAAAGTGGAGGACAAGGGTTAGTCATATTTACATATAGCATAACCTCTAGGGAGCAGTTGAAAAAACAGAGCATACGGATCTGTTATAAAACACAGAACTCTGCACACTGCCTGGTTAGTCTTCACACAACTACAACCAGGCCAATCAAACCATCCTCAACTGCCCATAATGTTGTAGCATATATAAAACAATGCTTATTAAACATGCAGGGAAAGCATTGCGTAAATAATTAGTCAAGCAAGTCAACTAATGCATATTCTCCATAGCTTTGTTTCAAAGAGCTTACTCTTTCCATACGCAGACCCTAACACAGGGGTGCCCAACCTTTTTTGAACCGAGAGCTACTTTTAAATTTGCCAGTCTGCTGAGATCTACCAGTCCAAATAGAGAGGCATAGCCATTACTACCAGGTAAATACACACTTCTACTTGTATAAAACTGACCTTTGTACGATTATTACTTCATGAAATACTGCAGATCCTTTATCTTACCTCTTTCTAATCTACACACATACAAGTATTTAACTGAAGTTACACAACAGTGTTGTTGATACGGAGTTGGAGTTTATTCACACGTCACATACTACAGTGGGTAATGTTGAAACATTGAACAGTGCTGCCACATGACACAGGAAAAAAAGAAAAGACTCTGAACCCTTTCTTTGCCATTATATAAAAATAGTGTTGCTACAAAAGTATAAATTAGGCTTACTAATAAGACAACTCAGATCTGAAGCTACACAGGAATCTGCTGCCAAATTGCAATAAAAAAGACAAAATTAATAGAATCAAACCCTTTTTTGTTGCATTTTAGTAGAGTATACAAATAAATCCCTTTAAAATAGGATGCAAGCAACACTAGTTTCTTAACCTGAATTGATAATAGACTATAATCAATTTAAGTTTGCATTCTTATACCATTTTGTACAATAATTATAATGAATGAGTTCAAACAAACTAAAACTTACAGCTGATTAATAACGGTATCTAACTTGAGTTTTCATTATATCAAAAACCTGTTGAAATGCTACTGTTATTTTTTTACTGTCCCCAAAAAGCCCGTCGGCAGCCTCCAGGAAAGCTTATTTCACAACTTCGCCGTCTTTGAAAGACTTCATGTGTTTCGCAAGAACGTGACTGACACGATAAGATGCTCTGGTAGCAGCCTTGCTCTTGTTGTTGGGCCTGGTGAAAATGGACTGCTGTGCATTTAGCTGTCCTTTCAGGCCCCTCCCCTTTTGGGAGCGTAGGGCAGAATTAGGAGGGAATTCCGTCTCGTAGCGTTTGTGCACTGTTTTGAAATGCCGCTCCTAAATTACCCTTCTTCGATAAAGCCACGCTCGCATTGCAGATGAGACAGATGGACTTTGAATTGGAATAGATACAAAAATAATCATCCTCCCACTCGGAGTGAAAATTATATATTTTGGGCTGCGGACTGTCACTCCTGTTGACACGAACAACATCAGCGAAATAGTGCCCACTGCCCAACAGCCACGCCCAGACACATTGGGGTCACGCCGGCCAATCACAAAGCTTTGATGCGTTCAAGTACATTATTCTGGCACAGGAATATTATGTTATAGGACATTAACGATAAAACTGAATATTGTTGTTCTATTTTTAGACACATCTCGCGATCGACCGGTCGATCGCGATCGACTGGTTGGGCACCCCTGCCCTAACATATTCTAAGCAAGGAAACCACTTGCAACCTATGATACGCTTGTTGGGCAGTGGCAAGTATGGCTATCCATATTAACCTGTTAAACCCCGAGCCTGTTTTTCAGGTTTCAGGCTCGAAAATAACATGCCCAGAACAAATGACTATAACTTCACTTCTAAAAGGTTTATATGAATAATTGTTGTTATCAAAGCAAGGTTACATCTGTGAGTTGGATGTAGAAGTGTCAGAATCAATATAGATTGTTCTGTGTCAGAGTAAATTCAGATGGAACATAGCAAAAAAATGTAAATTCCTATCTCCGCCTAAAGAAAACCCATTAGTGAAGACCAACCTTGAATGATGGGTTAGTAGCCTAAAAGCTTTAGGAATCCTAAGTATAACATATAATAAGTACCCTGTATCAAGATTGAGGCAAAACAAGTGAAATTTGACCTTTTTAGAGAGGTTTATGTAAATAAAGTTCAGGCGGAATAAGCTTTGGGCACATTTGGGTGCATCTGGTTCCATCAGTGCCATTTGACCTTTTTCCAGGTACCAGACTATAAAAATCATTGTATTACATTGAATCATCACTATAGGTATTCATTCCACCCAAAACAAAATCCAAAAAATATTTAATTGTTTTGTGTGCGAGTGTGTGTAGGTGTGTAAGTGTAGGTGTGTGTAGTTGTGTAGGTGTGTGTGTGGGTATGTGTAAGTGTAGCTGTGTGTGTGTGTGTAGGTGTGTGGGTATGTGTAGGTGTGTAAGTGTAGCTGTGTGGGTATGTGTAGGTGTGCATGTGTGCATGTGCAAGTGTAGCTGTGTGTGTATGTAACTGTACCAACGCACTATACAATAAAACCACACTGTAGGTCAGTGTGTGTAAGTGTACTTGCACAATAAAAAAAACTGAAACATAGGTAACATTTGACTCCAACTGGGGCAGATTTATTTCAAACATTTTACCAACACACTATAGGCATGTAAAAACAAACATTTTACCAACGTACTATACAATAAAACCACACTGTAGGTTTGTAAAAACAACAAATATTTGAACACACTATACTATAAAACCACACAGTAGGTCAGTGTGTGTGTGTGTGTGTGTGTGTGTGTGTGTGTGTGTGTGTGTGTGTGTGTGTGTGTGTGTGTGTGTGTGTGTGTGTGTGTGTGTGTGTATGTGTGTGTGTGTGTGTGTGTGTGTGTGTGTGTGTGTGTGTGTGTGTGTGTGTGTGTGTGTGTGTGTGTGTGTGTGTGTGTGTGTACTTGCACAATACAAATTAGGAAACATTTGACTCCAACTGGGGCTATACAATAAAACCACACTGTAGGTTTGTAAAAACAACAAATATTTTACCAACACACTATATAATAAAATCACACTAGGTATGTAAAAACAGTATTTTTTTAAAAATAATCACTCGCAAAACGTTATACCTACCTGAACTTTATACCTACCTAAATGTTCCAGTATTTAGGTCGTGCCACTCCCTGAAACAGTTATTTTTGACAGTGAAGCACAGAGGGACCTGGCACTTCCTGGCACTTCACCCTTTTAAGTCCAGCATCTAGGCACCTCCTGCAGTTCTTCCTGACCTTGGTGGCATCTTCCCCATAATACTCGGGCATGCATGTGAGTGGTGGATGAGGGGGGGGTGGTGGAGGTGCAGGGCCTTCAGCAAACTCCAACAATTCTGCAGCAAGCTGCTCCCTGAAAGTCTTCTGGGTGTGTGGCTTTGTCCTGCTGGGGTCACTCCTCATCTTGAACAGCTCCTTGTGGAGAAGGAAGCTGTTCACCACTGCAATGTCCATTAAATGGAAAAAAAAAGTCTTGTACCATTTCATGGTTTTGTGGAGAACGCTGTAGTACCCGATCAAAGCGTCGGACACATCCACGCCGCCGATGCTTTGGTTGTAGTCCACCACAGCGTCAGGAACGGGAACGTTCTTGGTTTGCCACACGCCAGCCTGTTTCACTTTCCGCTGGACCGTCTGACCGCTGAAGGCCTCGTGCACGGTGGAACACATGGACACTTCACGGGTGTCCATCCACTTCACAAACAGGAGTTTGCCTTTCCTTATCCACCGCAAATCTCCCCTTTCAGCCTTCTTTGGAAGGGCGTTCAACTGAGTTTGTGGAAAACCAACTCAATTTTTCCGAATGGTCCCACAACAGCCAATGTTTTTAGTGGACAAATCCCCAAAGAGGGTGGGGCTGGCGTAAAAGTTGTCCACAAAGAGTGTGTAGCCCCCACCGAGCAGACGGAGTGGCAGGAGGTCCATCACGGAGGAGTAGCAGAGTCCCTTGCCTTCGGTGAACTCACTCTTCCCCGTGTACACAAATAAATTCCAGGTGTATGCCGTTGAGGAATCCGCCAGCACAAACAGTTTGTATCCCCACTTTGTTGGCTTGTCTTTCATGTACTGCTTCATGCTGATGCGGGCCTTGGAAGCAACCATCTTTTCATCTATGGAAATCTTCTGATAGGGCTGGAAATGTGCTTTGCAGGCAGCAATGATGTCAGTGTACAGGGGGTGGATTTTGAAAAGTCTGTCGTACTCTGCGGTGTTCCTTTTGCGATCGTTTTCCTCGTCTTCTTCAGGGTTGCTCAGGTGCAAAGACCACATGATGGCTTCAAAGCGTTGCCGGGACATCCTATCAGATGGGAATGAGAAGTAGTACGGCCATTTCTTCCTCCAGTAGTCCGATCGTTGGTGAACGTGGACGAGGCCTGTGAAAATGATAATGGCCAGGAAAGTGTAAAAATCCCTCGCAGTCAGCACTTTCCAAAGATATTTCTTTCCTGCCTGTAATCTCCTCACGGTGTTGGTGTTCGTGTTCATAATGATTATATTAACCACGGCAGTGCTAAAGAAAAGCCTGAAAATGGAGAGGGGAGACCATGCTACAGTGCTGTCAACGGTTGGGCCTGGGATCCTGGCTGGTATGAACCTCAATGGCTCTGGTCTTCGGTCTTTCTCCTCTCTGTTGTGCCACCTGAGTTCTTCCTCTGTTGTTCTGGAAGAGGAAGACCCACCTCGGCCACGCTTCCTGGGTTTTAGAGATGTTTTTCCTTTCCTTTTGTATGGCAGCTCTTTGGGTGTCTCAGAATCAGAAGATGATGGCTGAGGAGGGGGAGCAGAAACCCTTCCAGTGGAACGGCCTAGCTGAGTGGAAGCAGACGTTGATGGATGTGAGGGTGGGGATGGCTGAGTGGATGGTCGTAGATTTCTTGAGGCAGGCTGAGTGGAAGTAGACGGCTGTGGATGTGAGGGTGGGGATGGCTGGGTGGATGGTCGTGGCATTGTTGAGACAGGCTGAGTGGCAGATGGGGGTCCAGAAGCCATTTCAAACTCAACTGCATCACTGAAAACAAATGTGGAAAAACAAAGAGATTAGATTAATTCACTGGCTTATACTTATAGGATAATATTGGACTATAAATGAATAATATTACACCAAATAAATAAGTAAACACATGTATATTCATTCACTGGCCATTCATTTAGAAAATGTAACTCCAAAAAGACAAGTAATATACCAAAAGAAAAATGTAAACAACAAAAGAAGCGATCGAAATGTGTATTTCCTGGTTATTCGACAATGGCTCCTCAAAGTACACGCCCCATTCCTACCGTTAGAATGTCACGAGTTCCCCGGCGTAACCAGTTAAACGGCAACACCGGCTACTGGAGTGAAGGGAGTGGCTCGGCCGGACATAGATATATATATAAACACTAGATGGCTCATGGGAGATTTTCCAGCGTAGCTGAACGGCCGCCATCTTGCTACAGTCAACAGTTACTCTGATTCGCGTTATGGTAGCTGTTGTAAGGTGAGTGATCTGCACAAAATTACTCTTAACTCGCTGAAATCTTGACTGATTTACAAACGGTTTGGTTTATTATAAACATTATTAGCATGGCTATGATACAGGATGCTTGGACATGTTGAAATTGCAGCTTTTCTTTGTGTATGTGGTTGTATTTATTAGCTGGCTAATAACAAGAGGCTGTGAGTGAGACCTAGTATTACAAAGTTGACCCAGCAACTTTACACCAGTGGGAGAGGCAGAACTGCTCTTTCTTTTCAACATAACTTAAGTTACACATGATTTCTTCCAAGTGATTTGGCTTGTTAAAAACATCTTGCATTATGATACAGGAATTTGCTGGCTTTGTGTTTACAGAAGTACCTGACTATGCCGGACTTTTGTGCAGCCTACGGATGCTCCAATCGCCGCTGTTTGCAAACAAGAACCCGTGGGATCACCACATATGTTTATGTTTGCTCAGTCTAATAAACCCATAACATGGTTGTGAAAGAATACCAAAGCTGAGGCTGGACGATGATTGATTGTTGGTGTGCCATTTGTCACTGTGTGTCTTATTGGTTTTGTGTTATACTGTATTTTATTGTGTGCAGCTGGTCCTTATCTCCAAGACACATTTAAAACAAATAACCTTGAACCTTGAAGCCCCATCTCTCCCCACCTGCTCCTGCTTCCTACATCCCCTCCACACCACACCAAGTTGTTCTTCTTAATAATAATAATACATTTATGTTGGGGGGCCGCCTTACATAACACCCAAGGACACCTTACAGGGGCATAGGGGCAATATAGGGAACCATTTAAACCAGGGGTGGCAAACTCATTTCAGTTAAGGGGCCACATACTGCCCACTTTGATCTAAAGTGGGCCGGACCAGTAAAATCATAGCATAATAACCCACAGGCCCTATAACGACAATATTTCTGTTTAAGTGCAAATAAGTAGGCTACAAGTACATTCGGAAAATGTCCACATATAATGAGACGCAAAACGTTATGAACAAACTGACATTTATTAAGAAAAAACAAGTGCAATTTCAAGTGCTACACATATGTTCTTTACAACAGATCACAGTTTCCACCTGAACTGACTCACCACAAAATACAAATAAAAACGTGGGAGCTATTAAGTGAGGAGTTTGAGTTACCCCCCTTGCCTTGAAGATATAACATTTCTATATTTTAAAAAGAAGTTGGGCAGTGCCACATCAAATCAAACTATTGTTTGCCTAATGCAGCTGCTGATTGACATTATAATACACAATGTTCTATGACATAATAATATAACATGTTCAAATATTTCAGTAGGTTCTTATTTTCACGTCACTGATTAATTTGCTCCTGAAACTTGACATCTTTTAGCCCTCACAATGGCATCAATATCAGGCTTAAAATCCTGACTAGCAGCCAATTTAATGAGTTCATTCAGGCACTTGTGTGTGAGTCTTGAGCGCAGCTTTGTTTTAGTAATGTTCATTACAGAGAAAACCTGTTCACAAAGGTAGGTGGTCCCAAACATGCTCAAAACTTTTGCTGCCAGGGCTGTCAATTTGGGGTATCCTGGCAAAAGATACCGATAAAATGTGCCCAAGTCCGATGAGGCAAATTTGTCCTTTAAATCCTGATCACATTGTAAGTCGATTATCTCAAGTTGTATGTCGACGGGCAGATCCGCAGCCTTAACTGCAAATGGCGAGCGAAACACTGCAAACTCTGTCTCAAGCTCACCAAAGACCTGAAACCGCCGCTCAAACTCCCGCAGCAATTCCGTAATGTTGTCTTTGTACCGACTCATGTCAGCAGTAACTCCGGTCATATGCACATTTCTTAGATGAGGGAAATGAGCAGGGTCACCACTTGACAGCTGTGTCTCCCACAAAGCCAGCTTCAACTTAAATGCGCGTATGCTGTCATAATATTCTGTGACAACTTTTTTGCGACCTTACATCGTTATATTCAGATTATTCAAGTGCTCTGAAATATCCACCATAAATGCAAGGTCCTGCAGCCATTCTGGGTTTTTTAATTCATGCACTGGCTTACCCTTTTTCTCCATGAACTGTCCAATTTCCTCGCGTAGATCAGAAAAACGCTTCAGCACGGCACCTCGGCTCAACCACCTTACTTCAGTGTGATATGGTAGGCTACAGGTGATGTCTTTATCACTGAGGAGGCTGTCGAACTGACGGTGATTCAGCCCTCTGGCTCGGATGAAATTAACAGTTTGGACAACCACTTTCATGACGTGATCCATTTTTAACGTCTTGCAACACAATGCCTCCTGGTGCAAAATACAGTGGAATGTCCAAAAACGATCTCCTCCATTTGCTGCTTGTACTTTCTCCCTGAATTTCGTGGCAACACCTGCTTTTTTCCCGATCATTGATGGTGCGCCGTCTGTAGCCAGACTGACAGCACGGGTCCAGTCCACTCCGACCCTGTCCAGTGCTTCAACGAGAGCGCTAAAAATGTCATCTGCTTTAGTGGTGTCTGTCATAGGAACCAACTCAAGGAACTCTTCGGTGACCGTCAAAGTCTCATCTACACCACGAATGAATATGGCCAGTTGAGCAACATCTGTAATGTCAGTGCTCTCATCGATTGCAACTGAAAATGCTACGAATGACTTGACTTTTATTTTTTTCTGGCTATCCAAATCTGCTGAAAGATCGGCAATCCTATCCTTCACTGTATTCCTCGTTAGACTAATGTTGGAAAAAGCCTGTCGCTTCTCAGGACACACGATTTCTGCAGCCTTCAGCATGCATGTTTTCACAAACTCACCCTCAGAGTATGGCTTTGAGGCTGATGCTATTTCGTTAGCAATGAGATAGCTGGCTTTCACGGCTGCGTCACTTATATCTCGGCTCCGGGTAAAAACGGCCTGTTGTTTCTTTAGACCTGATAGCAGGTCATTTATCTTTTCTTTTCTCCGTTGTCCTTGCAAGCAGTCGTATTTCTCTCCATGGTGAGTCTCATAATGGCGGCGAATATTATATTCTTTGGGCACAGCAACTTGCTGCGAACACACCAAGCATACAGGTTTTCCATTTACCTCTGTAAAAAAATAGGATGCGGTCCATTTTTCTTGGAAAACTCGGCACTCCGTGTCCACTTTTCTCTTTTTTGACAGAGACATTTGGGGATGAGAGTGTCAGAGGTTATTGACTGCAATCACTACTCTTACTCATCACTTTTTTTACAGTCTGGCTGCGCTCTCACTGGTACCGGTGCGGTAGTGCGCCCACTAGTGGAAGGATTCAAAATAGCAGTTTTTTTTCCCTCCTCTCATACAGTAGCCTACTTAGCAAAATCCTTCAGCTCCGTGGGCCAAGCTGGAATGCCTCCCGGGCCGGATCCGGCCCGCGGGCCGTATGTTTGCCACCCCTGATTTAAACAGTGGATTTTGTGATATATCAGCCGGGGTGAGACAAGACAAACCACAAATGGACTACAGAAGGACACAAAAGGACACATGGTACAGTTTATATTATTCTTGGTCTTTTTTCAATAACATATTTCAAAGGTTCTGGATTTGTTTACAAATCTAGAAACTAAATACAAAACTAGGATGATATGAAGATCTCATGTCAAAAATAATTGTGATAAATTAGACAGAACTGGCCTGTCTGTGAGTGTTACGCCCCTGATAAAAGGGAAGAATTTTTACAAGAGTCAAAGTTAGGTTTAATTCTCCGGTACTTTACTCGAGTGAGTCAACAAATGCAACACCTTTCAATAGCACATACAACTTGGCTATTAACACTGTATTTCAATCATGAAACTTCTTAATTACAACAATATCATTGATAAGATTATATAATTTACAACATATTACATATAACTGTGTGCATACACAATACACAAGATGGCGGCAAATGCGCGCTACGCAGTGTTTGTTCATGTAACCATGTAGACGTTACTACACACATTCTCGGCTATCACACACATCAGCCCAAGCTGATAAAACGTAATAATAACACACTCAATATTTCACACAACCGCTTTAAAACACTCCTTACACATGTTATGTTATAGTTTGGCCCAATTTGTTATGATTTTGTACTATCTACATACCTGATAAAAGGGAAGAATTTTGACAAGAGTCAAAGTTAGGTTTCATTCTCCGGTACTTTACTCGAGTGAGGAAAGTACCGCGAAACACCCCAGATATGTGGGCGGAGACAAGAGCAATCGATCTCCGTCTCCCAGATCAAGGCCATCTAGTCGATCACAGTTTAACAGATCACACGTCTCCAAAACAAACACAAACAAGCGCAGACAGAATACCTTCTCATCCTTTCCAAACATCCTACAATTAAACTACATTAACAAAGGTCAAAGGTAACAGTTAAAATACTGTCAATGTTACAAAACAATCTATTACATGAGCACATTTTATGTTGGTTTGGTTCTTCTGATAAAGGTGTGAATATCTAAATAATATACCAACATATGCTATTGTCATTAGTTGTGTCCCTGTTCTTCAAGCTAAGGCATTGCTAAATTAACAACTCTTGGCTTACAGAGTGGTAACATGAGACCGATTGTTATATATAAAATATAAATGTATTTTAATTTTATAATTTATTTATAATTTATTTTAAATATTAACAATATAATAAAATAAATGGAAATATATACACCGGCAAATATTTAATATAAATACCTTGTGTGTGTGTGTGTGTGTATAGCTATTGCTTTATCTGATTAATGTTATTTTCATATGAAAGTTCATGATTATAAGTATGCAGTATCATAACTACATATTTGATGTTTATAAAAAACCAAATTGGTTGAAAATTGAGCAAGCTATGGTTATTTAAAGGAGACCTATCATGCTATATTTAAATGATATAGTGTATGACCACCATACCTATGTAAGGTATATTTATACATTTTATTTTTCAAAATACCAAACAGATCATTTTTTAGCCATGCCTCGTTTCACTCATTTTCGCTCTATTCCAAGCCTGTCTTTGAAAATTCTGAGCAGCAGCTGACCACGCCCCCCAGCAGAAGAGCGGGGCATGAGCCGGCGAGAGTCACGTTACCATGCTTGCTGTGATTACGAGTGTGGAATAACATGTCATCTCAGAGCAATGCATGTGTTCAAGCATATTATCAATTTGATCCAGAGACTGACCCTGAAGCAGCGGAGGTGTTGGTGGAGGTGCAAACATCTCGGTTGCAGCAGGACGTTTCTGAATGGTTAGCTGACAAGCTGTTGTCCCTATTTATTTTACTCTGTTACGATGCTTGCTACTTATTCCGTTCATATTTTGGCTAATTAGCAAGAATGCAATGTGTACAGTTTATAACTTAGAGCTTGTAACGCAAAAACAGCAATACATATATATATATTTATAAAGGGAGACATTCATATTTTCAGCATATATACAATGGCCTCATTGCGTTTATTAATAGTTTACAGTCCTTTTCTTCCAACATCGTGCAACAACCGTTGGAAAGTTCAATAACTTAGGGTGATAAAAAGTATAACTCCAACAACACCTCAGTTGTCAGCAATGTGTGCAGTTTCATGTGTTTTTAAAGGCTCAGTTATTGACTTCTTTCTACAGGTGTACACATGTGCAAATTGCGCCATGATGCCTTCTGAACGGAGAATGTGTGCTGCATGGAGATACCACAGGTAACATTTTTGATAGCTTCACTAAGTTGTCTGTTTAGAGAATACATTTTTCACATGTCATTCAATATATGTTTATCACACTAGGTGTCAAGACGGATGCAGGAACTTGAGGACTCTGTAACCTGTATGGTGGACCATCCTGGATTGGAGCCTGTGTGCCTGAATGTGTTCTCCCTGCAGAATGCATTGAATATTTACAGAGCTGAACATGGTGGACTATACAGTTGAGGCAAATAGAGCAGTGAGTGGTTTGTTTGTTTTGACTGAAATTGTAAAACGAATGCCAATATTGTTCATGGAAATAAATACTGGTGTATATGGCTTTATGCAATCTTTCATTCTGTCATTGTACATGTACTATTATATACTACACAGCAATGGCATAACACACCCATGTGTACGACAAAAAAAGTCCACACACAACCTTATGCTTTTGAAATCAGAATATTCTTTACCCATCCAAACATAAATAATCACAACACATTTGATATCAACTCGGAACTTTATTGTCAAAATCAACGGTTCTTTGAACCCATAAAAAAAAAACTAAATGTACATGTATTTTGTATAAATGACACTAAATATTTTTTTTAATGATTTCAGGCGTCACAGGTATCTAGCCTACAGAAGCTTTGTGAGCTGGTGCTGGGGCTTCCTTGGACATAGGATCAGAGTGGTGATTCCGGCCTGCGTTGTCCTCAGGGAGGCAGGAGTTTCATGATCCGCAAAATGTCTATGTTGGGTTCAGACAGTCAAATTGAACCGTGTAGCATACCCGGCGATGACCTCCTCCCTGTCAGGTCGCTCATAATGGTGCAGGGTCCACAAAGACTTGGTCGAAGATGAGGTCCATCAAGTTGGCCACGTAGCCTGTGCAATGTTAAAAAAAGAACAACAACAAATGTGGTTTAGATTAGTATATGCATGTAAAAAACTGAAAGTTCTTTCTAATTTTATATTTGTAAATAGTTGTATAATAAATATTTTAATCACTTACGGAATGTGGGGTCAGTCTTCACTGGTTTTGCTCTGCATTCTCCCTTCCTGGCCTTTGGGAACTGTAGTTTATACAGAGGGTTTCCAGTGGATGTAGTGGCTTGTGCACGCTCAGCGTTTTCATTGTAGTGCAGGGCTGCCAGGTACAGTCTTTCATTTCCGCCATGAGAAAAAAAAATGTAAATAATAGCAAAGGATGTACAAATTGTCACTAATTAGTAAGTATGTGAGGTGCTGGCCTGTAAAGAAGAAAACATAGTTAGAACAAAATCATCTCAATTTAGTATTCAGGATGAGAAAATACTATTTGGATAAATATAGTCTGAAATCCCAAAAGATGGGGCTTAAAACTCTGTATTTAGCAAAGCTCTTTGCTTAGCCTTTTCCAATCTGAGTTAGTTTTGAACCGTAACGTGCATGCTGCGTTTCTGACTCAATACAGATGATATGTTGGAGAGGGGCTGAGCTCAGTAGACTGACTGTAATGAGTGCTAGCCACTAATTAGCCTGTTGCTAGAGGTAAGGCCTCGTCAACAACAACAGACCAACGGGGCTTTAGCTCCGTTTTACTCGTGGTGTGTGTCCCCCCTCGATACACAGTGTTGTATCCTAACACACCCCCATTTATATTCATGTGCGCAAACAAGTAAACACACAAAAGCTTTTACATATAACGCTGTAAAAAACGGCATGTCTCATTAGCGTAGCGTAGCTTACAGATCGATGATATCTGATCGTTCTTACAGACTACAATCACAAAAGCTTTTACATATAACGCTGCAAAAAACGGCACTTACCTACAGAAGATTACGTTTATTATTATAACTTACTCAATATGATTTTAGAGGATACAAAATACTAATAAATAGGAGAATAAATACTTGTGTTATCGGCTAGGGCGTGGCTTTACAGCCTTCACACAGATCGCCATTATGGCAGTATGTCTGAACATGTTAGCAAATGCCTGATAATTAAAATAAAAGACAAAGCAAAGACTGCGGAGTGTACAAAATAAAATGTTACAAAAACATATAAACACCTAACCGATTACTATTTGGGTTTGAGGCGACATTGATACGGCGAAGCTACATGCTACATACTACAAGCTAGAGATAGCTTTATCAGGAAAAAAAACGCTAAATAAAAACTTACAGCTTCAAAATTGGATGTGTCCTCACTGGCCTGGTCCCAGATGGTTGGTATTGATCCCGGGTTTAGCATTAGTTTGGAGGCATATCCGTGTTGGACTTGAGAGAAGTTCATAAACATGTCCGTCGTAAAATGTTTGGAACACAGTCACACCAACAGAAATCTGCCGTGGTCTTCTGGCACATGTCCCTTGAAAATGAAGTCTAGCCACAGATTATTTTCTTTTTCCACTGATGGCATTGCATGCAGTCCCCTTTCTCGAGTCTTGCAGCCAACAACAGCACAACGTTTAACTGGCTTAGACATCCTGGCAAGAGCAGGCAAAAACACAGATGTGACTGGGGTTGATTTAGCCTGCCGATAGCCTATATGCGAATGAGAGGTTTGGCAATGCCCGTGGCCGTGGCTCATTCCCCTGATAGGTGGAGAGTTGACCAATAAGCGGAGCACGTCTTTGTGACGTAGAAAATAATTGAAATCTGGATCCGTTTTTTTCAGATCCGTTGCAACCCCTTTTTTAGAGATTTGGCTAAGGAGGAAAATAGAGAGGGTTGTGTTTTCTGACACTTAGTGAGTTCCCTGGAACACCGGGGACACATATTCATGTATAAAAGACGTACAAAGGTGCATTTTGCATGATAGGTCCCCTTTAAATAGTAAACCATAATGTTATGAATGAGAGAACTGCCTGTAGCAAGATGGCGGCCAAGTGGCAACGTCGGTCTCCATTGGCCAGCAGCGCGGGTGAGTCATCTAGTGTTTATATATATCTATGCGGCCGGAGGCCAGACAGCTGATCGGAATCAGGTAATCAGTGCCGGAATAAAAGCATGTCGTAACCTGGTTCTGGGCGGTTTTGCAGTAGGCGGGATCCTGGAAGGTCGCCAAAGGACCTGCGGTTCCCACACGGGCAACGTTGGAGACCCGTGTATACTTTGTTTGGAGCTAATAAACGCCTGTGATAAACCAACCTGCTCTTTCCGTCCCTATTTGAACACTGTGTGAGCGGAGAGGCTCACAGTGGCGCCTGAACAGGGACCTGATGGCGGAAGGAGAAACCCCGCTGGGTCAGGCTCTCCAACGTCTCGCTCACATGCAGGAGACCACCACAGCATTACAGCGACAGCAGAGCAAGGCTCTGCTCGGGATCGCCTCGAGCCAGCGCGAGGACCGGGCTCTCCTACGGGAGCTGCTGCAGCGTCCGGCCGCTCGGGAGACCGATCCCGCTACCAACCCGGCCCGACCGCCTTAAATTGCCCTCCAGAAATTGACGGCAGAGGATGATCTGGAGGCATACCTGGACATCTTTGAGGGCACAGCGGCGGCGTGCGGGTGGCCGGAGGAGGAGTGGGCAGCGCGGCTATTGCCTCTGCTATCTGGGGGTGCGCAGCTAGCCGCCCACAGCCTGCCAGCAGCCTCTCGGCATCTGAGGAAGGCAATACTGGACCGGCTTGGCAGCACGCCAGAGGGACATCGCCGCCGGTTCCGGGCCCTCCCCTTCGAGGACGCTGACCGGCCCTTCTCCTACGCACAGCGGTTCCTGCATATTCATACACACTGGTCATACTGCTCACAGGCTGATATCTAGTGTATTCCTACCCCTCACTGTTTATTCATCATTCAATTCATTCTATATTTTATTCTGTCTATTGTGTACATTACTTTTGACTTTACTGCTTGTTGCACCTGGTTAGAAGCTAAACTGCATTTCGTTGTCTCAGTACCTGTAATATGTACAATAAGAATAAAGTTGAATCTAATCTTGAGCAGGAACAAATGTATTTACTTCGTACATATCTGACATTAACGATTAAACACATGTGTGCATTCTTTATAAATGCAAACCAAGTCAAGCCGACTCCGGAGGTGGCGGTATGCACCTTAAAGTTGTTTGCAATCCGCCAAAAAACCGAGAGAAGAAGAAGCCGAAGCCGACTCCGAGGTTGCGTTCCAATAGTCCATTTAGCTTAGGAACCTTCCTAACGGAGTGAAATGACCCGGAAGTACATCACTGGCAGCCATGATAAGTGCCGTTCCAATTCTCTAAATGAAAGGAAAGGAGGCTTCAAACTTCCTTTATAACCTCCTTTAGCTTAGGAACCACTGGACCTCCCTTACCGAAAGGAGAGGAGAAAATGCTGCCCCACAATGCATTGCAGCCACAGCATTTTGCGTCACTCAACAGTCGGCCGTTCACGGAAACAACCGATTATGACCGAGAAATGATATCATGAAAGTTACGGTGCTTATTAAGCATTTTAAAACGTATGTGGTAAGTTGCCAAAGTGCTTTGTTCTGAACGTTCATCAGTATTATAATCAAAAAGAGAAATATGAACGTTAGTTTTTACTGAAATGATCAAATAAAGTCAACATTTCACAGTCTTTACTGAGCTGTGTGGAGTTTGTTCAACTTTTAAAAGATGTTTGAATGGTGATATCCACAGTGATAGATGTTAAGGACTAACGTTTATAATAAACACACACACACATTGGAGGCAGTCGCAATTTCTACAGGCTCGCACTACCTGTTAGCATCTGGCATTTGTTAGCATCTAGCTCTCCTGCTTACAAACTTTTAGCCATCCCTGCTTATACAAGTAGTAGTTTTAGTTGTCTGCGATCTGCGGAGGCCTACCTGTGAGTACGGCTGTACTGAGGTGTTTTTCCTCCGGAGACGTCGCGAAGAGACGGAGCGGCTGCACCTGTTGCTGCATGCGATCTAAGATTTACGGAGGCCTGCTCGTCGCGAAGAGACGGAGCGGCTCCACCTGTTGCTGCCTGCGATCTGCGATCTACGGAGGCCTGCTCCCACCTGCACGGCTGCACTGGAGAGGTTTTTACCCCGGAGTCGTTGCGGAGAGACGGAGTGGATCCACGCTTCGGGCTTGGCCTGCTTCCACCGGGCGTGTGCTGCTGTACGGAGGAGGATTTTACCACGGCTGTGGCCTGCTTTCCACCTGTCCTGGTTCTGCTGTCGCAGAGGCCTGCTTTCACCCCGGGATACCATGCTGCTGCTTTTGCCTGTCCTTTGCTGCTGTGCTGATTTTTCTCCAGGAACATCGCGGTTCCCTGGTCTGGGAAAATGGCCGATATCGGGATTCTGCTGTGCCTGTTAACTATTTTGGACTATGAGAAGATCTCTAGTCATTCTGAGGAGTCTACTGGATTCAGGTCTGTTCTGCCACCCGCAGTGGGCATCCCCTGCAAAGGTTCTGATGTGTTACACAAACAATTACCGGTTGCCTTGTCACAGTCAATCTGCTCGACAAAATATGTTTGTCTTTTTTGTTTTCCTGCGATGATGGTTCTTCAGGACTGCTTCTTAAGCTCTAATCACACTCTCGCAGACTTTTCCGGTGATTCTAAAGTAGATGACAATGTATGTGTGTCGCTTAAGAGGAAAAGATGCCTGTTTTTTTTTTTGTTATTACTGTCAGGAAATGTACAACCTAACCCTGGTCCGCCCAGTAGTAGTAGTCAGATCACTACTCCTGCTGATTTTAAAGCTAGGTCTGGGTTGGGTTTCATCCACTTGAATGTGCGCAGTCTGTTAGGTAAACTAGATTTTGTATTCTCACCGAGAATAAAACGAAGTTCGGCCATGTTTTTTTTTTCTGCAGGGAGAAATGTGAAGATCACGTGACATAGACGCCAGCCATTGGAATGAATGGTGAAAAAAAACGTAGGGATCTTACAATTTCAGAGGCGTTTTTGTAGAAATACTACGTCCTACGTGTATTTGTTTTCCTCGGCCGCCCCGTAGTTTCAGAGCGCATCGAGTTTCAAATACCATCTACAAGCTAATGCTGACAGCCCCGCTCCTGTCGCCCGCTTGTGGCAGACCACACTTCCACGCTCACCGGCAGGCACCGACTGGCCATCTGGAGGACCGAGAGGGTGTGTGTATGTGTGGCCCGAGCGAGCGAGAGAGAGACCTTACGTGCATTGTTGTTGTTAGCATCTGGTGCTAGCTAGCTGCGCTAACGGATATACGGAGCTGTTTAAATGAAAACAGAGGAACGACATTTCGCCACAACTGCGCCAAGCACTTGACTTTATGCAGGAAGCCAGACAGTGGGACATTGTACGAAAAGTCAGCACACTCAGCACGGATAGTGCGCAACATGATTGCAGCGTCCAGGCAGCTCCGGTTCGAGCATATGCCTTGAGTTGCACATAGCTCCAACGCCCATACCACCGACGACATGTTTGTTTACTGTCCTGGCTTCACGAGTTAGGGAGCGCTGGATTTGTGAAAAACTCCCCTCTTCCTAAACCACTAATACCACAGTACTGGCAAAACGGGAGGAGCTGAGTGAAAAACAAGTGCCCCTCATCCCAATCCACCCACATCACAGTATTTTTTTCTTTTTTTTTACCCAAAAAATATATTGTATATTATCGGGGCTATTAATACTGGTATCGGGTTTATCGGGATGACGTCATAATTCCTAATATCGGACCGATAATTATCGGGCCGATAATTATCGTGCATCCCTAATATATATGTAAAGTACCATGTGTACAAACAATATAACTGATTCTCTTCTGTTGAACATGTTGGATTGTGTATTGTCCGAGTCAGGGTCCTTTTTATTTTACTGTAACTTTGGAAGTTGTGTTACCAATGCTTACTGTTTATTTTATACTCATTTGGTAATGCAATTAATAAAAACAACAAGGTTTGGGTTCGTTCTTCAGATGACTGTGACGTTAACGTGTAAGCTCGATAATGAACTCCAGCTCAACCAACCATATTGTAATATCTAAGTAATCATCTTGAAATATGACATTAATAATTGTAATATACACACATCTTATTGTGAGGTTGATTTCAAATACACTACTTCAACATTAGCTTGTCTACATACTTGAGCATAGCCAATTTAAATTAACTTTAGATGTATACAGTTCCTACCTACATAATAAAATATCTCTAAGTTACAAGGATGTAACCTTATTTTATCAACCTCAAACAGAAGCCGTTTGTTCCACAGTATTATCCCACTTAACGCTTAACACTTGTCTATTTCGTTTTAACCTTTATATACAGTCTATGATTTTAACTTGGAGGCTACGATTAGCATCGTTAACACCGATGTAGCTACCACTAGCTTACATGCTAACCCAAGCCTTACCATTCATTACGTAGCTGATTAAAATCATTAACACATAAATAAAGCACTCAAATTTCACTTACCGCATTCATGCACCGTCTGTTTTAACCGCAGAGCGAGTCACAATAGTCCGATATATAAGCATGAAGAACAAACAACCACGGCCGGCTACAAGTTGTATTTCCTGGATGAGCTGAGCAGGCAGAGTCCCTGTAGCTAGCTTCACGGAGCAGGTAGCAGAGAGACAAGAAGCTAACAGTGGCAGTCACTTCACAGAGCCGTCACTCAATGTGACCACGCCCTAATTTATGCACAAACTTTAAGACTTAATATAAATAAAAGGGTCGCGTTAGAAAACAATTCACTCACAGATCCATAATCATGAAGGTGGATTCTAACTATATCGATAATAAAATGTATGGAGCCAGGGGTAAACATGTTTTTTTCTGCTGTAAAATTGGGCATTTTAACATGGGGGTCTATGGAAATCGCTCCTTTCTGCAGCCATCGCCTATCGGCCAATATATGAACTGCAGTGTGTGGCACTTCCGTATTGGCTTCCCGGCTCTACCCCACAGTTTGCCGCTTGGTCTTAAAGGGAAATGGAAACACTTTTCAAACTGCCTTCCATGCGACAATATTCCCATTAGGAAATGTATTTATCTATTCTATTTCCAATGTAAACGATCGAGATACGCAAATTAATTTTTTTAAATACGCGCCTAATGACCTTGGGCGCTTCCATCGATCCGGGACTTTCCCAGTGACGTCACTGTGTGGGTACGGTTTCCTGGGCCAAAGCTCAATACAGCTGCAAACAACATGGCGTGCAATGCACCAGTGGTTTCCAACAAAATAAAACGGTCGTCGTCAGGAGCGTATTGTACCCTCCCCGGCCAGACCGAAGGATGTCCGGTTGGTCGCTCACCAAGATTCGCGGAGGGATTGGGACCCCGACTCTGAGCGTCAAGCCGGGAGGCATTCACCTGGGCAGCAGCATTTCCCGGCGCAGCCCCGTGGGAAGTCTTGCTGGAAAGGAAGGTAAAGCGGATAAGAGCAAACCGGCGGGCAAATCATCCTCAGCCTCGTCTAAAACAGCCAACGCATTGAAAAGCACCGGGGGTCGGCGTAATTGGTTTCAGACGCCAGCACAGGCTCCGACGATTTATCTAAGGACTCCGGCTGTGCCACTGGGAAGCTCTCCCCGACCGACAGTAGCTCCGAGCTCTCGGACTGCGCCTCCGAGGAAAACAAGCTCTCAGCGGACGCTGTGAGTAGCGACGCCGAGTCGAGAAGCAGCCGAGGCGGGGGGCTAGACGGAGACAAGCCGCTCAGGGATGGCGTGTTGGCAGAAAGAGCTAGCCAACATACCACCGCCAGGACCACCTGCTTCTCCTCGGAGAGGGACTACAAGGACCGGTGTTGCAGTATAACTTGATTCATGACAACTGGCGACATTCTATTATTTTCGTCATAGGAATCCGGGGCGTGTACATTGAAGACCCATTGTTGACTTACCATGTCGATCGCCTCGTTTGTCGTTTACGTTCATCTTTTGCTATATCTGCCTTCCTAAGATCACTTTGATGCACATTCAGTACTCGTATGTGAGGTTGTGGGTGAGAGGTGGATATCGTTCTTATTATACATCCATGATCGTGACGCTTACAGGGAGGTATCGAACATTACAAAGTAGGTGACTGTGTGGATGCCTGTTCAAAATATTGCATACTTGAATAAATCATTTAAATTATATATTTGTGCCCGACTTTCATTTGTACATCGTTCTTAATGTGATGTGTAGTAGCTTTGATAGCTGTCCATACCTTCAGACAGCCTAAAAGTAAAACACAAGTCGTTTATTCACAGCCCGAACGCTCATCGAGATGACTGGATCACTCATGACATGTTGTGATCAGCTCCGATTAAATTGTGATATAAATGCTGTAGCTATTCTCCATGGAGCACGTTTTTTTTATGAAATACCTGTATCCCTCTCATCACAACAAGACTCTACACTGTGCAGGAAAAACAATTACATAGGCTACATGAAAATAACCTTCATGCATGAATGAATCACACAAACTATCTTCCGTGGCTATAGTACTGATGTCACAGTAACGATCAACCACAGAAACGTAAGTCCAGCGGGGCACAAGTTGAATATAACATTTGTACATCGTTCTTAATGTGATGTATAGTAGCTTTGATAGCTGTCCATACCTTCAGACAGCCTAAAAGTAAAACACAAGTTGTTTATTCACAGCCCGAAAGCAGCATCGAGATGACTGGATCATCTGCAGTGTTGGGCAAGTTACTTCCAAAATGTAATACAGTACATTTCTTATTACTGTCTTTGTTAAGTAATAGGCTACGTTACGTTACAATATTACTGTCTCTGAAATGTAATGACTTACACTACTTTTATATTAGCCTACTTTTGATCACAAATACATGGATCCTGAGATTGAAGCTCAAGCCGGTGACCAGTGAGATTGTTCTAACAATTTCCAATAAATGTTATTCTGAAACATAACTATCAATGTTGTCTTTCCTTCTATAAATGAAGCCAAAAATATGTCAAGCTGGCGCTTAGCGCTCCAAGCAGTGCATGGTTGCAACTTAGACAGTTAAGCATTTTATATCAGTGGGTCCTCATGGTGCAACACGGAAGGCAGACAGAATTGCTTAGACACAGGTGTCACATGAACTTTAAATGTTCTGGAAAGTTCCTTATACAGCTTCAGCCTTTTTTATCTCATGAAGTCCCTAAGTGACACACACTGAACAATCTGGTGGGTTATGGTCCTTGTCATTTGCTTTTGTGTTCCCATAACAACATGTCCAAGATGTCCATGTGCCAGGCTAACACATGTGACAGAACTAGCTACATTTGGAAAGGTTTTTTGTTGCTAAAGTTAACATTCAAGCCATTTAAGAATAAAAATGCTTACATGACATTTGTTAAACATTAAGCTGTCTTCGGCTCTTTTCTGATTCTGATTACATTTAACCTGTTGTAGAAACATTTATTGATGAAATTGATATGAAACAAATGCCATAAATATTGCTGTGACACTGATGTCACATCGGGACATTAACCCTAAACATTCACAGTAAACCCGGAGTGACATATATGCACAATTACAAATATGATTATGATCTGCTCAGTTAATTTAGCTGATTCAATTATATTTAGTTAACATATTCTTTATTATTCAATGTTCAATATTCAATATTATGTTAAATGTAAACCAAAAAATCATCCTCATTAATGAAGTTATAAATAAGAGTTACTTTACCATTAAAGCCCAATGTGACATATATGTCACATTTCAGATATTTGACACTAGGGGGCCGGGGTTACTTGTCAGAAATGTGTTCTAGGTGGTCTATTTAGTCTAAATGACGTTCCCCTTAATTTCCCCAAAAGTATAAATGGGTCCGGGTTCTTATGGGTTAAACGTATAGGCTTAAAGGCATAATAGAACTACTGTATTATATGTATTCAACGTGTACTTTTCTGTGGTTTACCGTTACTGTGACATATCAGTATAGCCACGGAAGATAGTTTGTGTGTTTCATTCCCATGCATCAAGGTTATTTTCATGTATGTAATTGTTTTTCCTGCACAGTATAGAGTCTTGTTGTGATGAGAGGGATACAGGTATTTCATTAAAAAAACATGCTCCCTGGAGAATAGGTACATAATTTATATCACAATTTAATCGGAGCTGATCACAACTTGTCATGAGTGATCCAGTCATGTCGATGAGCGTTTCGGGCTGTGAATAAACAACTTGTGTTTTACTTTTAGGCTGTCTGATGGTATGGACAGCTATCAAAGCTACTACACATCACATTAAGAACGATGTACAAATGAAAGTCGGACACAAATATATAATTTAAATGATTTATTCAAGTTAGCAATATTTTGAACAGGCAGCCACACAGTCACCTACTTTGTAATGTCCGATACCTCCCTGTAAGCGTCACGATATCCACCTCTCACCCACAACCTCACATACGAGTACTGAATGTGCATCAAAGTGATCTTAGGAAGGCAGATATAGCAAAAGATGAACGTAAACGACAAACGAGGCGATCGACATGGTAAGTCAACAATGGGTCCTCAATGTACACGCCCCGGATTCCTATGACGAAAATAATAGAATGTCGCCAGTTGTCATGACTCAAGTTATACTGCAACACTGGCTCTCCCTGGCCGTGGAGACTGGGGAAGGGAGCATATCCCCAGGCGAGGAGCGCTCGGTCACCTCGTTTGACAGCAGGGTGCCCCCCAGCGCATCCCTGGCTTTCTCAGACCTCACAGAGGAGTTTATAGACGGCATGCATGAGAAGTTTGTACGGGAAATAGAAGAACTGATATCTGAGAATGATTACCTCAAGGTAAGTCCAATATATTCGACTAAGTGTCAACTATGATTGTGACTAAATGTCCCATGGGTTTTTCAAATGACAAACATAAACAAAAGGCCTAACCGGCCTATTTTATAATTTGGTTTCTTTCATTGTAATGTTGCTTTTTGGCCTATATGCTAAAACTATTTATCATGAGCATGGTGTAATATAAAGTCAGTTCAGTTTGTTCACTATGATTTGCTTCCTAGAGTGTAGAAATGCCTTTGGACTCCATTCAATGCTACTCACTACAGGGATGATGATGTTATGATTAGAGAGCATGCAACACAGACACATGAAACACATGAGCGAAACATGTAGCCTTGCAGCCTCCACATCAATGTCATCTCCCGACGAATAGTCAAATTCATCGTTCAAAACGTCGATTTCATTGCAAAATTCCTCCATCGCTGAAATATCTGCCACGTTGTGTTGACTTCCGGTATGGATACCCGGAGCGAGGACCCACACAGTGACGTCACCATTTGGGACTCCCCTAATGGCAGCGGCCTGGTCCCGGAATTCCCCACCCGGCCGGCGGATAATTAATTTTCTTTTGGCGAGTAATATCATATACAATAAATATTACGATCAATATCCATTGTAAAATGAATAAACTACCGGAATATTATAGCTGTAATGGTGTTTCCTTTCCCCTTTAACACATGCGTCATTTCAACTATGGTGGCAGTCATATAATAAAAAACTTGAGAGGCCCTATCTATGATGGACACCTTGGAAGAAGACCAGCTTTAACACGACCATTTTGTGTTTCATGTGAATACACACCAATGCAAACAATTTTAGGAATATTATATTTAATTTCTGCTAATAGATACCATTAGCCCTTTGAGGCCTGGGGACATAATTACACAGCTTTGCAAAGTGCTGGGCGTTGTGAAAGTGTATTTTTCCAACCAACTCCGTAGAATTCGGAACATGATTCTGACGTTTGACCTGAATAAGAGACCAGGTGTGATCATTACTTTCCATTACTCAGGCTCAATCAAAGGCTCCATCCAACAAACCCTAATCCACCACATTCCAAATGTTGCATATAAATTAGACATTGTGGTTAAATAAGTGGCCAGTCTATGCATCACTATGGATACCAGAGCTCAGATAATTGCCTTCAGTTCTCAAGAAGTGCCTTTTTCACAGGAAACCCATCACCTTCATACTCCCTTTAACTTTAAAGACACCCTGTTGATTACCACTGGATGAAAATAGCTACTAGCTAGAGAAGAACACAGTTATCAATGTACAACAAATTGTGACACAGTTGGGTGGACTATTGGTATGGAAGCATATAACATTTTATGTTATACCAGTCAACTCACCCTGCAGTGAATATCAGGATGTCTTCATACATCTTAGCCTTCTGACAGGCCTCTGCTGCCTTTAAGTAATTAATCTTAACAAAAACCAAGCAGCCTTTTATCTATATTGTAATTGCTTAGGTTACACAACTGTGGCTGTCCCCACTGGCTAGACAGGCATATTGATAAGATAATCAAATAATTACAAGTCTAACAACAGTGTGGCCTAATTCATCTTTAAAAGTGTTTTTGAATCGTACCCTCAACCAAGTAAAAAACAGATACTCCTGACCAATGCGATGTCTTAATTTGGATACTCTCCTTTGTCGTAAACGGTGAACACTTTGGCAGTGTATGAATATTCACTGCGTAGCATCGTCTGAAACCACACAGATGCTGTGCCCTAAACCGGAAGTAACAGTCATTACTGTAATCCAATAATATTAACAATGGCTTCTTTTGGAGCATATTATAGCAGTGCATTTATTTAAACAAATAGAAGACCCACATATATTTGTATAGTGCTTTATACACTGGAACAACCAAAATCATGGCCGGTCACTCCACTTCCGTTATGTAGCCAGTATATGTTTTACTGCTGTGAGAACACTATAAGAATATAGTCATCCGAAATGGCTAACCTGTACCATGCTTGTCTGGTTGTGTTTACTTTGTGTGATAGTTAGTAGAGTAACATTCAGTAAACCGACTTACCGATTTAGTAGCAGTTAGTTAAATCTAGTGATCTGTGAGGTAAAATACAGTTTTTGTACATAGTTTGGTGGCCTTGAAGAGAGGCAACATTGTTTTCAGGTGAATTCTAACAAAATAATGTTTAGTTTTAGTTGACAGTTGATTACAAAAACAAAACGGCACATCAAATAGTTTTTGAAAACATTAAACATTTATATTCAGTTATCAGGGTAGTGGGAATGGAGGAAAATGAGGGAAATTAAAGGGAAGATAAAAACAAATAGCACAGAGAAAAACAGCCTTTATCACATACTGTATATGTGATGTGCATGTACAAAATAAGGCATGTACAATAACGATCATCTTTTTACAACAAGAAAGGCATTCAATGTACTAACAAACACACATGCACAAAGCACACACATCACTTTTAAGAAGCCACCAAATGAAGCCCTTCACAGAAGTCACAATAGTTGATTGCCAAAAAAGTCGTCATTTAAATGCTGCATTATTGTTGCATTTGATGGGCCATATAAACTGTTATCCTATGTTGTTGTGTCCTTGCTTGATGTTTATCTTCAGAAATGTGGGCTGACTTTCCAAGCACGCACATTGGGACACCATGACACTTATTTTTTCCAAAGCAAAAATGCATTGGGATGCATCATGACGGAAACGGTGTTCAGCTGGAATTGTAGTTAAGGCAACCAAAGAGTAATAAACTCCTTTAGATGGCTGTAGATTAAATTGTATAGCGCTTTGTGGAGAAAATGAAACCACTATGATTCAATTCACTGAACATTTGTTGGCAAAAACGAAGGTTTATCATGTCTACACATTCCAGAAGATTACCTTTCTTCTGCAGCTGTCATGCTGCTGCCCTTTTTTTATTTAAAAAACAACATCAACCTTTTTTTACAACTGTTTTCCCAATATATATATATTGTTTCAATGTTTGTTTCTAAAATGTTTGTGTGTTCTTTTGAAATACATTGAAAGGACCAGGAGTGGCTGGATCAAGTTAGCTACCTAGCTAGTAGCAAGCACGTTAGTTAGCATTACAGTCTTAGCCTTGTCATTTGTATTAGCCTTAACATGAAGAAGTAACATCAGGTAACCCAAAATGTTAAACAGTAAGAGTAGTAGTCATATTTCGTGAACCCTTTGAAGAGTACTGTCACACCGGTGTGATCATTCTACAATACACAATTTAAGCCCGGGGGAGAAATGCTAACGCTACATTAGCATCGGCGATCTTTTCTACTTCATGCTATCTGCACAAATGGTTGACATTAAACATTAAAAAGATCAGGCAGAGAGAATCAAAGGAAGGCAGGTAGACAGCTTTGCATGACATTATTCTGGACGCGTTTCATCGTGGTGATAGTGAGGGTAGACAATCCCTTGTTTAGCAAGACAGTAGTGACGGCCATCTTGGTGACGTGTGTTGTTGTGCGAGACCAGAGATGTAGTTCATTAAGCGTTTCACACAAAAAAATGTGTTACTTCACAGTTTGACAACAAAATCCAACAAGCCTAAAATGTCAACGTAGAGACGAGATTGCGGAGTTAAACAGATGTTTTTAGCGTTTCCTCATCTGTGTCAAACGATCAGTCAGCTGATATTTTCTATTTTTGAACCAAGTATACATTTTTCATAAGAAAGCTCTATACATTATTCCATATCATTTACATTCAGTCAAAGTTTCTTTGTCTTTGATAACCCTCTTTATTTTGAGTGACATGGATTGGGTTGCTCTCCAAACAAATGCACTACAAACTGTTTCCTCAGTGTATGCCACTTTTATTGAGGAATGCTACAGTGTTTCCTCCTCATCCTCAGCTGTCGCAGTCGTAATAACAACAGGCAGATTTTCCTTTAGCGAGATATCGTCCACCTGCTTGGGTCCGCTGTCCTCCGGTTCTTCAGGTATGGATGGGTCCGAGTTACTGATCACGTATCCGGGGAGGGTGGCGTGCATGCCGATCACAGCGGGATCCGTGCTCCGATAAACACGGCTTGAAACCAGCGTGGTGGAGCGTGTGGAAAGTCCCGCCCCCGCCAGGTGGGAGTGGCTGCTGGTGCTGTTGTTGTTGATGCCGACAACTACGGAGCCGTAACGATAGCGACCGCAGACCACCGGGCCCTCCCACTCAAATGCAAGGTTCCAGCGTGTCCATGTTTTCTTTATTTCTGCCTGGACCTGTGGGATGGGAAGAAGAACATCTATATCACAAATGGTATTGCAAATGATCAATAGAATACTAGAATGTATGATAGAGCATTATACAGTATGTTGTCATAAACTGGAGCAAGGGTCATATCATGGTTTTTCATACTGTCTGTGCTTATTAGCTTTTATTTGTGCTCATGTATGTGATTTTGTGTCTGTTAATGGGTTTGTAGGCAAGGGCTTTTAACTGGGCGTATGTACTTTATATGTGCTGTGAGTCAATTGTTCTTATGTGTTTTTATTCTACTCATGTGCTTTTGCCTGTGCTTTCTGTTCTTATCTGCTCTTGTAGATACACCATTATTTCTAAACCCCAAAAGCACGAAAAGGGTTGCTTTTCTCAATTATTTAATTTGTTTTACGTTTTCTTTGGTGCAATGT
Organism: Gymnodraco acuticeps; assembly: GCF_902827175.1. Classification (NCBI taxonomy): domain Eukaryota; kingdom Metazoa; phylum Chordata; class Actinopteri; order Perciformes; family Bathydraconidae; genus Gymnodraco; species Gymnodraco acuticeps. The sequence continues at coordinate 479,871 of NW_022990034.1, read as the reverse complement.
AATCATTTTTGTTCCACTGCTGTTTCCATTGTAGTTTAATTTGAGTTAATTGTGATTTTGTCTGTGATTGCACAGTGATTTTGTCTTAGTTTGTGAAGGAATTAACAAACTAAGACAAAAAAGTAGTTTTGGTGCTATATAAATTAAGTAGTGATTCAAATTAAGTCTTAAATCACTTGCCTTCTAGGTCTTCCCCAACAATTGAAATATTTTGAACTTGTGTTTGTCTTCACACAGAACCATATGTATACAAATGCCACCATTCATATTATAGCAGGTAGCAAACACTAGCTTGATCTTTTTTGCTGGACACAGCTGCCTACTGCTATTTATCCGCAGGTTTATGAAATGCTAACTTTGAACTGTACCCTCTGCATGGGATGAATGACTAACACAATACATTAAAAGAGTAGAGTTGCAGAGTAGGGTGTTATTTGTCAGTATAAGCTGAGACCATTTCACATTACATGAGTCATTTAGTCCAGTGATTATAACAAAATGATATTTTATGGAGCTCAAAACAAAAAAAGACATCTGTTCCATTTTGAATTAAAAACAGAGGGCTTGCCAAAGTGCTTCACAATGAACATAACATTATAACAAAATATAATATTACAAGAATAGATAAAAGGCACACATAAGAATAGATAAATATAATAAAAAACTGAAGTTTTGTGAAGATAAAACCAGCAGTCTATTCTTATTGCAAATTGAAAGCTCTTAATACAAATTTGTTCAGATAGTGGAGCGAGATCAAATGAAAAGAGCTGTCATATTCTCTAAGGCAAGAACTCGGAAGTAAGAAAAAGGAAAAGAAGCTAATGACACTTATACAAAATTTCAGCCAGAAGCTCAATTATGCGTGTCACTTATGTAATTATACCCTTTTTGAATGGCTACGTTTTGTTTAAACTACAGTGTAATCAAAGCACTTGATTCGCTTTAGTTTCTCAGTATTTTGGGTTTTACTTTGTGAGCAGATGCATTTGGAAAAAATCGATTCACTTACCTCTCCGTTGCAGTAGCAATAGATAATGGACACAAAGAAACCCTGAAAGGGAGAGATTGAATTACAAATTGGAAGCGCAGATGTCAGTGGAAGCAAGTGACAAGAAATGTCACATACAGATTATCACTACAGTTGATCAAATGTCATTCTTACAATTCACTATCTATTATCCATCAAAGATGATAAGTAGGGTAAAGGGCACCAACTATGTATTCACTTCAAACAGTGCTTATCTTATTTTAAAAATAAGAAGACAGCATTATTAGCTCCTTTGGCTGTGGCTGTTTTGACCTGTTTCACCTTGTGTTCCTGCCTCCAAGCACGATAAGAAGTTAAAGGAGAGAAATTGTGTCTTTGTGACAATGATGGGTTATGGGAAGGTGTGTGCCCATGTATGTGAGGTTTTACTTTGGTGTGTAACTGCCTTGCTGCATGTCATTGCTGGTTAGAGGCAATCAGGCAGTGGCTTTGAGAACTTAAATCAACACAGTGAACGAAAATGCATCTTAATAATAAGAATATTGCTGTTTTGATCCTCATTTAAAGCTCACCTATTATACTATATTTGAACAATATATTATAGGGCCGTATCTATACAAAACACGTCTCGAAGTGTTTTGCTCAAATTACCAAACAGATCACCCATTGTGGCCATACCCCTCTATTTCAGCTCTGTTACGAAAGTGCTGATTCTGGGTCTGGCCCTTTAAATGTAACCCGAGCTGCTGCTGGCCACGCCCCTTTCCGCATGCAAGCAGTGAGCTATGTGAAGAGAAGGCTGTTTAACGGCAGAAACTCAGCTAAACGCTGTGGTGATTAAACGCCATATTATGTTCCAAACCACATCAAGCATTATTTCTGAAACAGTATGGAGCTCAAACGCATAATAGGTGACCTTTAAGTTTACAACTAGTCAGAAAGTGTAATTTGTTTTTGAAAGTTCTATTACAATTTAATATATATATATACAACAAACAAATATTAATAAATGGTGGCTTTTTTTAGCTGAGGCTTGCAAGAAAAAGATAGGCTTGTGTCACTAATGTATGCACACATAAAAAAAAAATGTCTGATGACATTTCAAAAGCTTATCAGAGAGAACACACTGCCGACTTCCCAACTCTGGGGGAAATTATTTTAAGCTTCCCAAAGGCCAACTTTTTGGTGGAAATGGAGAAATGTGTTACTGTGCTGGCATCCGTCATGACATAATTCTACCAGCACTGTGTCGGTATCATATCACGTTGCCAACAGCAGCTCACAATGTCCAGATTTCCCCAAAGGGGGCACCATGCCAAAAGGAAGCTCAGTTGGTTTGACTGCACAAACACATTCGAGGAAACATCTCTTGTGACACTGAACAAGCAGGTGCGATGTTCACACATGCACCAATGGTGTGTGAATGTGTCTGAATGTTAGCTTCCCTGAGCAATTGGCATCTTGTATGAATGGGTGTGAATGATGAATGTACAGCGGTGTGGGGGTCGGAAACATCTGAAAAACATTATATAAAATGCAATCCATTTACTTTTTAAACAGGACTAGACCCACTGTTAACTCTGTGATGTACTACAACCCCTCACTACAAGCCTTGCACAGCTCAATATCACTGTTTCCCCATGGTATTGACTGCTGAGCAAATCAAATGTAAAGAGTATGAGGTGCTTAAAACTCACCCGATTTAAAGTCAATGTATCCCGTGGCATTAAAGGAGTCATATTAAGGTTGGTTTGTGCTGGTTTTTTTTGCACAATTTGAATTAACAGATTACATAATATACAGTATAGCAAGAGGCATAAAAAAACACTGAGCATAATTGAAGCCTCCAGCTAAATAATGTTAGAATTCACAATCTTATTGAAAATACAAGATCAATACACAAATGAATATGGTTTCATTAGTGATGGAAAACTATCTGAACTACATTGGTCATGCTCAGTGACTTAACTTGCAAACTCCTCTAGGGATCCCTTTGTCTACTTGAAGGCCTTAACTAATGCATTATTGTGCTTAAATATTTACTTCTAAATCAATGTTTTATAATTATCACACAGCAAGGAAATAAAAGAGTGTAGAAGGGACGAAAGGTCAGTAGAGGTGTTTTGCCCCATGGTCTCTTTTCAGGTTAGTCCAGCACTGGGTATTGCTGACTGTGTATCTTTATTTTCTTGCATAGGGTTATAGTTTATAGTAAAGCTTTAACTTCTGATAAAAGTTGACTTCAGTTTTATATAAATATTGGATGTATATGACAAAGGAACACTCTGATCTAGGACTAATCTGAAACTGCAACCAAGGATTAATTCATGTTTTTTAAAAGTCTCAGTCTGGGCACATATGCGAGTGGGAGCGATAATTATAATCTTTTCATCAAGTCACATGCGGTGTTCTTCACTAGGTTATTTGCATCCCTGCAGGATAAAAGACAAATGCGGACAGCAGTCAGACTCTTTCTTTTATGTGGATTAATTTACATTTGGCTGAGATGGGTTACAAATTAAACTGTGAGAAGGTTTGCAAATGTTATAGCCTTGAGAATTCCTGCTCTTACTTGTGTCGTCTTTTCGTCAAAGCTTTCATCATATTTAATAGTGCCTCAGTTCAATCATGTAAATGGTTCTCAATTATTGTTGAGTTTGTCTCCTTAGCTTCCCTTTTACATAACCATGCAAAGTCTCAACACTGGCACAACATTGACATGGCATGCAAGTGAAAAATGATGTATTAATTACCATACTTTGAATACAACCCGTTTGCTATCAACAAATACTCATTCAAAGCATTTCATATATAATTTGCCTGCCTGGTTGATGTTCCGCAACACTGAATTTTCTATAATGTTTGATGAATTCTTCTATTAAACTTGCCATACATATCTGAAGTACCAGTTAGCCTGTTGGCTGCAAATATTGTTATTGATTTGTCAGAATGGCTACAGTTGCTAGGCTACCATCATCCATGTAATCAGAAACTATAAAATATTAGATTATTTATATAAAGCTCTTTGTTGCCAAACATTGTCAGTTAAAACGGGAATTTAATAATTGGGAAATATGCATCAAGACAGTCAGATAATGAATTACTACTTAAGCCACAGCTGCCGAGGAGATGGCAGCTGTGGATATTCTGAGTCATAGAGAAATACTATTAGCCGCATCCCTCTGGAGAAGAGTATAACATTGGAGAATTTGTCCTTACAATTCAATCTGGCTTCGTAAATTTAGCATCATGAGCTGCAACATAGTCGGTCATTGTTGTTATACTAAACTAGAACGGACATCATTTCAGTAGAAAAAGGGTTTCATGTCCTCAAGGGTTCCAAATGGTGCGTAGTATTTGCATCTGATTAAAAGTGTGAGGCTTTTAGTCTTTGGATCCAAACAAAATTAAAATAATTTGAATGTAATCAAGTATTGTCCAATGCAGAAACAAGTAGTTATTCTAGCTATTAAGAGCGTCAAAAAGCAGGTTACATATGGTTCCAAGACATATAATATGTAACCAATCAACAATTTGATTACGATTAGAAATAACAAATATATGTGTAAAATAAACTTTAAATCCATACAATGCAAATGTTTGTTTGATGCAGTTGATAATTTATGTATTATATATTATTTTCACACAGGTGCAAGGCCATTGTCACCGGGCACATCCCATGTCTGTGCAATTAAGTCTGGTTGTTCATGCTGAGATGGATAGATGATGCATCTGAGCATATTTCTGTCACACCAGGCGGCAGAGTGCAATTTAGGCATTACATTTAGCTTCTGTTGTCTTCTGTTGGCCACCATCACAAAGGCTAACAGAATCGTTTTTTGGCTTTAATTAGCAGATACCCACACAGAATTCTCCATCACCACAAATCCTTCTCTGTTCAGTTTCCCTCTGTTGCCCTGACATATCATATTTAAACTAGAACATACCTAAATACAAATAAAGGTTTACATTTTGTTGATTTAAATGCAGCTGTCGAATTTGAGTGTTGATGGAGCACACATAATTCTCGCTAAAATCTAAGGTTAAAATAAAATAACACATACATGACTTTACAGACTAACTTGTATTCTGTTCACATTGGAACCCTTTTAAAAACGGATTAACACTCATCTCATTTAGTCATTAAAGATAGTCAATATGAGTCATGCTTCCTGTTTGTGAAGACACCACTCATTGCTTTTAAGTTCTCTTCAGGATTTTGGCCGATTATCCATTATCCTAACTCCTTTCCTCAAACATAGCAGGTGTACAAATGACTCGTACATTTCACTTCAAGCACTCCTTGTATAGCCCACTACTCTTGCTCCATTAGACAGACCCCTTATCAAATAGCTTGCCTTGATGGACACTGCCAGCATTTTAAGAAACATGTTTCTAATACACTGCAATCTGATTTATCAATATCTGTTCAATCTTATGCCTGCACTTTTATCATGGGCACTGATAATATAAGAATCGTTTTTTTCCATTTTAGTTTTCAATGTATGTGCTGTCACGGGAAAAATGAAGATGGTTGACAGTGAACAGTTTTCAAAAGATTGACACTTTCTGAATATTTATGTATTATGTTGAGAAAAAAGTAATAAGCCATGCAGTTCCCGACCAACAAAATAATGCAAGTAATTTGTATGTTAATGTGATTTTTAGGAGAGGCATAGCAATTTGATGGAGAAACGTCTAGTTATTGGTTTATATTTATATCATCACATACATACAAAATACAGCTTTCCTGATCTTTTTGTTCCGTTTCCATATTTTTCAAGAACGGTATGTGTATGAAAGCTTGTTATTATTTGTCTTATTTGGTTGGTGATGGAACATTTTAAGAGACCCTATTATGCTTGTTGGGTTTTTCTCAATATATAGGTTTTTGTGGAAGTAAATAGTTTGCAGGTTTGCAAGGCTAAAATCCTAAAGTTCCCTCCTGAGGGAGTTTCTCTCCCACACTCTCCCCCCCTGCCTGAAAAGCTTTGACAAAACTATTTTGTTTACTTCTTTAATATGAAGACATCACTATGTAAGAGAATGTATGAGACAAATAAAGCACTTTTTGAACATTAAAGCATGTAAACATGTCAGGATACAGTAGATGCATAACATTCAAATATGGACCTGAAAATGAGCATTTTATGTGCTATTTAACTTTTGATCACAAAAGTTCCGGAAGGTTAAAACAGACGGTATATAAATCAAAATACTCAGATGGATCAAGGCTCTATTTTGTTCCTAGATTCCTTTATGCATTGTGTCTTAAGTATTTTTACAATCCAAACTAAACTTACATTAAAATCAACTGATAATTCCCTTGGCCATGGACAACCAACATTCAGGATTTGAACACCATGAAGATTTGCATTTATATATTGCTTTTGGAAATAAACTTTTCAGCAATTGTTAATTGAATTTACTGTTAATGTATGATAAACACACTTGTGGTCATAATTAATGACACAAATGTAGCTAATTGATGAATGAACAATGTGCAAAAACCAATCATTTGACCTGAAAACATAAGAAGCGCCAACAAGCTTGTTAAAAGTGTGAACAAACTACAGTATCATCTGCAGAATTTAAAATGCAGAAAATGAAGAATACTGTTGACTTTAAACCACAATTTCCTGTGATCTAAGAAAACAAATGTAAGATGGATGGATGTTCTCCATGAACAAGTTTGAATTAAATGAGCAATAGCTAGAATGTGAGAATATTGTTGGCTCCAGTAGTGTCATTTCTATTTAATTTCCCCACGGAATTGCTCTTTTCCTGATTAATTTCATACATTTAAGGCAATTTAAGGTCAAACTGAGATTATGGTCATTACAATATCTCATTACTTTAGGGAAGGAATATAGACTCAACACTGTCAAACATGTTTCATATGTCAAGGTAGAAAATAAAGAAGGATTGGATATGAAGTATAATTAAGTTAATATTTAGAAAAGGTCAAGCCTGAAGGTGTTTTGAAATTGCTCACTTAAAAGTCATTATGAAGCTGCTTCACCGAATAATGAAGTGCAGTCTTGACTCAGACAGCCACATGCAGAAGATTACAATGTTAATGAGCAGTGGGAGACATAGAGTATGGTCTGATACTAAATTGACTCTCAATTAATTGATCAGACACCTTTTTAACAGAAATGATGTGCATATGAAGGGTTTTTAATGAGGGAAACCAACTGTATATTATAAGAGGAAAACTCTATTTACAGTACATGAGTATGACTTGGTATATCATGTCTGATCCTGCTTCCAGTGCTGGTGCATCTGTGACATCAATGTTGTGGTGGCTACCTCTACCTCAAAAAGAGTTGGTGTTCGTATAACAATGAAAAAACGAACAAAGCAGATTTTGAAGTATTAAGAGGGTTTTTTAACATTATCAGCAAGATAAAATAACGGTTTTCTAACTGGAGTCTGGTTACTTTAAGAAGAGAATAATGAGTTTTGAATCAGCCATATCATCGTAGTTTAAAATGACAGCAACACTGATCGAAGTGCTCTGCCCCGTAACTGTCCAAGTCACATTTTATTTTCCATTAACGAGTCTTTAAACACTGAGCCCAAACCACATTGCCTTTAGTGTTTACTTCCTGTCTGTCTTCGTGTGCTGATTTTCTGACATCCAGCTCTTTTACCTATTTCCTTCTCTTAAGCTCATTTCTTGTTCTGGTTTTCTTTTCTTTACTGGTGACACTTTAGCCATAATGAATCCTAAGTTTTGTGCTGTCCAAAAGTGTTAAAATGAATATAAAAAAATGGACCGGACTTCTTTCTGCGGATTGATATGACTGCACATGGTCCTTTGATCAGAGCATCCCTAGTGGTGGTCTGCTATCGGAAAAGACCACTGAATGTCCGTATTGAACATCAGAATCGAGTATTCAACCTAGCTGTATGATAACGAACACTAGTTAAATACATGTAATTTAACTGAAACTTTTATCCAAAGCGACTTAAATACAATTCAATACAGGGGCTGGGTTCGAACCAATGACCCACACAATGCTCCCCATAGTTGCATATTAATTGCATGATTGAAATGTTGATAAACTGTATATTCACAGCAATTGGAGTGGTTACTATACTGATGATGAAATGTGCTTTAAATGACATGAATTCAGTGTACTACCTGATCTTTGAATGTGAGGACCAACCTTGACTTAGCATGCTTGCGTAAGCACTTCCTGAAGGTTAAAGGCAGACTTTTCACATAACTTCAGCCACCAATGAGCAAGTGTTATTAATTAAAAAGAAGAGAGTACCTGAAAGGAGTTGAAGAACAGCTCACAGTACATGCGGACTTCCCAGCTCAGGCCCTCGATTGTATACGGCCCCACAAAGATGATGTAGTGGATGCCAAACACCAGCACTAGTACAAGGGTGGACTTTGCCAGTTTCCTGTAGAGACGTAAACACACAGGTAGTAAACACGTATACAGGGCAGTGCTGACTTGCTTTGGATTTGTGTGGTTTTATTGGTGAGATAGAGACTAAGACCAATGCTTTTTTTTTTTATTATGCTGCTTCCAAAACGTATTCGTTCAGAGAAGACACTGGAGAAAATGTCCAAAATACACATTTAGCTGTTTCTTTGTATGTGCCATTTATACCCATCAGCCAGCGGGTATTATTTACCTTAAGGAAAATGCAGTGATTTTCGTGCTATTGATCTCGCACATAAACATAAACATGACGTGTTGCTATAGCAACGCCTGTTGTTTACTTCGGTTCCTTAGATAGATGATAGATAGATAGATCGATAGAGAGACACTTTTAGCGATATTTTATACTTCATGCTATCTGCACAAACTGCACAAAAGTCCTCCAACTCATACGACCAAATAGGTCGATTGCTCAGCAGCTTATTACGACCTATAGTCACGTTTTAAAGTTTAACACCTCTAGTGGTCGTGTAAGAAACAACAATTTGCGGCAATTGCAAACGCTCCGGAGGGTCGTATATTCACAAATAACCCTCTCTGGAAAATCCTAAATTGTAATATAGTTTGGCCATTAAAATGCTTTTTGATTAGATGTCTAGCGAGAAGTGTATATTGTACTTGCGTCAACCCTCACCGGGTGAAAATAGTATTTCCGGTCTTGAAGTTTCCATAATAAAACCGTATTCCCCTCACTGTCAAATGATTTAACAGTGATATACATGTATGCCGTACTCATCCACTAAAAAACATCAGTTTATCCTTGTTAACCCTGTGTTCTAGTATGATAAATAAAAGAACATTGTACCTTGAAAATCAATGTATTCTAATAGCGGGTACATTTTACCCGTTGTCGGTTTTAGGTATACAGCGACCCCTGGCGGTTCTAGTGTTAAATAATCATTTTTTAACAGTGATATATTTCATTGTTGGACCCTAAGCTGTCAGGCTTCAGAGTTTTTATTTATTTATTTATATTTTATAGGCCAACAAATCGTTTTATGTTGCTTCCATAAAATATATTCTTTCAGAAGATACAGGGGACAATGTCCAAAATACACATTTAGCTTGTATTTATCTACATGTATGTGTTTATCATCCAGATGTCTCCTTAATTCAGAGAATGCCTCATTTTGTAAAAAACAAACAAAAACAAAACAAAAAACCAACAGAAACAGGAAAAACTTTCTAAATAAAAAAAATAAAACACAACAATTAAAGCAAAAATATACGTTACTTAATGTTAGTGATAAACTGGTGAAGTTTGGGTGATATTATTTTATTGTTTTACCCTTTTTAACTTTTAACATCCTGAAAAATACATATTAGTTGTTTTCTGATATGCTGAGGCAGAGTTTGATGCATGTCATAGCCGTCTCTTGCCCCAACGCTTCAAATATGGTCGTACTCTGTCAAATGAAGGTATAAATGCAGAAAAAAAAATTAGTTATAACAATGACAAATCCATGGCATGATTTATTATTAATTATTGAAGATGATGGTAACAGTACATTCAATATCACTGGGAGGAAATTATAAATAACTGAAAAAAACTAATAAGACACTGTAACATATATGATAAAATCTGACGTCAATTATGCGTAATTGTCAGCCAGTTTAAAACATATCCCTGCATAGCAATGCACTGCACTCTTTGGCATATTTTCCAACATGCACCAACAGCACTTGGCATATAATACTGAATCTAATAAAAGTTTAAAATGTATTTGGTACTTTCCTCAGTGACAGACATGACGTGCTTGGTGTGATTTAGCAAAAGTATAAATTTAAATGTGTGAATGTAATTATTAATGAATATTAATTAAATAACAAATGAGTTGTATGGAACTGTGTTGATGGCTTCTAGGACCCTAGATAATCAGATAACTGATGTTTTATTTGTATAGCGAATTAAGCTCACATTCCCTCCACAGGAACATAACTCGTCCTTGAGGGTATATTTTAGAAGTTTCGCTCTGCAAATACTAGACTGGGACAATGAGGTACAGGATATTATTTTAGCATTTGTGGCTTAGCGTTAGGGGAATCTGCATTACAAATCCTGCAAACCAACTCTGCGAGTTTATTTCCCAAAGCCTATCACAGCTTTTCGGTATTTTGCTGATCCAGCAAGCTTATTCACACATCTAATTTAAAAAGTGACAGATGTTCAAATTTGTGTTGTTAAAATCATTTTCTTCTCTAATGACTTTTATCCAGATGCATAGGTAAAACATATTTTTTGTTGAGGTGTTCTACATTATTAGGTAGAACAACTTTGTGTTACTCCACATTTGTGGTACAGCTTTAACAAACAAAAAAGAGAGCATTTGTATTACTGTTTCTAATATTCCAATCATTTCACATCAAAAGGTACTTGCAATCAAATATCTCGAGTACAATATTAACACACTTCAGCAGTAGGGATGGATACCGAAACCTGGTATTAAAGGGCACAAGTGTGTTTAGTAGTGTTTTTGTTTAAGGGTGGCAAACACAAACAATCTGTCCAAACATCTGGCGAGATTGCACCATATTCAGGTAGAGAAATGCACAGTTTTCCGACTTCCAAAACTGGTAGTTCTGTTGCCCCATATCGAGTACCGGTACCACTTTACGTATATTATGTATGCTAGCAGCCTTTAAACCATAAACGGAGTTCAATAAATTACAGAAGCGTGGGTTGATGATTAATGATAACATTTGTTTTTAATTTCCATCATCACATTAGTCTGTTAATATTTTACATGAACCAAAGTAGTTATACACATACCACTTCAATCTCATTAGTATGCATAGAAAGTGACAGGTCACACATCCAAGCCCCGCCCCCTTCCGCCGGAAGTCCCGCCCCCACTTCCGGTTTTTCAAAATAAAATTAAAAAATATTTTAAAAATGATAAAAATAAAAATGCTGCCCCTACCGGTCGCCCCCACTTCCAGTTTTTCAAAAATAAAATTAAAAAATATTTTTAAAATGGCAGTATTGACTGCAACTTACAAATACTTGCAAATAACATGAAATATACAACCATATATTTTAAAAGTAATGTCTCAGCTCTAAAGAGCAAGGTCCCGCCACCTAACCACTTCCTGTGCCCCTGTATACAGCAGTATTGACTGTAACTTACAAATACTTGCAAATAACAAGAAATATACAACCATATATTTGTAAAAGTACTGTCAATCTCACTAACTCTCTCTCTCTCGCTCTCTGCTATTCTCTGCCGTGAAAAGTTTGGTGAACAGTCAAGACAGGTGTGGGGACCATAAAACCCCCAGACATCCTCTGCGGGACAAATGGTGGGGCGATGGGGAGGGGACACACACACACACACACGCGCACACACACACACACACACACACACACCCACACACACACACACACACACCCCCCACCACTCACCCCTCATCTGTTAGGGTTAGATAAATAAGAGCCATTCGTCTTTCTCACTCTTCAATATTTTCTCAAGTCGAGAGAAATGGCCAAGAAACGTCTTGATATGGGTGTAATCTGCGAGACACCGCCACCTAGTCACTTCCTGTGCGCCTGTACACAGCAGTATTGACTGCAACTTACAAATACTTGCAAATAACATGAAATATACAACCATATATTTTAAAAGTAATGTCTCAGCTCTAAAGAGCAAGGTCCCGCCACCTAACCACTTCCTGTGCCCCTGTATACAGCAGTATTGACTGTAACTTACAAATACTTGCAAATAACAAGAAATATACAACCATATATTTTTAAAAGTACTGTCAATCTCACTAACTCTCTCTCTCTCTCTCTCTGCTATTCTCTGCCGTGAAAAGTTTGGTGAAACAGTCTGAAGACAAGCTAGGACACGTCATAAAACCCCCCGACATCCTCTGCAGGCAAATGGTAGGGCGATGGGGAGGGGGGAACACACACACACACACATTTAAATTCAGAGGATGAAAAAGCAGAAAACATAACTTGTTTTGTAAAACGGTCAGCACGTCAGTTTCAAGAAAGACGTTTGCATACATAAAAAAGTGTATCTTACAGTTCCTTTTGTGAGAGAATTACACACAAATCTGCAGAGTGTCACTAAAAAGTTGTAACACAGGGACTGACATTCTGTATGGGGTTTCACACGGACACAAAGTCTACTTCATTATCTACTTTTGTCAGCTTTTATACACAAAAGTGTATCTTTCAGTAACTTTCTCAGAGAATTTAAGCATAAATCTGTCAAAGATTCTTAACGAAATCTACTTCATTATCTACTTTTCAGCTTTTATACACAAAAGTGTATCCTTCAGTAACTTTCTCAGAGAATTTAAGCACGTCAGTTTCAAGAAAGACGACAATAATTAGTAGTTAGACATTTTGGAGAAATGTTCTCTGTCGTTCTTAATGCAAAAACAAATCATCTCTACTCCCTTTGGGTGAAGTCCAGGAATGTTCTCGGGGGGAGTGGACACTTGCTGTTACATGGCATAAAGCTTCTGCAGTGTGCCAATAAATGTATAGTTTCCCTAAAGCTCCATACATTTACACATATTGACTAATGACTCAGCACATGAGGGGTAAATACAAAACAAATCTAAATATCACCAATTATTCCAGAATGTGACTAGAATAGAGTCTAGAGAATGGACCCAGGCTTTGTCTTCAGCCATCAACTAAATAGGGGCGTGCTTTTTTTTTTGAATCACCAGTATGTTACTCACCATTGAAGACAGTGTTGAGGGGGCAAGCAAAGTGTACTCAGCGGCAGATTGCATGGAAGCAGAAAGGCCTGGCTCAGACACCATGTCTCCAAAGGTTGACAGGGAACTTCCAACCAGTTCCATCACCTGTTTAGCTTGAGGGAATTTAAACACCATTAAAAATATGGATTACAGAAAAACAATATATGTAGTAAATCGGGTAATCATTAATAAGGGGAAAATGTGCAAGTCTAACCTGAGTCTGGCATGAGCACTTGATCAATAAGGTGGATGACAATGTCCTTCTTGAGCACCATCTTGATGCCATTGACTGTTAAACTCTCGCCATCACAGCCTTGAAATCAAAGTAACGCTTCTAAAAACATATATTTTAGAAAAGTAATGTTAGTCATGTCAAGTTATCAAGACTGCTGTGTTTCATCGAAACAGTGTACAGAGCAGAAAGGGGAACATTTGTCGCCACATTAACATACCGACTCCTCTATCAGTTTTTGCATACATAAAAAGTGTATCTTACAGTTCCTTTTGTGAGAGAATTACACACAAATCTGCAGAGTGTCACTAAAAAGTTTTACACAGGGACTGACATTCTGTATGAGGGTTTCACACCTGAGCTGCTGGGGGGAGGGCGTTGAAAAGGGGGTGAGTATGTTTTGGCTCTCTGGTGTGTTAAGAGTCACAGTCTTAAAGAAAAATCTGGTCAGAAAAAGTACTTAACTTTCTACCAGTTGTAAATTGTCTTACATATAAAAAAAGTAAGAGACTTGAAACGGACGATTGAAAACAGAACGAGTAGTGACCCCTGTGTAAACAGAATGGCTGAAGTTTGTAAACTAGAAGACATTTTGGCTATCGTGCGTTCTGGCAGTACTATCCCCGGTCATTGGGAAACGATTGTAAACGAAACATTTAAAGTGGTCCTGGAATCTTCATTTTCCGAAACATTCTGTAACATTATCTCAGAAATGAAACAAACATCAAAAGTGTATCATGTGCTCTCAGTGTATGCTCTGTTTGTAGATGTAATGCATCTCTGTGCAGAAAGCAGCATACACATGAATATTCTGACTGAAGTGAAAAAAACTCCATCACGATATCTCCAGTCATATGGGGAATTCTAAGCTGGAGACGGTCCTGCGGATGTTGCAATCAGTATAACTATTTGATTTTGGGTGTGAAAAATAAAAAAGTGTTTTTTACATTTAAAAACTGTTGTCTTCATTATAGCAAGGGGGAGCGTGTCTGATACATGTGTATTACAGTCCTTCTTTTGTGTTTTTCAGTGTTTTTCTGTGTGTCTGTGTGACAAAGCACAAATCATTTCAAACAAACCCTGAATCAAATTTAGAGAGGACCATTAAGAATCAGATTCTTAACAAAATCTACGGACACAAAGTACTTCATTATCTACTTTTCAGCTTTTATACACAAAAGTGTATCCTTCAGTATATTTTTGAGAGAATTTAAGCATAAATCTGCCAAATGTTTCAAAAACTGCCTTGTTTCACTGAAATAGCCTCAAAATCACAAACTGCCATTAAGAGTCAGATGCTTTTACGGAATCTAATAAAACAGAGTATTTTCTACAGATGACTCCTCCCACTCAACGCAATAAGTACCATCCCATTCAGCAAATCATATAAAACTAAGGACCCCCACTAAGACGACCGTTGAAAGTAGCCATGAATCTGAGAAAAACCAAGTCTGATATAGCCTCCCCTTATTATCACCAGGATAACGGATATGGGCTTAATGACTGGATGTTACAAAGTAAGGGGGAGGATGTTCCCGAAGAAGAGCCCTCCTCTATATCATATCCATGTAAGGTCTTTAGGACAAAAGAGGACCACGATAACATGACATATGAAGAATATCTTTCTTTAAAAGAGGGTATTATAGATAACCTTGATAGAAACAGTATATCTCATACCACTCGCCAAGATCGCAAACGACAATTAGCAGAAAAGAAAAGAAAAAGTAAAGAAAAACGAAGAAAAATGAAAAGGAGAAGAAAAAATGAAAAGCAAACGCAGAATGCGAATGAAAAGAAAAGGACGGAAAACCAAAAAGACAAAACGAAGGAAGGTGAAAAGAAAAAGGAACAAAGTGAAGAAATGTAATGGTGTTGTTGAGTCATTACCGGATCATAATAATCTTATAGATCATCTACCGCTAACCGACTGCTGCGAATGTGTTGAACAAATACCAAAAGCAATGGCAGAGCTTTGCTTCAATATAATGAGAGAAAAAGCACGATACTGTGGAATTGCCCAAATTGGTGACAGTGCCAGAACATGCATTAAAAGACTGTTGGAGGATCTCTATTCTAGTATCGGTTGTCATTACATCGAAGGATATGCCAAAACGTGTGACGACATAGACAAAGCTTTTGAAGACAATTATATGGTACCTGTCCTTACAGCTAAACAAATCCTACGCCAGGTATTCAACAGACCACAAGAAGCACAAGAAGCCCCAGAAAGGATTACATTCAGAGCTAATAACGGTGAAACCGAAGAAGAAGCAAAGCAGATTATAATCGTTGCGGGTGAAAGGATAGAGAATTTGCATGTGATGTTAATGCATTTATCTGATATAAAAAATGCATTCGTTTACTTCCAAGAGACCCCTAAACATCTACTTGGGCAATGTGAATTGAACGATAAACCGATCACTGTCAATGAAACGCGGAGAGAAGCAGCAGTGCAAATCGTTAAGTCTATTACCTTGTATGCACTACGGCATTAACTTGGTCAAATGTAATGTGTTTTTATGAAAGTGTGTTGAATGTTGTGTTTTCAATTAAACAACCATTACAAAATGAAAATGTGTTTTTTTTTTTTTTGCTCTCATATATAGTATAGTATTGTAAACGAAACATTTATAATAAATCTTCGACAGGCTGCCACACAGCCTACAGTCCGTCACCCCGACCCTCAGTATGTGCACTAAAGAATGGGCAAAGATTACGGCTTTTTCGGTTTTCTAACCACCATTAGGCGTCTAAAAAAGAGTTGGTTTTACTGAGGCACCATTTTTTTTTTGCACGTAATGGATGTCCTGTGGTGCTGGTCAGTCAGAGTTGAATAGGCCTGCGTCAGGGGTTCACACCAAAAGCCATAAAGGAGTCTTTTGTCATTGATGAGCGAGGTCATCTCTCTCCTCCACTGGCCAATAAACTTTCACATTCTCCACTTTTTTATGATTTTGTTTAGCTCACGGACCCCAAACAAAAGTGCAAAGAATTGAATTAATCACAGGGAAATGAATAAAGGATTAATTTGCATTGATTTTTGCTCCACCACAAATGGAGTCATTTTCTTGACCATAAGGACCTGAGATGTGCACCAACCTGGTGACCAAATACAAGAAGCATCTGACCTCTGTGTTGTCCAACAAGGGTTTCTCCACCAAGTACTAAGACATGTTTTGCAAGGGGATCAAATACTTATTTCCTCCACTATATTTGACTCTTCACTTGCTGTAACAAATATGCATTTCCTCTCTGTGGGACGAATAAGGGTATTCTGATAATTCCTCATACATACTCCTTTAAACCATTTTTTAAAAGTTAAGACATTCAATGGTAACCTTGTTAACAGAAGTGGCAATAACAGAGTGATTTATTTATTATGCACTTTTTTTCCTGCAGGTGTGGCTTGAGGAAGGAACACAACGGCGGAGGAAAATGCCACAATGTCAATGGGGGTACATGAGCCAACCACCTTAGGTATAAAGGCAGGGTTGGGCTTCAGCAACACTCTCGTTTGCCCCGGGGCAAACTGAGTGCACGAAGGATGTACAGGCAATAAGGCTGTAAAACTCCTGAGCTCTGTGAAGTGTTTTTACTTATCTTTTTATGTCTTGAGTATATTGTATGTTGCATTATTGGAGAAGCTTAGGACCCAGGGTGAGGTTTAGGGTTTTCATTGCCTAAACAACGCTGTTGTGCATACATTATGTCAATTCAACATACCAAGTTGTATTGACATAATGTGATGAAAACCCTAAACCTCACCCTGGGTCCTAAGCTTCTCCAATAATGCAACATACAATATACTCAAGACATAAAAAAGATAAGTAAAAACACTTCACAGAGCTCAGGAGTTTTACAGCCTTATTGCCTGTACATCCTTCGTGCACTCAGTTTGCCCCGGGGCAAACGAGAGTGTTGCTGAAGCCCAACCCTGCCTTTATACCTAAGGTGGTTGGCTCATGTACCCCCATTGACATTGTGGCATTTTCCTCCGCCGTTGTGTTCCTTCCTCAAGCCACACCTGCAGGAAAAAAAGTGCATAATAAATAAATCACTCTGTTATTGCCACTTCTGTTAACAAGGTTACCATTGAATGTCTTAACTTTTAAAAAATGGTTTAAAGGAGTATGTATGAGGAATTATCAGAATACCCTTATTCGTCCCACAGAGAGGAAATGCATATTTGTTACAGCAAGTGAAGAGTCAAATATAGTGGAGGAAATAAGTATTTGATCCCCTTGCAAAACATGTCTTAGTACTTGGTGGAGAAACCCTTGTTGGACAGCACAGAGGTCAGATGCTTCTTGTATTTGGTCACCAGGTTGGTGCACATCTCAGGTCCTTATGGTCAAGAAAATGACTCCATTTGTGGTGGAGCAAAAATCAATGCAAATTAATCCTTTATTCATTTCCCTGTGATTAATTCAATTCTTTGCACTTTTGTTTGGGGTCCGTGAGCTAAACAAAATCATAAAAAAGTGGAGAATGTGAAAGTTTATTGGCCAGTGGAGGAGAGAGATGACCTCGCTCATCAATGACAAAAGACTCCTTTATGGCTTTTGGTGTGAACCCCTGACGCAGGCCTATTCAACTCTGACTGACCAGCACCACAGGACATCCATTACGTGCAAAAAAAAAATGGTGCCTCAGTAAAACCAACTCTTTTTTAGACGCCTAATGGTGGTTAGAAAACCGAAAAAGCCGTAATCTTTGCCCATTCTTTAGTGCACATACTGAGGGTCGGGGTGACGGACTGTAGGCTGTGTGGCAGCCTGTCGAAGATTTATTATAAATGTTTCGTTTACAATACTATTACTATATATGAGAGCAAAAAAAAATAAAACACATTTTCATTTTGTAATGGTTGTTTAATTGAAAACACAACATTCAACACACTTTCATAAAAAACACATTACATTTGACCAAGTTAATGCCGTAGTGCATACAAGGTAATAGACTTAACGATTTGCACTGCTGCTTCTCTCCGCGTTTCATTGACAGTGATCGGTTTATCGTTCAATTCACATTGCCCAAGTAGATGTTTAGGGGTCTCTTGGAAGTAAACGAATGTATTTTTTATATCAGATAAATGCATTAACATCACATGCAAATTCTCTATCCTTTCACCCGCAACGATTGTAATCTGCTTTGCTTCTTCTTCGGTTTCACCGTTATTAGCTCTGAATGTAATCCTTTCTGGGGCTTCTTGTGCTTCTTGTGGTCTGTTGAATACCTGGCGTAGGATTTGTTTAGCTGTAAGGACAGGTACCATATAATTGTCTTCAAAAGCTTTGTCTATGTCGTCACACGTTTTGGCATATCCTTCGATGTAATGACAACCGATACTAGAATAGAAATCCTCCAACAGTCTTTTAATGCATGTTCTGGCACTGTCACCAATTTGGGCAATTCCACAGTATCGTGCTTTTTCTCTCATTATATTGAAGCAAAGCTCTGCCATTGCTTTTGGTATTTGTTCAACACATTCGCAGCAGTCGGTTAGCGGTAGATGATCTATAAGATTATTATGATCCGGTAATGACTCAACAACACCATTACATTTCTTCACTTTGTTCCTTTTTCTTTTCACCTTCCTTCGTTTTGTCTTTTTGGTTTTCCGTCCTTTTCTTTTCATTCGCATTCTGCGTTTGCTTTTCATTTTTTCTTCTCCTTTTCATTTTTCTTCGTTTTTCTTTACTTTTTCTTTTCTTTTCTGCTAATTGTCGTTTGCGATCTTGGCGAGTGGTATGAGATATACTGTTTCTATCAAGGTTATCTATAATACCCTCTTTTAAAGAAAGATATTCTTCATATGTCATGTTATCGTGGTCCTCTTTTGTCCTAAAGACCTTACATGGATATGATATAGAGGAGGGCTCTTCTTCGGGAACATCCTCCCCCTTACTTTGTAACATCCAGTCATTAAGCCCATATCCGTTATCCTGTTGATAATAAGGGGAGGCTATATCAGACTTGGTTTTTCTCAGATTCATGGCTACTTTCAACGGTCGTCTTAGTGGGGGTCCTTAGTTTTATATGATTTGCTGAATGGGATGGTACTTATTGCGTTGAGTGGGAGGAGTCATCTGTAGAAAATACTCTGTTTTATTAGATTCCGTAAAAGCATCTGACTCTTAATGGCAGTTTGTGATTTTGAGGCTATTTCAGTGAAACAAGGCAGTTTTTGAAACATTTGGCAGATTTATGCTTAAATTCTCTCAAAAATATACTGAAAGATACACTTTTGTGTATAAAAGCTGAAAAGTAGATAATGAAGTACTTTGTGTCCGTAGATTTTGTTAAGATTCTGATTCTTAATGGTCCTCTCTAAATTTGATTCAGGGTTTGTTTGAAATGATTTGTGCTTTGTCACACAGACACACAGAAAAACACTGAAAAACACAAAAAGAAGGACTGTAATACACATGTATGAGACACGCTCCCCCTTGCTATAATGAAGACAACAGTTTTTAAATGTAAAAAACACTTTTTTATTTTTCACACCCAAAATCAAATAGTTATACTGATTGCAACATCCGCAGGACCGTCTCCAGCTTAGAATTCCCCATATGACTGGAGATATCGTGATGGAGTTTTTTCACTTCAGTCAGAATATTCATGTGTATGCTGCTTTCTGCACAGAGATGCATTACATCTACAAACAGAGCATACACTGATAGCACATGATACACTTTTGATGTTTGTTTCATTTCTGAGATAATGTTACAGAATGTTTCGGAAAATGAAGATTCCAGGACCACTTTAAATGTTTCGTTTACAATCGTTTCCCAATGACCGGGGATAGTACTGCCAGAACGCACGATAGCCAAAATGTCTTCTAGTTTACAAACTTCAGCCATTCTGTTTACACAGGGGTCACTACTCGTTCTGTTTTCAATCGTCCTCATCACCACACTTATTAAAAGGGTATTGACTACATTCTGATCAATATATACAGAGCGTTTTGCATAGTAGTTTCCCATTTTTATTTTACTTTAAAGAAAAAAGTCCCTGGCTTCAGTCAACTGCTGGTTATTAGTCTTCTTCTTCTCCCCCCACTCGGCATGGATCTTTTCAAGTCTCTCCTTGAGGCGTCTGCAGTTTGTGATTTTGAGACTTTTTACAGACACTCTGCAGATTTATGTGTAATTCTCTCACAAAGGAAACAGTAAGTCTCTTACTTTTTTTATATGTAAGACAATTTACAACTGGTAGAAAGTTAAGTACTTTTTCTGACCAGATTTTTCTTTAAGACTGTGACTCTTAACACACCAGAGAGCCAAACATACTCACCCCCTTTTCAACGCCCTCCCCCCAGCAGCTCAGGTGTGAAACCCTCATACAGAATGTCAGTCCCTGTGTAAAACTTTTTAGTGACACTCTGCAGATTTGTGTGTAATTCTCTCACAAAAGGAACTGTAAGATACACTTTTTATGTATGCAAAAACTGATAGAGGAGTCGGTATGTTAATGTGGCGACAAATGTTCCCCTTTCTGCTCTGTACACTGTTTCGATGAAACACAGCAGTCTTGATAACTTGACATGACTAACATTACTTTTCTAAAATATATGTTTTTAGAAGCGTTACTTTGATTTCAAGGCTGTGATGGCGAGAGTTTAACAGTCAATGGCATCAAGATGGTGCTCAAGAAGGACATTGTCATCCACCTTATTGATCAAGTGCTCATGCCAGACTCAGGTTAGACTTGCACATTTTCCCCTTATTAATGATTACCCGATTTACTACATATATTGTTTTTCTGTAATCCATATTTTTAATGGTGTTTAAATTCCCTCAAGCTAAACAGGTGATGGAACTGGTTGGAAGTTCCCCGTCAACCTTTGGAGACATGGTGTCTGAGCCAGGCCTTTCTGCTTCCATGCAATCTGCCGCTGAGTACACTTTGCTTGCCCCCTCAACACTGTCTTCAATGGTGAGTAACATACTGGTGATTCAAAAAAAAAAGCACGCCCCTATTTAGTTGATGGCTGAAGACAAAGCCTGGGTCCATTCTCTAGACTCTATTCTAGTCACATTCTGGAATAATTGGTGATATTTAGATTTGTTTTGTATTTACCCCTCATGTGCTGAGTCATTAGTCAATATGTGTAAATGTATGGAGCTTTAGGGAAACTATACATTTATTAGCACACTGCAGAAGCTTTATGCCATGTAACAGCAAGTGTCCACTCCCCCCGAGAACATTCCTGGACTTCACCCAAAGGGAGTAGAGATGATTTGTTTTTGCATTAAGAACGACAGAGAACATTTCTCCAAAATGTCTAACTACTAATTATTGTCGTCTTTCTTGAAACTGACGTGCTTAAATTCTCTGAGAAAGTTACTGAAGGATACACTTTTGTGTATAAAAGCTGAAAAGTAGATAATGAAGTAGATTTCGTTAAGAATCTTTGACAGATTTATGCTTAAATTCTCTGAGAAAGTTACTGAAAGATACACTTTTGTGTATAAAAGCTGACAAAAGTAGATAATGAAGTAGACTTTGTGTCCGTGTGAAACCCCATACAGAATGTCAGTCCCTGTGTTACAACTTTTTAGTGACACTCTGCAGATTTGTGTGTAATTCTCTCACAAAAGGAACTGTAAGATACACTTTTTTATGTATGCAAACGTCTTTCTTGAAACTGACGTGCTGACCGTTTTACAAAACAAGTTATGTTTTCTGCTTTTTCATCCTCTGAATTTAAATGTGTGTGTGTGTGTGTTCCCCCCTCCCCATCGCCCTACCATTTGCCTGCAGAGGATGTCGGGGGGTTTTATGACGTGTCCTAGCTTGTCTTCAGACTGTTTCACCAAACTTTTCACGGCAGAGAATAGCAGAGAGAGAGAGAGAGAGTTAGTGAGATTGACAGTACTTTTAAAAATATATGGTTGTATATTTCTTGTTATTTGCAAGTATTTGTAAGTTACAGTCAATACTGCTGTATACAGGGGCACAGGAAGTGGTTAGGTGGCGGGACCTTGCTCTTTAGAGCTGAGACATTACTTTTAAAATATATGGTTGTATATTTCATGTTATTTGCAAGTATTTGTAAGTTGCAGTCAATACTGCTGTATACAGGCGCACAGGAAGTGACTAGGTGGCAGGGACATTGATCCTATGCATATGTGATTCATTATAAAATTATTATTTTGTAAAACCGTAGGGGGCAGCATTTTATTTTCTCCTTGTTATTTGCAAGTATTTGTAAGTTACAGTCAATACTGCTGTATACAGGGGCACAGGAAGTGGTTAGGTGGCGGGACCTTGCTCTTTAGAGCTGAGACATTACTTTTAAAATATATGGTTGTATATTTCATGTTATTTGCAAGTATTTGTAAGTTGCAGTCAATACTGCTGTGTACAGGCGCACAGGAAGTGACTAGGTGGCGGTGTCTCGCAGATTACACCCATATCAAGACGTTTCTTGGCCATTTCTCTCGACTTGAGAAAATATTGAAGAGTGAGAAAGACGAATGGCTCTTATTTATCTAACCCTAATGGATGAGGGGTGAGTGGTGGGGGGTGTGTGTGTGTGTGTGTGTGTGTGTGTGTGCACGTGTGTGTGTGTGTGTGTGTCCCCTCCCCATCGCCCCACCATTTGTCCCGCAGAGGATGTCTGGGGGTTTTATGGTCCCCACACCTGTCTTGACTGTTCACCAAACTTTTCACGGCAGAGAATAGCAGAGAGCGAGAGAGAGAGAGTTAGTGAGATTGACAGTACTTTTACAAATATATGGTTGTATATTTCTTGTTATTTGCAAGTATTTGTAAGTTACAGTCAATACTGCTGTATACAGGGGCACAGGAAGTGGTTAGGTGGCGGGACCTTGCTCTTTAGAGCTGAGACATTACTTTTAAAATATATGGTTGTATATTTCATGTTATTTGCAAGTATTTGTAAGTTGCAGTCAATACTGCCATTTTAAAAATATTTTTTAATTTTATTTTTGAAAAACCGGAAGTGGGGGCGACCGGTAGGGGCAGCATTTTTATTTTTATCATTTTTAAAATATTTTTTAATTTTATTTTTGAAAAACCGGAAGTGGGGGCGGGACTTCCGGCGGAAGGGGTGGGGCTTATGTAAGGATGGGACTTCCGCTGGAGGGGCGGGACTTCCGGCGGAAGTGGGCGGGGCTTATGGAGGCGGGACTTCCGGTGGAAGGGGGCGGGGCTTAGAGGTGTGACCTGTCACTTTCTATGCATACTAATGAGATTGAAGTGGTATGTGTATAACTACTAACCAATTTTAATTCTGATGCCAATTTCTTACGTTTTTCCCTATAAATAACAAAAATAACCGATAAAAATACAGTTAAAGTACCGGATCGATAAGCATTATCATTAAGAGTAGTAGTACCGTTAAAATAATAACCGATAACGATAACCCATCCCTATGTGCACAGTGATCCTTTCAAGCAATATCTTTGTAAACCAAAAATTTGTCCAATTTTAAACTTTTTAACTTATTTAAATGATCTTTGTGTCAAAGCCAAACTTCCGTCAATAAGTGAAGCTAAAGCTTGCTCCTCCTGAGGAAAAAAAAATACAGTTCTTAATTTTCTTCTTTTAATTTATGGCGACCATCTGGCTTGTATTTAACAGCAGCTCGGGGCATGCAATCAACCTGACAGGAGTGGACAGTTCTGATTTAAAAAGCAGTGTTTTATTTCAGTTAAAATAATGATTTATCAACTGGGAATAGAGTGCTGGGAATGTAGGGAGTCATGTGTAAAGTCCATGGAAATGTCAACAACTCAAGAAAAAAAAAAAATCCCCTCAAAAAGGTTATCATCTTTTTTGGAGAGCAATTGTGACGAGAATATCTGCATAATGAACTACTACTACTTGAAAGGAGAGTATACGTATGCATTCATTGAACATATCGCTCCCATCCAGCAAGTACTATTCTCACCAGCCCTTTGGACAAGAGCGGGAACCGTCACTTTCAGGTGTGACAGTAATACTCTGTGGGAGCTCAAACTGTCACATGCATGTGAATTTCAATTTACAATTAGCATAATACACACTGTCAGTTCTAATCAAAAAACAATATTTCATCCTCGCTTCTTTTAAAATGCAAAAAACATTTTAATAATACAGAAGAAAAACAAATTACACTAGATAGGATTTGTATTCATGGTCATTTTGGTTTACAGGGCTGAAAAAGCTCAAACCAACAAGGTGATCTGTTTATTTAAACATTACTGGATTAGCTGCTCATTATGAAATAAAGGATAAACAAGGTTCAATTTAGGTCAAATACAAAGTAATATAATGCAATCGGAATGCAATTTTCTATTTGCTAAATTGCTTCTCTTTAGCAATGACAGTTTTGGAAATTGCTTCCGCAGAATCCCTGTAAACAGTGTTGAAGGCTTCTGATTAATATTCATCTGAACGGATTGAGTTTGGGTCACTAAGGTTTTTATCACAGTATGATGGGGTCTAATCTCCAAAATGTATATTACCCCTTGTTCATACTGTCACGATTTTAGTTTTGTCTGTCTAGTCAGGGTTTTTTTTAAAAGTCTGTTCTCCCTGTGTCTGGTCTTCCTTCCTGTGTCTGATTGTCTCATTGTGTTCACCTGTTGCCCTTGTGTTTCTGCCTCCCCTGCCCAGCTGTGTCTTGTCCCGTGATTACCCTTCTGT
Organism: Gymnodraco acuticeps; assembly: GCF_902827175.1. Classification (NCBI taxonomy): domain Eukaryota; kingdom Metazoa; phylum Chordata; class Actinopteri; order Perciformes; family Bathydraconidae; genus Gymnodraco; species Gymnodraco acuticeps. The sequence continues at coordinate 454,811 of NW_022990034.1, read as the reverse complement.
GTATTTAGACACCATTTACATGGGAACGTTTGCGTTTACGCACCGTATGCGTTTTCAAAAAAGTCTTCCGTTCACACGCATTCGGCTCAATTTACGTGTCCATTCACCAGAGACCGCTCGACCCGCTGGAAACGCTGTAGTACATATGCCTGGCCTGTAAGTGGCGCTGCTGCCGCCACAAAATACACCAAAAGCAGCGAAGAAGACCCCGGCGCATGGTTGCTATGGTTGCGCTTCTGTTTATTCTCCGCGGTGGAAGGCGTGTGCTCCTGCTGTAAATCTCCCCGTTAGTCCACCAGCAGTTGAAAAATACCCACCTCTCTGCCTCTTCCAAGGGACGAGGGAACCATGCGGCAGAGTTTCCGTTAAAAAGGGGTTTCGCCGGTCAACATGTCCGTTAAAGTTTAAATCTTCCGGACAAAATTAGAAAAGTGCTGGTCAGAGATCTTCTTTGTTATTTATTGAGCTTTAAAACAAATTGATAACGACTCTATATAATAATATAAGAATAATAAACGGAGCCTCTCTTTTCCTCCCCCTCTTCTGACAGCCCAGCAGCTGATCTCTGAGCAGGAGACGTGGGGAGAGGGAGATGTGGGGAGAGGGAGGCGGGGCTGTCATCGTTATCAGAAAATGATCTGTCACGCCCTAGCTCAAGGACGGACAAAGGAAGGAGACCACTCATGATTCATCCAATTGAAGTGCATTTATTTAAAGAAACTAAATTAACTATGAAGTCAGTTAATCAGTAATGTGTGGGTGTGTGAACATGCATCAGTATATAAAGAAAGAACAAACAAACCAAGGTCCAGTAGAGCCAAGCAACCCAAGAGGAGAGAAAGACTGACTGCTCAGGCACCCATACTTGTAGCTGAGCAGTCAACCAAAATCAGGTGTCAGCAATCTCTCCTGATTTGGGGGAGTGGCTAACCAGGGACCTGAGTCTAAGGCCTAGGGGCAGTCACACCTCCCCCCTTAAGATTGAGGTAGCACCTCAGATCCTGAAATAAAACAAGAACATTAGACACAACATTTTCTTCCAATTCATAAATCCGAGTAACACGTTTCAGAGCACATACAAACTGCATTATAAGCCTATCAAAAGTGATACTAGGCAAATAAGGAACTATGACAAAAAGTACATGAGGTGACTACCGAAATTTGCAAAAAATCCGCAATCATTACAGCCTAACCCCAGGAAAAACAACTACTGCTGCTTAGTGGACGAAACAGGGAATGCCTGTACGGCCAAGAATGGGACGAAGCGCCCCTTGTCTGCCCCATCTTACCCAAAGAGGTTACTGTAGCTCTCTTTCACATACTTCCGTGTGTTACAAATGTTGCACTCTGACCTTCTAGCCCAATTGACATTGCCACATGTTTTGCACTTCCAATCATTTACACTGAAGAGACCCCTGCTCTTCCCAGCCAGAGTTTTCCAACTATCTGTTCCTCCATCTTTCATCATCATCTGTGCCCTCATGGTTTTCTTCCTGCCACATCTGTAACAACTGCTTCTTCTAGCAAAGTTCATCATTCCACACTTATCCGGACAAAACCAATCCTCGCCTCTAACATGAAAACTCTTTTCTGCAATGTTTATTTTGTTACCCCTGAATGGCTTTGCATGATCTGGCCAAACACTACCACCTGCCAGGTCATTTCCCAAAATGATGTCCACTCCAGTTACGGGGAACTCTGAACGAACACCAACCTCCACTTCTCTCTGGACCAAATCACAGGACAGAAACAGTTTATGCTCAGGCACAGAAATGCTTTGCAGACCAATCCCTCTAACTGGAACACAGCACCCCATGTCTGAATCTGGAGAAAAAGGCAAGATGGCCTCCCTCACAAAGGTATTCAAAGCGCCTGAGTCCCTCAAAATCCTGACTTGAACTTTCTTCTCACTCCCAACTAGAGTTACAAAACTGTCAGACATAAACGAAGCATAACCCGACTCAACCTCTGAGATATCAATTGCCTTACCCTGCATTTGCAATGGAGCCAAGACTTCTGTTTCACGAACTCTGGGATTATGAATAGTTGTAGCCAAACCAACTGATATCACATGAAAATTGTTGCTTTTCCCCTCTAGCAAAGGACATTCTTTTTTCCAATGACCCTGTTGATGGCAATAATGACACATTTGCATTGCTTGTGCCATTAGGATGCTGTGCAAACTTTGGGGACAAAGATCCTGCTTTTTGAGATTCATTCCTTTCATAACGCTCACCAAAGATGCGCCTATGCGTCAACACATACTCATCAGCCAGTACTGCTGCCTCCCAAGGACATGTGACTTTATGTTCATTAATATAGGTTGCAATGTTCTCAGGGACCGACTGTTTCAACTGCTCCAGAATGATTAAATCACATAACTGATCAAAGGTTTTTACCCCAGAAGCAGAGTACCAGGCTTGAAATGCAAGATCAAATCCCATGCAAATTCCACATGTGTTTTGTTACCACTCTTTCGCCAGTCTCTAAAACGTTGGCGGTACGCTTCAGGCACCAACTCATAAGCCTTCAAAACAGACGATTTCACCGTATCATAATCTTTACAGGCGTCAGAAGATAAAGCGGAGTAGGCTTCTTGTGCTTTACCTGTAAACACACACTGCAACATTAAAGTTCTGTCCTCATCAGGCCAGCCCCTTGAATCAGCAACACGCTCAAACAGACAAAAAAAAGTCTCTATATCATTTTCATTAAACTTTGGCAACAGTAAATTACTTGCAACATCAAAGCGTGAACTTACAACTTCCTCATTCAATGCCGATGCAGACATTTTACCTGCCCTAATCAAAGCCCATTTTTGCAGTTCCAAATCCAGTTTCATTTGTTCCTTTTTGTATTTGATTTGTTCCACCTCTTTTTCAAGAATCAACAATTCTTTCTGTTGTTCAAATGTTAAGCCAGACACATAATTAGTGACAATGCTCTTACCTCCCCTGTCCATCAGTACCGCACAGTCTAGCAAATGAGCCTTTATAACACTTTTAAGGGTTTCCTTTGTTTGTTTGGAATCAACATCAACAGAGTAATAATGAGCAATCTTCACCAACTGCTCCTTTGTACATTGCTCCAACAACTCATCCGAGGGACACTGAACACAATCTTCCACAATGTTAGCCATATCAAACCACAAAAATCTAGCAACCTAGATAATCAAATTGAGGTAACATACACCAAACCTTTACACTATGCAACTAGTGGCAACAACAACAACTGGTGACTCCCCATGCTCAACTAACTAATTAGAGTAAGTCCCTTATCTGACTAAACTCGTACCTAGTCTTCGTACAGATACTTGTGGCGGGTATTTATTCACTGAAACCCAGTGGTACTGGAAAGCAACTGTATACACAGCGACCCCACAAGAAACCATGGACGTGATCCCGAGACAACTGCTCTGGCCACTTTCTCTGTCACACTAAACCCAACCCCCGACAACAGACTCTATTAGAACCTGCTGCTTGGCCTCACAGAGGAGAACACCAGTCACATGCAACACCAAACATTTAGCATATTTACCTCAAAGAAAACTGGCCCAAACTAGATTATAATAAAGCTCTCCAAAACAACTACATCCATGTGTGATACTCCAACCTAAATTAGCACAGAAAATAAATTCATACCAACAAAATGTATGTCAATTTTACTTTTGACGAGCCCCCATGTCACGCCCTAGTCCAAGGACGGACAAAGGAAGGAGACCACTCATGATTCATCCAATTGAAGTGCATTTATTTAAAGAAACTAAATTAACTATGAAGTCAGTTAATCAGTAATGTGTGGGTGTGTGAACATGCATCAGTATATAAAGAAAGCACAAACAAACCAAGGTCCAGTAGAGCCAAGCAACCCAAGAGGAGAGAAAGACTGACTGCTCAGGCACTCATACTTGTAGCTGAGCAGTCAACCAAAATCAGGTGTCAGCAATCTCTCCTGATTTGGGGGAGTGGCTAACCAGGGACCTGAGTCTAAGGCCTAGGGGCCTTCACAGATCGTATAGAGGCGATTACACGGAGCTGTTTGGCCCCCCCAGAGCGTTCTGTTTGCAGATCTATCCACCTTGGGACCCGTTATCGTTTGCAGGGTCCGTTTCTATCGTTTTGTTATGGCCTCGTGTACGCAAGAGAAACTATGCGGATACAACCCGTATCGTCCTTGTGTAAACGGGGTCTTAGTCTTGTCTTCCCCTGTGCTCCACGTCGGATCGTTGTCTTTCCTCACCCTCCATGTTTGTCATGTTCCAGGTTGGTTTTTGTCCTCATGCTACGTGTTTTGTCTTGTTTGCCATGTCAACAGCTTTTATTAATTAAAGCTCGCTTTAGTTTGAAACCCGCTTCTTCATAAACTGCATTGAGTCCTGATATTCCCCTTTCCTGACACATACATTACATTACATTGCATGTAGCTGACGCTTTTATCCAAAGCGACTTACAATAAGTGAATTCGACCAACAAGATACAAACTTGAAGAAAATAGAATCATATAAGTACATCAGGTTTCATAGAGCAAAAACATTTCAAGTGCTACTCAACTGGCTATAGATAAGCCAGTCCTTTGTTAGTAAGTGCTTTGTTAGTCATTTTATCGCGACTCAAGTGGAGTCGAAAGAGATGAGTTTTCAGTCTGCGCTGCTGTCCTGATGTCAATGGGGAGCTCATTCCACCATTTTAAATATGTTATCAAACTAACAAACTAAGTCTCTCCTGATTGAATTACATTTACCATCTTAGTCATAAACTCAACATTACTGATGATTATTTACTCCACGATATTTCCCACTTTAGTAAATGCTCTTTTGCATTGTGTCAAAAAAAGCTTTGTCAACTCAACACCTATAATGTGTCACCAAGTGTCTTTCTATGTACATTTAGGTACCCTTACATTGACAGTTTGATTATTCTTTATACATGAAATGTGTTGTATTCATACATACATTCATCTTCCAGCAAGGTTTCCAATTTACTGCACCCGATCACTATAATTGATTCTGACATGTAGTCTGCTCATTTACACAGAGCGACCCTGCATGTGGCATCCAGTATAGTGCTTCTCATAGAAAAAAACTCTGTAATTATAATCTTTTTATCTGACACATCGATGCCAGCATCAGCATGGAGAATAATGGTGATAATTGCAGATTTGAAATGCTAGAACATATTTTGTGTGTTTATATGTGCGCATATTTAACCTATGTTGTGAGGACATGAATTTGATAATACACTGACATTGTGGGGACTTCCTTACTTGCAGGACAAAATGCAAGTTACCACAACATAAATCATTAGGGTTTAGTGCCGGGTTAAGCAAAGTAGTGGATAAGGTTAGGGTTAGTCCGTTTGTGTGTTTATTTACTCATTTTGCATTAGCTCTGCATGTGTACTGTATGCAAAATGTGTATGTGGAGAAAAATGTATAATAATGTTAAAACAAGGTGGTCTGCAAATAAGGTAACGACAAAGTTTGTGCAAGAGTGCAAATTCACTTACATCCCTTTTGTAAATATGAACAGAATACATTTAAAAAACGTATTCTACAAACAAGCAACAATCAAGGGCAATAATCAAGGGCTACAACGTAAACATTAAGACATCGCTAAGCAACTGATATGTGTAACTTTGTCACCCTGGTCCCTGCTCCCCAACAGCATCCCCTTGCACAAATATATGGACATCATCATGCAAAGCCTAAATTAGTGAAAATTAAATGTATGACATGTTAATTTAGCACAAATCAAATGCTACAACTTTGGTAATTGTGGTTAATTAATCTCAACTTAATCTGCATGCTGGTTCCTTTACATACATTCAGTTGAGTGCAAACCTGTACTGTTTCCTGGTGTCGTATCTCCCTGCGTTTGTCTCTCGAATTTTAGTGGCCAAAACCCGTACGATGTTCACAAACAAGATTAAATTGAGCTGAAACAGAAGAACAGATATAGAAAGCTCTTCATTTATACAGCATATGTAAGTTTTCTTAAGTACTATAATCATAGGCGGATTTTGCGGGGGGGCAGGGGGGGCATTACCCCCTAGTGGCTGAAATATGTTACAGCATTACTACTTCTAAAACTGTTCCAATACAAATATTTCGTATATCAATATTTTTAATAGATGTAATATAATGATTGTTACAATACAAATCTGAATAATATCATGTTTTGTTTGAAATAATTTCATTTTTGAGCAGTCGCATGTTGTGACGTGTGTGTGTGTGATGTGTGTGTGACTGACGTATGAGGTTAAGAACACAAGTTCCCTCGCTTTTTTTACATACAAGTGATTCAGCTATTGTATTACAATAAGATATGCGGCGATTTTTAAAACGTCCAATTTCTGGGACGTTTAAGGCGTCTACTTCTGCACTAAGTAGGACACTGGTTAATAATATTGTAGCGTGTTCAAGTAACCAAGGGATATAGTAGTTATCACATAAGTAAGATGTGCACAGTTATGATAAGTTTTACAGATGTAATGCACTGTTGTTGGGGGGAGAGACCGCCCCTTCCATATGAATGTGTGTGTACGGCGGGCATAAGGCGTGCATGAGGCGTGCATGACGAGACGAGTTGTGTTCGTATGTGGAAAAGTCATACTCAGTGCGGTGAACGCTGGTTTTATTGCTTCTGTATCCGTAGCACCCCACGCAATAGTTGAGACTGTGTACTGACGTCAGTAAAAAAGGTTTGCCCCCCCAAGCGCAAATGTCAAACTCCGCCTATGACTATAACTGTTATTCTTGAAAACAAATAATTTGGTATTGTTAATATTAATTTAAGAACATCTACGTTTTCAATCGTAGATCCAAGCATACACAATATATGTATGATTCATTTCATATTCACAAAAACATTATATTACTATAATTGTACGATATTAGATACACAAACATCACACTACATTATCATAATGCTATCAACTTGTGAATAACATAGGTTCACATCTATTTTGGAGATTGTCCAATGATCACTTGTTTGTTAGTATCACGCGACTAGATTGACAACTAGATTAACATATCAATGATTTATATATTTACTTCTGCTTTATATTGCAGTAAAAATAACTATAACTATACTACGGTAAATAACTTTCTAAGAAATAATCACCTATTTTCAAGTCAATTCCAGTCTTAGATGGCTACACTTTGATTTTTGTGAACAATGGTAGCTAACAATCTTATGAGGTGGACCCACGCCCCGAAGTGACCTATTGTGGTTTTTTGTGGAGTCACTTACATTTTCCAAGTACCAAAAACAAACTATTTTATTTTAACAAACTTTATTGAGGCTGAATCAAAGTGATTTTCAATATGCAAATTGAGGCTTCCATTGGCCCCAGAATATATCTATCATAATTTCAATCCTTTGTTGGATGTGAGTATAGTATCAATTACAGCTTCCGATTAAACATGATGCCAGGAACAACAGAATCCAAACCAAAAATAGAATTATTTTATGAATTTGTCTACAATCTACGAAAATGCATTTAGCTCCTTATAGTTTTATAGTCAGTTCTTAAACACTTTCTTCTATATCCTTCATTACATGTACTTTGGTGGTTTTAAATGATTGCCTTATACATTTGAATAAGAAAGTGCTTTTTGAACCTGAAGACCCAGAAAATATTTGAATATGTGTTAGAATGAAACAGTAACACTGTTAACTCACATACAGACTTGCAATTGCTTTCCAAATATATGTCATTGCAGTAGTTGATTACTCTTACTGCAATATGATCACATTTGACAAAATCAAACCATGCACACGACAGACAGAACTTATCTGATGCATGTTCAATTTCTATACATTTGACTATGTGACAGATTCCCGGCATTTCATATACTAATGTATTCATTTATTTTGTATTGCCTGTCTCTCTTGGGTGATGTGAACCAGAAAAAGAGATGTAAACATCACGCTGTCTATCACTTGTAAATTCATGTTTTGTCCTTTCAATGTGTCTCCACATATTTTCTTGCAGGCTATTCACAGAATAGCAACCAAGAACATACTGTTGGTGCTACCAAGCAGTGATGCACAAGCAAAGTTTATACCAGACTTTGTGTGAAAAATAGCATCAATCTCCACCATTGTCCAACTTGCATGGATGTAAAGGTTCTGTGTTGATTAGCTAGGCAGTAAAATATTTAAATCTTCAAACCTCAAACCCATGATTCTTGTCTTCTCTTATCTAAAGAAATACATCAAGTAATGGAAGTCTGAACTGTGAAAGTGAACTTTGGGCCAACCGCTGTCCTTGGTAGGTTCTTATGTTGAATAGTGTTAAATATTTACAAAGATTTGCTTTTTTATTTTTGCTGTGGATAAGCTGATAACACAATTGAGAAAAAACGTGTCTTGCGGTAAAAAGTGTATGGTTTAGTAGTAGATTACTTTTTTACTCAAGACTTTTGATGACTTTGCTTTTAATATATAATTATTGCTAAAGGATCTGCTGGAGAGATATTGCAGTGCAAGCTCCAACAAACTTCTATATCTTATAATCTTTTACCCAGGTTTACAAATAAGGTGCCACATATCTAACAGTGGTTTTCTTCTTCCGCCTTTATACCCCAGATGTGTCCCTATATGGGAAGATCACATCAGATTCCCATTAAACCTGAGGGAGACATGTAAGCTTGAACCTTGTCTGGAGCGTTGATTGTCAATCTAACATTTTTGAAGGGATATTTCAATCTGGAACAAGTGGACCAGCTGAGTAGCTGACTGTGGTTAAAAAAACAATCTGTGGTTATTATCTGGTGGTGAGCTCAATTCCTGAGTTGTTAAATTATTTCAGGATAACAACCGTCAGATATTAGAATTCCATTTCCTACAGTACCTCGTTCTACTTTACACAGACACAGAAATATTTCTGAAATGTAATTGACTGCCTAGGTGTATGAGAATTGTGAATTTAATCTGTGTATAGCATGTGGTCTTATTTATGCAGGTTGACAATTTCTCCGGAGAATATATGCCAGATAAAGAAATGCCATCTCATTAGAATCTGCAGGAGATCTTCTCAAGCATCTTAACTCAATCGCCAGAACATGGCTTTTTTTAAACTCATTTTCAATGGTTTGGTCTTTAATTCACTCTGCATCAACACAGTTTATTTAAGTTTGATTTTCTTTAATTTCAATGCTAATAGAATAAATGCTCTGATACAGGACTGTAATCACTAGCTTCTCAAGATTACAAACCCCCGCTTTAAGGCAAGAGTGTATTGTACATTTTCTGAAATGTGATGTTGAAATGGGCAAATTAGGCAATGTCTTGTTAAATATGTGCTATAATGTTTACAGAATAGAAAGCTGATTATTTGATAAAGCCTGGTTTAAAATGCTTGTTACTTTTGTTGACCTATTAGAGGCAACGGTTTTTACAGAAGGAATGTAAGATATAGACCTCATGAAAGACGAAGACCTCATGAAAGACGACACAGGAAGTGAGGATACCCGGCCCGGAGGAAGCCCGGGGTCCCCTTCTGGAGCCAGGCCCAGAAGGAGGACTCGTCGGCGAGCGTCTGGTGTCCGGGCTTGCCACGGAGCTCGGCCGGGCACAGCCCGAAAAGGCAACGTGGGCAACACCTCCGCTTCTCCGTCCCGTGGGCCCACCACCTACTGTACGGGAAACAGCGATGGGGTCGGATGCGCTGCCAGAAGGGTGGCAGTGAAAGCAGAGGGTCTCGACGGACCAGACCCGGGCGACAGAAGCTGGCTTTGGGGACGTGGAACGTCACTTCTCTGGGGGGGAAGGAGCCGGAGCTTGTGCGGGAGCTGGAGCGTTACCAGTTGGATCTGGTTGGGCACAGCGTCGGCTCTGGAACCTTACTTCTGGATAGGGGTTGGACTCTATTCTTCTCCGGAGTTGCTCAAGGTGTGAGGCGCCGGGCGGGTGTTGGGATACTCACAAGTCCCCGGTTGAGTGCTTCGTTGTTGGAGTTTTCAAAAAGGGGGATCAGAGGGTGTGTGCCAATTACAGAGGCATCATACTACTCAGCCTCCCCGGGAAAGTTTACTCTAAGGTACTCGAAAGGAGGGTCAGGCCGATTGTCGAACCTCAGATTGAGGAGGAACAATGTGGATTCCGTCCTGGTCGTGGAACGACGGATTAGCTTTTTACTGGATCCTGAGTGAACACTTTAATGTGAGGAAATAGTGTGTCGAAGACAAATGGCATTTGAATTTTAAAGATGCTTCACCACTCTTCCATCACATTTCAGTAATGCTGAGTGCAAAAAATCAGGTCAAAACACATTAAGCAACACTACAAATCGTTGCAATACATGAAAGCTGACGGTTAGCAATTTATAGGAAATGAACGGGTCTCAGGTACTTAGGGTTATTATACACAATTAAATATAATCTTTCGATTGAGTATTGTTATCAGCAAAGCAGGCAGCTTTTAACTAGGATATTTCACGCTCCAATAAAATGTTGTAGCATGGAGAAAATTCCAAACAATTCCTAAAACGTGTAGCTGCAGTGATAATGATTAACAACTACTTCTCAATTATCAGAATGCTGTGCCAGGCCTTCTACTGATGCACCTTAATCATTCATACTAGTTATTTAATTGAGTGAGCTTACTTTGATCATTAAACATAAGCTTATACAAGTCATAAAAGGCTGTTATATGGGTTTTTGTGGCAATGTTCTTTTTAGTGTAGGGTTAGGGTTAGTATAACCATGTACATACCTCCATGTTTGCTTAGAATACAGTGTAGTGTTTTTGAGTAAGGAAAGGACTTTTATTTCGAAGTGTGATGTTGTCACAAGCTTTAAACACTTGTATTTTTACTTACTGGGGTCATTAAACATAGGCTAATTCTGGTAATAGACAGCACTGATTCTTCTAAGTTTTGACTGTTACCATTTGTTTATGAAGAATTTGAATGGGATTGGGCAAGGGCTAGGGTTAGGATTAGTACAATCATGTAAATACCTCAACCTTTTCTTTTGAATGAAAAAGGGAGATTTGTTCAAATTGTAATGTTTTCACAAGCTTTTTAAACTAGTATTTGAATGTATGCTTACTGTGGTCATAATCATAAGCCAATACAAGTTGTATTACTTTTTTGACAGTTACCCTTTGTTTATGTTTTAAGTATTGGATATGCAAGGGTAGGTTTAGTATTACCATGTACATACCTCAATCTTTGCTGTATTCCTTAAATTAGACATGCATAAACAAAACGGCCCCAAATGTAGGATCAGTTACATACACAAAGCATGGATAACAACAAAGCTCTTACCCCAATGGCTGTGAGGATGGGAACCTGGTAGATCCACTTAATATGACCAGCGCTGAACTCCCAACACCTGCAAATGATACAGTTACAGAGGAGAGGAGAAGAGAAGGTAGGATATAGTAGGAAAAATAAGAGACGGAAGAACAAAGGACATGCCATACTGGAGGAGCAGAGAAAAAGCAGACAGGCTGAGCAGTGAAATAGTACTAAATAAATAGTAGCAGAGAAGAGGACACAAACAGTGGCAGAAATAGATGGAAATTGAAGATGGGGATCAAAAAACAGGAGTGCCCTTACATAATGGTAAAGAAGACAAATACTGAATGGCAAATGCAAAAGGGATCAGAAAAACATAAATAACGGTAACATTGTATGTTTTGCAGCTAATTGTTGAGGTTCCTGGAAATGTTTTCGTTCTCCCTTTTCATCTTATTTTCCTTTGTTTTCCATAATGAATGTTCATTTTATTTCCCTTTCCATTTATAATTGAACCTTTTATGTGAGTCTTACTGTATATGTACTCTAAGCATTATGGCTTCTTATAATTGCTGTTGCCTCTGTAGTAGAGTAAACATGCTATACCTTTTTCTTTTTTTATCCTTTCTTTATTTAAAATTATTATAAACATTATATCAAATGTGCTTTGCTATAATGTGTTTTACCCTGGCATTCTCTCCATATGCGAACGCGCATCATCACACAAACATATAGCTTCCCACATTGCATCTCTTGCAGGGGATTATGCAAATACAATTATACAGTTGTGCAAATATGTATTGAGCTGAATCCAAGAGTGTGTACTTTGCATGTTGAGCAAACATGGTCTCTAGACATACATTCCCAAGGTCTTGAAGGGGAAATGATAGGAAAGTACAGTTGCAGTGCGTCAAACAGAGAATTGGAAGAGTGAAACAATGTCAACTTTGACTGTTCTTCTATGAAAGGCTAAAAAAAACACATTAAAGACAATTAATCTGTTATTTTGTAACTGCTTTTTTGCTTTTCCATATATACACACAATCATAAGCGTTTCAAAATCAAATGTCCTTTCTTTTTTTAAATGTACTTGTTTGTTGTTGTTTTTATTATATATGTTTTTATCTTGGTTTCTCTATAACATTTTAATATTTTAGACAGATGCTTCATACAAGCCCAGTGGGTTCTTTTGGGGTATTTTTGCACTGAATATTAATTTTGTTATCTGTCATTTTTAAATCATGCAAAACAATAACATAAGAACCATAATAAATAACTTCACCAATGTATTTAGTGGGAATGCTGATACAGCATTCCCACTAAATACGCACGAAATTCTTTATTATTCCGCCGGGTTATTTTGGCTAACTGTTCCTTCATTCTTTCACTCAGAAACCTCATTCCAACTTTACAATGTTACACATCTTTCTGATATTATTCATATTAAACAACTTTTAAATCAGACTCATACTTTTAGAGATATTAAACATTGTTCAGACCTTGGTAAAGAGGCCTTCTTCAGATTTTAACATTAGTGTGTATTGCGCAGCTCGTTAAGGCTAGACTGCGTGATGTCACAGCTAGAGTGGAGGACAGCTTGAAATTCGCCTTCATATATTTTTTTAAACCTGCCATAATTCCCAAACCCTACACACCTGAGACATAATCTTTCATGAGAAACGTAGTAAAACATCTCGTAGCTTGAAAAATGAAAATAAATTAGAAACCTTTGATCTCTGGACACCTCGTTAGCTCAAATATAAAAACCTGTGTCATGGAACACGATGTCATAACTCCAACTGACATGCTCAGAGCAGCAGACTTCCGATTACATTACATGTTACTTGTTAGACGCTTTTATCCAAAGCGACTTACATACTCAATACTGTGGACAATCCCCACAGGAGCAATTTGGGGTGAAGTGTCTTGCCCAGGGACACAATGACATGCTGACTGCAGTGGGACTCGAACTTTCTACCCCCTGATTCGAAGTCAAGCACACTATCCACTGAGCCACAGCCTCCCAACCCCTCAGATAATGGTTAATGGTCTAGCCTTCAACATGTATATGTGCCATTCGTGAGTTTTCCTCAAAAGCTGTTGCAACGCATCCCTCGCCATAAAAGACAATGTCGCTATAACTACTATGAAAATGTTCAAAAAGTGCTCAAACTTCACATGTGTGCTAACAGTCCAGCCGTGAAGACATTTATTTGACAGTTTTAAGATTTCTTCAAATGCCGTTGCCATCGCAAGCAACACAATGCTCACTATGAAACACGGTTTTCTCACAACTTCAGTTAAAATGCTCGAAATGGCCCAAAACTTCACAGGTTAGGTAACGATGCAGCCATCAACACATCTAAGCGTATTATGGGGTGTCATCAAATGCTGTTGCCATGCCATGGTTAACTGTGACTGTCCCTGATTATTTGGTAATAATTTCCCTTTCCACAATTTGCAAAATGAGTTGATTGGAGAGGTATTGAGACCACCTGCTGTGCACAGTGTAGGGATTGGTTCAAATTAATAATTTAACCAATCCCCTTCAGGCCAATCATGATTTGACAACAGCCTTCCCTCAGGGCTTAAGAGAGTTGGGTAATTACACCCCCTGGCAATTAACTTTTTTTTACTTAATGTCTTCTAAAGACTTAGCTTAAAGTAGCCTTTCCAACAGTTCTCAAGCAAGACAAAGTGGGTGATAATTTTCATATGAATTCAGCTGTCATTGTATTGCTCATGTTCAAGTAAAGTGGCTCATGTAGAGAATCAGAGCAAAAATATTTCTTTCAATATTTGAACAAGAGTGAGTGTAGACCCTTTGCAAAACAGTAAGGGCTGTACAAAGTAAAGGGCACATGGAAAGCACACGATAAGTGAATCCACCTCTCTGAGCCAATTGAATTAAATGGGTTGTTGATTGGTGTTTGCTTCACCCTTCCCCCCCCGTTTAATGAAAAGCTGGCCAGTATCTTTTCCAGAATCCTGCTGACAAATGATATGAATAAACCCACAAACAGAACCCAACTTTGCAGAGATAATTCAACGACAAAAATCTAAAAATACCTACATAATCAAAACATAGATACTGTCAGGGTTGGGGAAAAATAGGACCCAAATGCAGAATGAGGAGGGAAGCAGGTTTCAAAATGAAACAAAAGGCGAGCTTTATTTACAAAAGCTGAAAAAACAAGAATCCATGAACAGGTACTGTAGCACGAGGTAGCATCCAAACAAAAGGTGACTGTGACCAACATGAAGGGAGACATGAACGAAAATGAATGAACCAACACCGAACACAGGAAGAGACAAGACTAAATACAGGGAGGGGTAATCACAAGACGAGAAACAGCCGGGCAGGGAAGGAGAAACACAAGGGCAACAGGTGAACACAATCAGACAATCAGACACACCAGGTAAACTAACGACAGGGAGGAAGACAAGATACAGGGAGAACAGAATTGCAAAATAAAACCATGACAAGACAGACCAAACTAAAACCGTGACATAAAACTAAGATCTTGACAGATGCATATATACAAATTCCCACATGAGGAGGCATTAATACAAAATACAAATCTAAAGGCACAACAGTCAATATACAAAAATAACAGTCACTTATAAACGGATGAAGACGAATATATTAAAGTACACTAGTGCAAATGATTGTCCATAGCAGCGTGTTTAAAGTATGTTTATGTTCCTACTTTTGTGTACATTTGGTCTTTATTAAATTATTCAGTTGGACAAGGCCAAATAAGAGAAATCTTAATGCTTCAGAATACAATGACAACTAAGACAATTGGGGTGTGATAACAGTTTGGGTCATTTCCTTTTTCACATGAATGTACCCTGATGAAAAAAGGGATGTCCATGAAGACATGTTTTTTTTTCATTAGCCTATGCTACAACCGTTCAAGCTTTATGAAAATCTGGCCAGTCGATTTTCCATCATCCTGATGACGAACAGACATACAAACCACAGCCAAACTCTGCAGAGGTAATTTAACTATAGCACATAGTCGTGCACTGCTTGTATAGTTTTATATTTTGTGTTTCAAAATATATGACGAAAATAACGTACAGTACAGTGCTTTAGAACACAATGACAACTAAGACAATTTAGTGTGGTCACAAGTTTGAAAACATACTTTTCTGTTTCAGCATGACAGTGCCCACATGTTTTTCATTGACCTATTCTAGACCCTTCAACCGACTTTAATGAACATCTTGCCACTGCATCTTGAGTACATTTGGTCTGTTTTCAAATTCATTGGTCAGTCTATAGGCTATTGTTGGGTCTGGACCAAGCAGCAAACTCTGGGGAAGAGCCGGGATGCCAATACGGAAGTGCCACACACTGCAGTTCATATATTGGCCGATAGGCGATGACTGCAGAAAGGAGCAATTTCCATAGACCCCCATGTTAAAATGCCCAACTTTACAGCATAAAAAAACGTTTCTACCCATGGATGCAATAAATATTATTATGTATATATTTAGATTCCAGCTTCATGATTATGAATCTGTTAATTAATTGTTTTCTAACACGACCCTTTTATTTATATTAGGTCTTAAAGTTTTTGCATAAATTAGGGCGCGGTCACATTGAGTGACAGCTCTGTCAAGTGACTGCTGCTGCTAGCTTCTTGTCTCTCTGCTAGCAGCTCCGTGATGCTACATGGACTCTGCCTGCTTAGTTCATCCAGGGAACACAAGTTGACCCCGGCCGTGTTTGTTTGTTCTTCATGCTTATATATCGGACTATTGTGACTCGCTCTGCGGTTGAAACAGACGGTGCATGAATGCGGTTTTTGCGGTAAGTGAAATTCGAGTACTTATTGATGTGTTTATGATTTGAATCAGCTACATAATGAATGTTAAGGCTAGGGTTAGCATGTAAGCGTGTGGTAGCTACATCGGTGCTAACAGTGCTAATCGTAGTCTCCTAGTTAAAACCATAGACTGTATATATAAAGGTTAAAACGAAATAGACAAGTGTTAAGCGTTAAGTGGGATAATACTGTGGAACAAACGGCTTCTGTTTGAGGTTGATAAAATAAGGTCATCCTTGTAACTTAGAGAGATATTTTATTATGTAGGTAGGAACTGTATGCATCGCTAAGGTTAATTTAAATTGGCTATGCTCAAGTATGTAGACAAGCTAATGTTGAAGTAGTGTATGTGAAATCAACCTCACAATAAGATGTGTGTATATTACAATTATTAATGTCATATTTCAAGATGATTACTTAGATATTACAATATGGTTGGTTGAGCTGGAGTTCATTATTGAGCTTACACTTTAACGTCACAGTCCTCTGAAGAACGAACCCAAACCTTGTTGTTTTTTATTAATTGCATTACCAAATGGGTATCAAATAAACAGTAAGCATTGGTAACACAACTTCCAAAGTTACAGTAAAATAAAAAGGACCTTGACTCGGACAATACACAATTCAACATGTTCAACAGAAGAGAATCAGTTATATTGTTTGTACACATGGTACTTTACATATATATATATCTGTTTGTTTAAGGTGTCCAGGTGATGCAGACAGGCTGGACCAGAGACAGAACTGGACTCCTCACAGCAGTGAACTTCAGCACAGGTACAAAGACTATTTTCTTACTGTACAAAGAATCAAGAAATATATTGGTTTAAATAAATGAAGTATTTACTTTAATACACTGATATACATTCCATTAAACAATACTAAATACTTGATCACCTACACATCAGTTAAGTTGAGGGTTTTTTCCATGCAAAAGGTTACATTTAGATGTTAACAAGCAATATTATTGTGTGAAAATGAGACCTTGTGTCTCAATGAGATCTACACCTGTATAAATAAAGGCTAAAGAAATATGATTTTGTCAGCTTTCTAATTTAATGTATTGAAGGCAAAGATATTTAACACATAGTGAGAACTGCTACTATTTATCTCTCAATATTGTCTGTAAAAAACGTGGTAAAAGTTATTCTTTCAGTGAGACAACAGAGCAAGCTTTTACAGTTGCACTACGTTTTGATAACAGTTAAATATTATTTTGATAATAACATGTATTTCAATGTTGATGAACTTCATACTGTTCATTCATAATCTGATTGTCTTTGTAGCTCACTGTTGAAATAAAAAATAAACATTACAATTACAAAATAATTATATCAACAGCCCCTAAACACACAAACACACCGCTTTCATAAATAACACACTTGTTCTGCAATAATATGTTTTATGTTTCCTGTCATTTTTGTTAGGAAAGGACATGCCTGAAAAACACAACATTTTCTCCTTCTCTGAGGGTCAAGAAGAACATCCAAGAGGAACATTAAAAGCTGATGTTATGAGATGTTAAGACCAGTACAGGACATTCACTAAGAAACTACTTCTATTGTGAAAACACAGTCAGCTGATCGAATGCACCTATTTCCACATCTACACTCCATCAGCTGATTATTTATATTTGCCTCACTTTATGAGCTTCACATCACTTGTGCCTTGTACCGCAGAGTTTGCAACGTCACAAATAAATGGGGCCAATCTTCAGTCAGATGTGAATGTGTAATCTAACATTTTCAGTAAGAATAATGGACGAAAGGAGTGCAAATACAAATACAATTGATTGAAATGTGAACCAAAAGTTAATCAAACAAGTTTTAAATAAAAAGCACATATGGACAGAAGGTGTAAAACCTATTAAATGTATAAGTAAACACATTTAGTCAAATAAAGTGACAGACTAGGCCTGTGCAGGTGGTATCAGCTTTGCCCAGCATGGGCTCCTCCATCAGGCCTGGTCCTCCTCGCTGAGGAAAGACCCTCAGTCCTCACCAAACCAACAGACAGGACGTCCATCACACAGAGGTTTCTCCCTGAAGTCTCTGCAGCTCTCAGGACACCAGGCTGTCTCAATCCGTCCACACTGAATATGAGAGGGGGAAAATGAAAATAATAAATGCTTTAGACAATAAGAAATATAAAGTTGACTGTTGAGTTGCTCAGTTTTTTTAGATTGTCAATACTATTACTGTATAATTAATATATCAGGTTAAGAGGCACATTCAAATAAAGATTGGTCTTTAAATACATGTTGTCTTTTGAATTGTTTGTCTAAAGTCAGGGATCTAGAACTGGTACTTAGTTTTAATGATACAGTCTGGTTATTATGCTGTTTGGAGGAGGCCTCACAGGTAAGAGCACTAACTAGCTACCATCACATGTACCTTAGCTTGACTTAAATGTATTAAACGTATAATTAAGTGATATCAAAATATAAATAACTAATGTCATGCAAACATATTAATATTTGCTTGATTCCAGTGTTGAATTTAGCACAATTGCATACAAACGTTAAGAGATTTTAAGATTCTGAAGTATTATGCTAAAAACTCAATAACTTAGATTATTATTTATAGTTTTGCTGAATAGTTTCATGTCCGCTTACCTTAGAAACGTAAAATGCGACGGCAGTGTGCAGATGGGGAGCATGTTAGCTTAGCTTGGTAGCTTCAGCTAGATCTGGAACTTCCAGCTCGGTGGCAGGAGGTCCCGCCTCGGCTCCGCCTCGGCTCCGCCTCTTTGCCCTTATTTGGAGCAGGCTGGAACCAAGCCCCCAGGAAGTGCGCCGGACTCAGATGAAAATATTCGTGCTGGCCAAACGGCGGTACTACACTTCCGTTTGGTTGCCAGGCCCGGAAACACTTTTTCCCATTGACTTACATGGGGAAAGAGTGGTCTGTAACTCGTTGGATAATTTTTTTTAAAACTAAATAAACTACCCAGTATGAACACTTGTATAGCCCTTATTAAAAACATTTGTTCCTCAAGTTGTAAAAATGTGCTAATAACGTTATTCTGAGAGTTATTTCCCTCTGCATTATGAACTCGCATCTAACCCACGGGACCGCGCCGCCCGGCACGTTCATGTTACGTGTCCCGACCAATCAGAGCACACTGTGCTCACAGGGAGGGTGGGGGCTGAAGCTATTGGAGCTACAACGAGCCGTTAAAGGCAGAGAGTGAAATTCAGTGAATACACGTAGTTTACAGAGATGCTGTATGAGAAACCAATGTGAGTTGCGTTTATCTTTACCCATGGATGCACAATAAGAACGGATCCATATCGTCTTACTGCCATCCCACGGAGCTGTAATAATGGATATATTGCACATGTTTGCTGTAATTCATTATCATACGCTGTATGATTTAATCTTGTACCGTAAATGTTGTATTAAATAAAGTTAATATTACCGACATTATTAACGTCCCTGTAGCTTCGTATTGCACTAAGAAGCTTATTGCACTGTATATAAATATATATATATATACAGTGCAATAATTATTTTATGCTAAATAAAGCTCTGTTGGATATCACTAGATCCTGTTACAGCGTAATATAAGTACATAACGATTGATGTGTACATTAGCATCATTACTAGCTAGCCGCTAGCTGCTAACTGCCGCCTCGTTCATATCAAATCCATGATAACAACGATCCATTACCATGCTGTCATGAACGCGCGGTGCTGTTACGTGTACGCAATTTGACGTGCTTGATGTGAACGAGCATTTTGGTTAAAGTTGCGCATGCTCTATGAGCGCACATACGGGTACTTCTCAGGCATGCTGGGTAATCTGTGACGTTTCACTCTCTCAAAAGGTGGGCCATTTTATCATCATGCACTAATGAGCAGCTCTCAGGAATGAATGAGGCCCCGCCTCCCACGCTGTATCCAGTTCTTATTATACATCCATGGCTGGAACAGGCGGGAGTTGAACTCTGACGTCACTGTCGAGCCGTTAGTGGCCGACTCCGCCTACTAAGGGCTTCTCTGCAACTCTGCAGAATCCTATGGGTGACGTCACGGACCCTACGTCCATTTATATATACAGTCTATGGTCTGGACCAGAGCCCTTAGTATCTATTCTCTAGGGCTCTGGTCTGGACCAAGACGCCGACCTATACGGACCCGGACCTAAATTAAATAAACTAAGGGATTTTCAATTTTGACAGGGCGCTTCTATTTTAACCACCGCAGACTAATTGACAAGTTAGCGGCAGTCGGCAGACAGGGAGATATACAGTGTACTGTACACAGACGAAGAGACGAGTAAGGGGCCATACACTTGAGCCGTGTCCGGCACATACACAGACAACACACACAGAGAGGAGGAAAGCAGAGACAGAATCACCCTGCTACTTTTTCAATTCAAATGGTCTCTGAGAAAGTGGGAGAGAAAAAAAATAATCTTTTTTTTGTATCGTTCCAGGCTAACCAATGAGCTCCTGCAAGAAACTGTCAAACTGTTCAATTGTTAAGAAGTGTTGAGACTGATTTATTCTAAAGTTGGTTGAGACTGTGAAGTAAAGATATGAAACAAAGAAAAAGGAAACTCAAGCTGCTGCTGCTGCTGCTGCTACACTTTTTTATTTAATTTTTCTAAAATCAAGCATTTTATTTTGAGATGCACAATTTTTCAAAAGCTTTCTCATTTTTTTCTATTTTAAATGCAGCCTAAGAAAAACATCAAACATATATACAGCATTATATATTTGTAAAGTTCAATGTTAAGTCACAATAAATATTGTCCAAATGTTTTTTAATTGTACTTTTTTTAATATGATTTTTCAGTCACTTGTTGATTACATGCAGACGTTGATACAGCATCTTGGCTACTTCAATATATATCACACTAATTCATAATGCAAGTTAGACATTATGATGTTCCGGACCTTTCCTCTGACCAGACCTTGTTGAATTGTAGTTGAATACCCCTGGTTTAGGCCAATCAAAGGGATTGCAATGACAACTAAGAGGATGTGGATCAGTTTTGGGAATTGACCTTACCATTTTCTACATTACACATTACCCTTGTGCACAGAGCGATTTCCATTTTTCTAAAAGTTTTGGTGTGGAAAAGCTTGCTTCAGGACCCTGATCCCCCCGCATGAAACCTCTTTGAGGAAGTCGACTATGAGCTGAGCAAACATGGCAATGCGAGCAAATCTCAGCTGCCAGGTTCCAAAATCGTTTGGAAAGCCTTCCCAGGAGAGCGAAGTTTCAATCCAACAAAAGAGTTTATTTTGCAAATTAAATCCTGAATATTTTAATATATTTCACTGTTGATTTGAATGTCAGCACAATTATAAGATAATTCCCAAAGTTGTTTTAGTTGCTCTTGTTTTGTTTGTATATTCAAGCTTATCCATACAACTTGTTGACCTTTTTTCAACCTTGGTATTTTTGGTGTAGAAAGAAGACCTGTATTTAAACATATTGTAATTTGCTCTCTCACCTTACATCTGCTAGCGTTGCCCTGACAATCGCCCACACTGCCACAAAAACAGCTGGAACACCTGAAATGAATGGACAAACAACAGACAATGAGCTGTGCTGTCTGGATGATGTCACATACTTTGTTTACCTGAATCGTTGACACATTACAAATGTCCTGTCATTATCATGCATGATATTGAGGAAGAAGAGTAAAGGTTAGCATAGTTGTATACATTTTTTTAGAGAGGCCCTATTATGCTTTTTGGGGTTTTCCCTTTCCTGCAGTGTGTTATATTGGTTTTAGTGCATGCAAATGGTATACAAAGGCTTAAACCCCAAAGTTCTCCCACACACTCCCCAAAATGATAAGAATTAAGATTGGCACTGACTTTTTTTATGGTATGCAAGGAAAAGACGGTAATGATACGATGTCTTGCTAATATTGTTTTGACGAGTCTTCGAAATGACTCATGTTAAAATAAACACTTGAAGTAAATGGGCTGGCTTCGATTTGATCGTGGTGACATTACCGACACATTTCTTTGTCCTTGTTTTGCCATTGTCAATCATCCTTGACGAAGCTTTAATACAACCATCAGTATTGTAATACATCAGTTTAAAGTCTCCAGCAAACTATTTGTGTTTATCATTGCTTTTATGCTCAAAATATATCATTCAAGTCATATTTACTAATGGTTGATTGTGATGGGAAAAAATGTAGCTTTGCCCTGGACATGGTATACTCACGCAAGTGGGAGAGGAGCTGTAATGCTTTATGTGTACTTCTCCATAACAGCAAAAAGCAGCTCATGTACTGTATCTTGACACATTGCGGCATTTCTGATGTGTTCTTATGAAGTAAAATGGCACAGAATGGCACGGACACTATGCATTGCAATTAACTCTAGAAGAAAGTTGTTATGCTTTGGACAAAGACATCCAAACTTTGAGAAGTCCTCATAAAGTTAACACTAAACTTAACAACAATACTAGCCATTGTTCTGAATTGTGTGGGTTGTTATTGATTTCGCTTTCACTGCACAGTTATTATTATCTTTTTTTCATTTATACAATTCTTTAAAAATAAACACCAAAGATTTAGTGTCATGTGACACTAAATCACCACCTGGTTGTCCACCAGGTGGTGCTGCTGTAACCTGTGTGCTTGTTGTAATCAGCAGTGATTGTAATCGCTTCACTGGCTTCCGGTAACTGCTAGAATCCACTTCAAGACACTGGTACTTGCTTACCATGCTGCGAATGGATCTGGCCCTTCGTACATCCAGGACATGGTTAAACCGTACACCCCAGCGCGTGCACTACGCTCTGCATCAGCCAAACGACTCGCTGCGCCCTCGCTGCGCCCTCGCTGCGCCCTCGCTGCGAGGGGGACCCAAGTTCCCAATGGCGAAAACACGTGGGTTTGCTGTCCTGGCTCCAGGATGGTGGAATGAGCTCCCCATTGACATCAGGACGGCAGATAGCTTGCACATCTTCCGGCGCAAACTGAAAACTCATCTCTTTCGACTCCACTTCGAGCGATAGAACTATTAACGAAGCACTTTTATACTAATAAAGGACTGGCTTTTCTAAAGCCAGTTGAGTAGCACTTGAAATGTTTTTGCTCTATGAAAGCTGATGTACTTATATGATTCTGTTTTCTTCAAGTTGTATTTTGTTGGACGAACGCACTTATTGTAAGTCGCTTTGGATAAAAGCGTCAGCTAAATGCAATGTAATGTAATGTAATGATGGGACCCACCTGTGGGACTTGATTCCAGGATATAAGAGGGCTGCAGAACAGGCTCTCGCTCTCTCTCTCAGCTGCCCTGCTCGGTGCAGCAGGACACCGCACCGCACCGCTCCTTTGTTCTGTTTTATTGTTGGTTGTAACCACTGTGTTGGATAAAATAAATTGTCCTTATGTTACAAGCAGAGCCAGCTTGTAACATATGGGGGCTCGTCCGATCCAAGAACCAGGTGATAGTTGTTTACTTGATTTGTTTGCCTTGATTGTGTATACAGTTTGTTCCTGGTGTGGGGCATTAAGGAGTAGCTTTGGAATTACCTTTCCTGATAGGCATAAGCAACATCTCCTTCAGGGGAGCTTGTTGGTTTGTTGTTTTTGTTTGCTATTTTGTGCATAAACATGATTCAACATTTTTTTGTCATGGGTACACGTCCGTGGCTGTCTTGGTGAGTAACAGCTTCGCTGGGGCTTTACCGGGTCATTGGGTAAGTGTTTAAAACACCTGTCATGGCATGCATGAAGACTAGGGTGAGACAAGATAGCTAGTATTGGGTAGGCAGTTAGCTAGGGGAGAGGTATTCCAGAGTGAAACAAAAATATATATATATATTTGTAGGTGTCTGTGCACCGGGTTCAAGGGAGTTTGCATAATCATGGCTACATTGATTTAGTGAAGTGTCCCAGTGTGGAACTACTGGAAACATTTACTAAAGAACAACTGTTAAAATTTGCAGAGCATTTTGAGGTAGACGTTCCAAAGCAGGTTCGTAAAGACACCATAGTGACTATGTTACAGGCCCAGTTGGTACTGCAAGAAGTTCTGCCAGCAGTGGCTGTCGATGATGGCTCCGAGGAGGAGTTGGCGAAGGTAACTATAAATCCAGAGCGGCAGAGAAGTGCAGGTTTTGCTTTGTTTGACTTTGGTGAAATGACATTTGAACAGAGAAAGGAAATAATGCTGCTGCAGTACCAACAAGACAGTGAACGTGAGGAACGAGCAAGTGCTCGTGAGGACCGGGCTAGAGCTCGTGAACAGGAAACTGAGATGGAGCGTTTAAGGTTAACTACAGTGGTGCGGGAAGCTGAATTGCAACAAGAGCGTTACAAGTTGGACCTCATCCAAGAGGGTAAGCTTTCTTCTGGGGTGTCAACTGCTACTTTTGATGTAGCTTATAACTTGAGATGGTTACCGAAATTCGAGGAGAAGACTGTAGATTCTTTTTTTGGACTTTTTGAGCGACTTAGCCAAAGACGACAGTGGTCTGATTCAGAGAAAACATTGCTGTTACAGTGTGTGTTAACTGGTAGGGCTCAAGAAGCATTTTCTGCATTAAGTATGGCTGACAGTGAAGATTACTTAAGGGTAAAGACTGCAGTGCTAAAAGCTTATGAGTTGGTGCCTGAGGCCTACCGTCAGCAGTTCAGGAAGCTAAGGAAGTCAGAAGGACAGACCTATGTGGAACTTGTTCGGGAGCTGACGATGAAATTTAATCGGTGGGTCACGGCTTCCGAAGTAGTACATCTTAATGATTTGAGGGAATTGTTCCTTCTTGAACAATTCAAAGATATCCTTCCAGAACGCGTTGCTACGTACCTGAATGAGAATAAGGTTAAAAATGTAACAGACGCCGGGGTGTTAGCTGATGAATATACGTTAACACACAAGATTCATTCAGGGGAGAGATTTGACTGGGGGAGCAGAAATAACTGGTCTGGTGACCCCAGATGTAAAGTAGATCTAAGTACTTGCTACTTTTGTTTGGGTAAAGGACACCAGAAAAAGGAATGCCCAGTACTTGCAAAAACCAAGGGACTCCAAAATGTTCAGTTTCCCAGGCCTGTTGCCCTTGCAGCTTTTCCCCACAAGGTTGCTAGGGATGAGGCTATAACTGGCAGTTCCTTTAAACATGGCAGGGTCTCTATCCTTGGTGGAAACCGAGGTCTTATCAGGTCATATCCTACCCTATTTTCAGATGTTCCTTCACGGACGCATCTGGTGGAACATGACATTGACGTGGGAGAGGTTGCGCCCATAAAACAGCGGTTTTACAGAAACTCCCCTGAAAAACGTGAGCAGTTAGAGTCAGAGGTTGCATACATGCTAGATAATGGCATTGCAGAACCCTCACATTATAGCTGGGCCTCACCATGTTTGTTAGTGGCTAAACCTGACAGACCTTTTAGACCCTGTACTGATTTTCACAAGGTAAATTCTGTAATCAAGCCAGATAGTTTTCCCCTACCTCGGATGGAGGATTGTGTGGATCAAGTTGGCGCAGCTAAGTTTGTAAGCAAGTTTGATCTTCTTAAAGGTTACTGGCAAGTACCACTGACCCCACGGGCCAGGGAAATTGCATCCTTTATAACGCCTACAGGGTTATACTCTTACACGGTCATGCCATTTGGTCTTAGAAACGCACCGGCTACATTCCAGCGCTTGATGAACCGCGTGGTTTCTGGGTTACAAGGGTGTGCCGTGTATTTAGATGATTTTGTGGTGTACAGTGACACATGGTCAGGGCACCTACAGCGCATACAGGCCCTGTTTGATCGCCTGGACTGGGCAAATCTCACTGTGAACTTGGCCAAGTGTGAGTTTGCTAAGGCCACAGTGACATATCTGGGTAAGGTCGTTGGTCAGGGTACTGTGCGTCCAGTAAGGGCAAAAGTGGAAGCCGTTGAGAGGTTTCCTCCGCCTACCACCAGGAAGGAGTTGGCTCGTTTTCTTGGCATGGTAGGTTATTACCCTTGTTTTTGTGAAAACTTCTCCTCGGTTGTTGCTCCCTTGACTGACCTGATAAGTCCAAGGATGAAGTTTAACTGGTCAGTTCAGTGTCAGAAGGCTTTCAAGGACGTTAAGGATCTTCTAATTGGCGCTCCAGTGCTGAGAGCCCCCACGTCTTGAGGAACCTTTTACCATCTTAAAGTGGCTGCATGTAATGCGGGTGCCGGTGCCGTGTTATTACAGCAAGATGCCTCTGGTATGGAGCTCCCAGTCAGTTACTTCTCACGCAAGTTTAACTCCTACCACTTGAACTACTCGATTGTAGAGAAGGAGGCACTGGCATTGATCTGGGCATTGCGGCACTTCGAAGTGTATATAGGGAGTGGTTATAGGCCAATAGTGATATACACAGATCACAATCCCCTGACCTTTCTACAGTCTTTGCAGAACCCAAACCAGCGGTTAATGAGATGGTCCCTATTTATACAGCCTTTCCATTTGGACATCCGACATCTCAAAGGTTCCGAAAATGTGATGGCTGATGCTTTGTCAAGAGCAGTACCTTAAGGTGGTTTTGTTCCTGTTTTCACATCTTTTTTCCAGCGTTTTCCTGCTCTTTAATTGCTTCCAGGGTGCCGGGTTGCTGAGTTGGTGAATGTGGAAAGTAGGCAGTGGTAAACTAGGGTAACATTTACACCCGGGTAAGCTTTGTTTCATGTATTAGCTGTAAGTATAAGCTCTGTTATTGGTTTGGATGTTTCAGTGTCTTGGGGACACTTCTTTTATGGGGGGGGGGGGTGTGACAAGCAGAGCCAGCTTGTAACAGTCAATATAGTAAATGATCAAACCTGTTTTCCTGATCAATTCTGAACGTGTGTAGACTAATTTTACGGTTTTTATATCATGCACGGAAACAGCTTAATATGCATTTCAAGAATCAAGAGCAGATAGGGCCGTAAGGCAATTTTAGGGATAAGAATACAAATTGTTATACAGATTTTAAAGATCAAAACTATTTTGTGGAAGGAAAATGGCACTGTGATGACATGCTGTATCTGTTAGAAAAATGTATGACCCACTGTGAGATATATTATAATTTTGTTTAATTTTTAATAAAAATCATCAACAGTATACATTAACAATGAAAAAATGGTATTGGCTACTGTAGCAAGACAAACCAACACTCTAAATCAACAGCAGATTTTGTGGATTTATGGTAGCATGTTGAATTGTAAATCTTGCATATCTAGATGTAAGAATTCATATCTACTACCAGGGATTGTGATGGAGAAATTACTTATTTAGCCTCATGAATACATCTACAATCTTCCCTGAAGTGATTGTACAGTATATGATGAGGATTGTGGTTGAGCGAGATCGACGCCTGAAATGCTAATTGTTCTCACTCTTTCATCTCCTAAAGCATCCAATGGAAATATGGCAGCTTCTTCATAGTCACCATGATTTATTAGTTGAACTTCAACTGCATGATAAGTCCTACCCCGTCTTTCAATATGTTGAAGCAGAGAGTCACATTTGAAATGCATCTTATCTGTAGCTAAAACTTAAAAAAAAAAAAAAAATAACAGAGGCTAAGAGTCTGATGTGTGAGAGCGGAGCAAAGTGCACGGATCTATCCACAATCTCATCGTGATTACTGAGCACTGCCATGCATCAGCAAGGCCTTTAATAACTTGTCATGTTACAGAGAAAATGTGTGCAGCAGAATGAATTTGGTGCCTATGTCTCCTGGGGAAAATGAAGAGCTGGATGTATACATTGACAGAGCCGATTTTGAACCTATCAAGACATCCTATAAGCAGGCTTTAAGAGATTGTTTGTTAGTGCTGGTCTGTCACTTAATGGCGGTCACAGTCCGGTAAACACGGACACGAGTGGAATACACAGCCCTTAGATTGATACGGAACGGAACGTTTTGTCCTGCACCTGCACAAGGGAAAATGAGACAAAGTCTGAATAGTTAATCAAACCAAACAAAAAAAGTGCAAGTGTTTATTAAGGAAATAACAGGTCTGTTGACTAGGATATAGAACTCACAGATTTAACATAATGTAGTGTGTTTTTGACACAAATTCTCCGATCCTTTACCAAAATCCCAAGAACATGTAGAATACTGCGTATTACCGCACATTTAAAGGAATGCTCCACTCATTAGATAATTAATCAAAACTTCAGTATTTAGTGAAACATTATGTTTAAATCATACCCTGAAGAAATCAGCGATATTCCCCGGTAAATAATGATTTTATAGCTCTTTTTTATCAAAACCTGTATATTCCGTCAGGCCGCTGCCATTTTGGCCATTTTCAGTAGTCACGTGATGGTCGTGACGTCATCCATGCGTTCACTTTGTAAACACACGAAAACATGGCGGAGTATTTGAGTTCGGACTCGTCAGCCGAGGAAGAAGTTTTGAGCAATATGAAGAGATTGGATGGGGGAATTCAGCCATACAGGTTCGAGCCAAGTAGTCAGAACCGTCAGGAATCCAGGGACAGTGCCAATGAGGATGAACAGCACGGTGATCTTGCTGGAGACGATCCCTTTACTCGTGCAATACTGACATTCCTGTCTGCTAATGTATTGTCAGGGCCCCAGCAAACATTTTAGAACATTTACTGATTTAAGCTAGAGAATTAAAGCAGTCTGGACAGTCTGAGAAACGTCGCCGGACAATTACAAACACTAGATAATTCCAAAAGATCCCTATCTACAAAACTTCAAATTCAAATATGTTATTAATTAAAAGGCCAACTACAGGCAAACAATACAATTGTGTATATCATGTACTGCCCAAATAATATAAAATAAAGTTTTCTAAAAAGGCAAACAATACAACTCCAATGTAGGCCTACTTAGTAGATACAATGATTTTGATTACTAGATATGTATGCATGTAGTACCACCCTTGCTAGCGATTCCCTCTCTAGTTTAGCATACTCAGCCTCGTTGTCCCTGGCCCTAGAACCACAAACTGGGGGAAAATACCCACTAGCCGGTACTACGCTATATGGAAAGGCCACCAAAAACTGGCCTGGCCTGGACGATAAAGGACGTTTAAACGGGGCTACCCGCTGCAATGGAAATGCGCTATAACATACCTTATTCTTACTCCGAGCACTACTTCTGGTCCTCCGTCGCTTCACACTTGCAGAGGGCGATTTCTCAACTGGCCGAACTGGTGTCCTGGTCGGTGATGACACCAGAAAGACCGATGGTACTGCATCTCCATTAAGTAATGGTTGTTCAATAAATCCCATGTTATGTTTCATCATACTCTCAGAGTAGTCGTCCGGAAACTTGAAATGTTCGCTGCATACATGCGCCTGTGGATCTTTCGGTTCGGGCCGGCCACATTTCGCTAGCCACTGCCTCCGAACGTACTTCCCACGCTTACCTTTTGGCAACAGATGGAACCGAGCATTCCGTGGATTGTTCCTATCAGAATTGTGGCAATGTTTCGCGATACAATGAGGCATATTTGAAGAGAGTAACTACAGTAAATAACATGAACATCAACGTGTCCTCGAAACCAAACGCATGGTTTACGTCACGTCCGGTAAAATGGCGCCGCCTAGTGTTGTTATTTCGGTAATTAATCAGTTTAAAATCACTGATAATGTCATCGGATTAAAAAAAAAAAAAAAAGACTGGCAGAGACTGGTCTGTTTTATCGGATGATAATTATTTAAAAATGAGTGTCATGAGCATACCATTCCTTTAATTATCCATACAATACATTTACATTGTGATCTGTTAGCTTGTGCCCTATCATAGTCTGTATTGTTTTTCAGTCTTTTGAGGTCAGTAAGAGGTTATTTTATCATTGTGTCACAGTGCCTTTTGTTTTGACACAGGAGGGCAGGAGCCAGGATGTGTTTTTCTGTGTGAATAAATTAAATACATCTCCTACTGACAAGTATGCGTTTTCTCCCTGTAGAATCACTTAACCCCCTCAATGTGACTCTGCATTAAATCAATCCCAGTAGTATAATGAGTAGGGGACAGCGACTACAACACCGGGAGAGGAAGGGGGGGGTCCAATGTTTTGCTTACTGGCACCTCAGCAGTGCCCACAAGTTAGAACCTTTATATATACAGTCTATGGTTAGAACTAGCATCTCACCAGGTAGGCTACCAGTTTACGTAAACTTGGTCTGTTTGGGGATTTGAACCCGCGTCCCTCTGGTCAACTGTAGAGTTTCCAAATGTACCAAGAATTGAGAATTCAAATAAAGAATTAAATACTTTATTTTAAAACAGGTCCATTATTTTGAAAATGAACTGTGAAGAATTTAAACTAGCATTTGAGACCTTAAACGCATCAGAAAAATGTTGACCGACTTAATACATCAAGTGAGAACTGGGGTTATTTATTTCATAGATTTCCATACAATTAGTCTATGTCAAAGCTATGTCAAGCAATTATAAAGTAGCACAAACAGATTAAAATCCAAGGAGGTGAAGCTACCCTTTCATATAAGAGCGCTGATACGCTGTCAATATATATTTTCATATAAACAATAAAAAAAGCCCTCCGAACCTTTTTTTATGAAAACGCTCTGCCCTAGGCACTTTGTGGACACAGGCCCTAAGTTGTGCTGCACCATATCATAGGTGTTATGTGTAAAATGGGAATGTATCATTCTTACCCCATCCGATGAGGATGAAGCCCCAGAGGTATTTGGAGTCTGATCGGAAGGCCATGAAGATGAGACTGTGGAGGTAGAGGCCTTCTACCAGCATCCAGTAGTAGTTGGTGGCCAGGAAATAGATGAAGAGCACTACAACGAACTTGCAGCCAATCTGTTAACAAAACATTAACACAGTTATTGAATCCTATTTATACATGACCATTAGTGTGCCTGTGTGTTGACTTCTGAAAGATATCCCTGATCCACAGGCGCTGTAGGAGAGATGATCTGATTACATTTTGTAGCACCTTGCTGTATACATTTGCACATCAATTAGGAAAAGTACACAGTTGTGATACAGAAAATACAAAGTTCAAGTTAAGTGTTGACATACACTACACCATTAACAAACAGACAACATTGGTTTGTATCACTTGTCATTTAAAATCATGATGTATAGAGATCATTTTATTTGCATATCCTCTTAAATAGCGGCTGTTATTCAAACTATCCTTTACAATATGAGGAATTCACACAAATCCTACATTTCATTGATTTGATTTTGATATACTTTATTAATCTCCGTGGGGAAATTGTTTCTCTGCATTTGACCCATCCTGTGTTAGGAGCAGTGTGCTGCCATTTTGAACGGCGCCCGGGAGCAGTGTGGGGTTAGGCTGATAGTGCCCAAGACCAGGCTCAAAACCCGAGGGCACCGAGCCTTCACAGCAGCTGGCCCTAGGCTCTGGAACACTCTGCCCCTGCCTTGCTCAGGGACACCTCGGTAGCACTTGGTCTTGCCGGGACTTGAACTGGTGACCTTCCAGTTGCCAAGCCAAGTCTCTATCGACTTCGCCACTACCGCCCCCATGATCTACTGTATAGTTTTATTTTATCACATAATTTTAAATATATATTGTATAACACATTGAGCATATTCCCACACTCCTTTCAAAGCTTTAACTAGTTTTCAGTGCAATTTTTGTACAGATTTTCAAGGGCAGGGATTAAACTACATGGTTGGGTGCAAATCAAAATAATTGCTGTCGCATTCAGATTTGCAAACTTACTGGTAATTATGTATGACTCATATCCACCTGAATCAAACAAGCGATCCTGAACTTTGATGCCAATTAGAGATCGCTGGAGTTCTCTCTCAAAAGGGAACTTGCGTTCACCATGAATCTGAATTGGAATGCTATTCTTAGAGTATGTTGAGAATTTACCGCCAGAACTATGTCTCGGAGGTGTTTGGTCAGAAGAAAATGTTGCGTTCTATGAATTTGAATAATGAAGGTCTTTTTGCTAAATAGCAGCAAAGGTTTCCTTTGTACTATTCTTCTGCAAATATCAGAGTCCAAGTTGGTAGATACGCAGGAAACTGTTATATCTTTACTGTATGTGTGCAAGTGGATCATTATTTGGTTGCAATTTGGGGTTTTTCCCTTTCCTATATTGTGTTAAATACTATGTTTTAGTAAATGTCTGCAAAGGCTAAAATCCCAAAGTTCCCTCCAGAGGGAGTTTCTCTCCAAGACACTCCCCCCCCCCCCCTGCCTGAAACGCCTCCATTGGACTACCTTGTTTAATTCTGCTACTTAGTGACATCACTCCGACCTCCAGCCTCTCTGGTTGATATTCTGGGCTCCCTCAATAAAAACATCCTCTCCACTGTTATGAACCTTGGAGTGACCTTCAATAGCGCTTTTAAATTTGATAAGCAGGTTAGCACTGTAGTCAAGACCTGCTTTTTCAAAATACGACTATTGGCTAAGACCAAGTCGATTTTATCTTTTAAAGACCTAGAAAGGGTTATTAACGCCTTTGTTACCTCGAGACTGGATTACTGCAACGCTCTGTATGTGGGTATGGACCAGGCCTCAATTATGGCGCGTTTCCACTGCAGCGGGTAGCCCCGTTTAAGCGTCCTTAACCGTCCTCAAGCGGCCAGGCCGGTTTTTGGTGGCGTTTCCATATAGCCTAGTACCGGCCAGCGGGTACTTTTTCCCTCTTTTTCCGACCTCATAAAATCGTGGTTCCCTCAGACCAGGGCCAGGGCTGAACTAGTGACGTCAACACTCTCGACTGCTGATTGTTCAGAGAGAATCGTCACAAGATTGCGCGCGAGTTCATCCCTAGCGTCGCATATATATCTAGAAGCAAGCTTGCAGCATTTTTATACACAGCATTTTGTAAACGGAGGAGCTACAAAAATGGCTACTTCTAAGAAAAGCACACCGTGGTCGACCGAGGAGGTGACGACGTTCCTTCATCTCATTGGGGATGA
Organism: Gymnodraco acuticeps; assembly: GCF_902827175.1. Classification (NCBI taxonomy): domain Eukaryota; kingdom Metazoa; phylum Chordata; class Actinopteri; order Perciformes; family Bathydraconidae; genus Gymnodraco; species Gymnodraco acuticeps. Next base: position 421,863 of record NW_022990034.1, on the reverse strand, counting down.
TAAAATCTCCAGCTCGACGGAACAACGAGAAATGTAAAAGTGTTCCAGGATGTCTCTGCACAGATGTCCGAACGCGGATTTTCGAGGACTTTCCTGCAGTGTAGGGAAAAACTGAAAAAGATGAAGAGCGAATATTGGACAATAACAACACGAGTGGTGCGGGTCGCAAACAATGGAAGTGGTTCGATTTGTTGGACCAGATCTACGGCCAAAGACCGGCCCCGCCTACACTGCGTTGCTAGCCCAGGTCCTAAACTGTAATGGAAATGCGCCACGGCCTGGGCCGGCCAGCGAGGCAGCCCGAGGCCAGAGCGAGGACGCTTAGGGACGCTTAAACGGGGCTACCCCGCTGCAGTGGAAACGCGCCATTAGACGCCTGCAGCTAGTGCAGAACGCAGCTGCACATCTTCTAACTGGCCATAAAAAGCGTGACCACATCACCCCAATTCTGGCCTCACTACACTGGCTTCCAATTCGGTTCCGAACTGATTTTAAAATCCTTTTATTTGTTTTTAAAGCACTAAATGGGCTGGCTCATGCCTATGTAGCCGAACTCCTCCAGCGCTACACCCCAGCCAGAGCTTTAAGATCTGCTGACCAGCTGCTGCTGATAGTGCCCAAGACCAGGCTCAAAACCCGAGGGCACCGAGCCTTCGCAGCAGCTGGCCCTAGGCTCTGGAACACTCTGCCCCTCCATGTGAGGTCGGCCCAGACCCTAGGGGTTTTTTAATCAACACTTAAAACTCACTTCTTCTCTCTGGCCTTCTAGCCTTTTCTTATCAAGCTCCACTTTTGTGGAATCAGCTTCCAGTTTGTGTTCGGGCGGCCGACAGCTTATCCGTTTTAAGAGTACGCTTAAGACCTTCCTTTTAATAAAGTTTATAGTTGATAAAATAACCTAATGAGAGTGCTTTGACGCAGATACGCTGTGCCTCTTCACCTACATTTTGGTTCTTGCTCTTTCACTTAAATCCTAAAAACTTGGATCTTATATTTAAAACTAAGGTTATTACTACTCTTTCTATTTTCTCTTTATCCAAAACCTTTTCCCTCCATGACCTCACAAGGTTTTATTGGAGGGAAACCAGTTTGCAGAGGTGTCCTTATCCAAGGCCGCGGAGTGTTATGCCGTAGTCACAGCGTACCTCCTTATCCCTCACCAATTCCAACTAAGCGGGGACCTTGCTCCCTGCGTGTGCCTGTCTGTGTCTGTATATTTGCATGTTCCGATTAACCGAGCCTCCCCCACATTTTATTTTTATTTTGTGTCTATATCTACGCCGGGATCCGGAGTTGAGGCTGATCCTCTTGCTGTGGTCCTGTGTCCTGGATCCTCTATCCCGAGTTCTGGATTAAGTCGTGGACTTCGGGTCGTGGCTGGGCCTGTCTCTGTGGTCCTGCCTGAGTCTCGTCATGCTGCTTCCCTGATGGCTCTCACAGGATTGTTGATATCCTCGTGGATTCATCTTCTTATTATAGACACATGCATTTCCAAACATTCGGTCTACCTACGCTGTAAAATGTATTATCTTTTCAATTTACACACGGCATCTATTGCACGTCTGTCCGTCCTGGGAGAGGAATCCCTCCTCTGTTGCTCTCCCCAAGGTTTCTCCCATTTTTCCCTTTAAACTGTGGGGGGGGGTTTTTCTCCAAAAGTTTTTCCTTGTACGATGTGAGGGTCTAAAGTCAGAGGGTGTTGTTTTCTCATACTGATATTCTGCACAAACTGTGCTGTTGTATTTACTGTATAGTGTCCTTACTGTAAGGTAATTATTATATGTACAGCACTTTGGCTCAACCAAAAATCGTTTTAAAAATGTGCTATATAAATAAAACTTGATTTGATTTGATAGGCTAAGTGGCGGAACAATCACAGCAGAGCCAGCCAGCTAATCAATCAGAACAGACTGGGCTCTGGTTTCAGACAGAGGGTGAAAAGAGGTTCTGCAGCACAGGCAGTATGAGAGAAATAAAGAGCTTTTTGAACATTAAAGCGTATAAACATGTCACAGAAGAGGCACAACATAGAAATCAGTGACGAGCCGTGACTTATAGGCCCTCTGACCCCCCCTTCCCTCGAAAAGAAGAAGAGTTATTACGTCACAGCGTATACTTCAGCAGAATATCAAAACAGTGGCCCGGGGTGCAAAACGCATCAATGACAGCGACCCTCTACCACACAAAACAACACCATTTATATAAACACCTATCATGACAGGTCACCCACAGCCAAGTAACAATTACAAATTAATTAAGTCGGCACGGCGGCCCACATTGAAAATGACTTTGATGATCAAATCACTTAAACACAAAGTCCATCCTCCTGTCATTTTGGATGAAGCACTTGATGGCGGGGTCATGCAGCTGATCCTTTGCCACTCCAGTTTATCATTGTAACTCAATCTTGAAAATGACTCGGTTAATAATTTTGCAAACTATATCATCACTATCACTAAAGTGAGCCATCATGAACGAACTTATGCTAATCATAAATCTATCGATCATAAATCTATCGATTATAGTGCCAGGAAAAGGGAGTCGGAGGCAGTGTATTAGGAACAGAGTTCCAATCTTTATTAGCCATTAATAACAGAGAGGTTATCACATGAACTGCTCTGCTTGATGAGCTAGCAGGAATGGAAGCTAACGCTACAGGTGTTCCCACTAAAGGGTCCGTGTGGCAACACAATATGAGAGGTGAATTATGTCCAATAACGTGTCACCACACAAGCCCCCCCAGAATTCACGTGTAAACAAAATCCGTATGGCGGGGAGGAACAATCCGCCTGCCCCCACGAGACCTGCGCACCGGAGTCGGTACAGCGACCTCCGCCCGTGCGGCCCCTGACAGAGGAGGGACCGGAACAACAGGTCCACACTCCCTGACAGGAATCAAAGCCGGGGGTCGGCCCCGTCTCGGCGGCCGAGCCAGCACCACCGGCCGGTCCACGTCCAAGTGAGCAGCCTTCACCCGGTCAACCAAGACGTGCTCAGCCTTACCGCCCATGTCGACCACCAGGTGTTTTTCACCGTGTTCCAAAACCCGGAAAGGTCCATCGTAAGGGGGCTTGAGACCCTGGCGCACCGTGCTCAGTAGTCGGGACTGGAGCGAAAGCCTCCGCCGCGTCACGCAGAAAAACTCGCTGGGCCGTGACAGACCAGGGAGCTGATGCATTTGGGAGGAAATCCCCCGGAACTCCTTGAGGGCCGCCGGCCTTGTGGGCCGCCCGCCTTGTGGGCTGCCTTGTGGGCCGCCTTGTGGGCCGCCTTGTGGGCCGCCTTCATGGAGCGATGGAAGCGCTCACAGAGGCCGTTAGCCTGAGGGTGGTAAGCGGTAGTCCTGTGCACCTTAACCCCCAAACCGCCTGCCACAGCGTTCCAGAGCTCGGACGTGAACTGAGAGCCCCTGTCTGAGGAAATGTCTGACGGGGTGCCAAAACGACACACCCACGTTGCAATGAAAGCCCGGGCAACGTCTGCGGCAGATGTCGAAACGAGCGGAACCGCCTCCGGCCAACGGGTCGTTCTGTCCACCATGGTGAGGAGGTAGGAAAACCCCTGAGAGGAAGGCAATGGACCAACCAGGTCAATGTTGACGTGATCAAACCTCCTCTCAGGCACCAGGAAACGCTCCAACAGGGCCTTCGTGTGGCGGTGCACCTTAGCGCGTTGACAAGCCACGCACTCACTGGCCCAAGTCCTCACGTCCCTTTTCAGTCCTTGCCAAACGAACTTCGCCGCTACCAAACGTACTGAAGGTTTAACGCCGGGGTGTGACAGGCCGTGCACAGCCTCGAACACAGGACGCCTCCAGCTGGCAGGGACGATAGGCCGCGCCAGGCCCGTAGAGACGTCACACAGGAGAGTAATACCCGCGTCGCCGAACACCACATCCTCCAAGCGCAGCCCCGCGCTCTCCACCTTCAGAGCCTGGACGCCGGGATCTGTGACCTGGTCCGCCACCATGCGAGTATAGTCCAGGCCCAACTGGACGGCACCGATGACGACCCTGGAGAGGCAATCAGCAACCAGGTTCGACTTGCCAGCCACGTGCTTAATGTCCGTAGTGAACTCCGATATGTAGGACAGCTGCCGCTGCTGACGTGCCGACCAAGGCTCCGCCACTTTTGACATGGCGAAGGTGAGCGGCTTGTGGTCGACAAACGCCGTAAATTCACGGCCTTCCAGCATGAAACGGAAGTGCCGCACGGCCAAATAAAGTCAGAGGAGGTCCCGGTCAAAGGCGAGCGGCTGCCAAGCGCCCTCCACCCACTGCTCGTGCACTGCGCCGACCGCGTAGTCCGACGCGTCCGTGGTGATGGAGATGGGAGCCGTAGTGGATGGGTGTGCCAGCAAAGCCGCCTGAGCCAACGCGGTCTTGACCTCAGCAAAAGCGCCGTCCGCCTCTGCTGTCCAGTCGATCTCCTGGACGGGGGTCTTGCCTTTCAACGCTTCCTACAGCGGCCGCATGATGTGTGCGGCCCGGGCGATGAAACGGTGGTAGAAAGTCACCATCCCCAGAAACTCACGAAGCGACCGGGCTGTGAGCGGGCTAGGAAAAGCCGCAACAGCCTCCACCTTCGCTGGCAGAGGTGTCGCACCGCCCTTGGTGACGCGGTGCCCCAGGAAATCGATGTCCGACACCCCGAACTGGCACTTTGCAGGATTGATGATTAATCCGTGTTCGTTGAGCCGTGTGAAAAGGGCTCGGAGGTGGGACAGGTGCTCCTGCACTGAAGCGCTGGCGACGAGTATGTCGTTGAGGTAGACAAACACAAACGGCAGGTCCCGCAGCACCGAATCCATCAGGCGCTGGAACGTCTGAGCGGCATTCTTGAGTCCAAAAGGCATCCGCAGGAACTCAAAAAGTCAAAAAGGCGTTATCACTGCTGTCTTGGGAATGTCCAGGGGGTGCATGGGCACCTGGTGGTATCCACGCACCAGGTCCACCTTGGAAAACACCCCCGTACCGGCCAGATGAGGCGAAAAATCCTGAATGTGCGGCACCGGATAACGGTCAGGCATAGTGGCGTCATTGAGTCGGCGGTAATCCCCGCACGGGCGGAACCCGCCGTTCGGTTTGGGAACGACGTGCAAGGGGGAAGCCCAAGGACTGTCGGAGCGGCGGGCAATGCCCAGGTGCTCCATGGTTGCGAACTCCACCCTCACCACAGCCAGCTTAGAAGGGTTCAACCGCCGGGCCCTGGCGTAGACAGGAGGCCCCCCGGTAGTGACGTGGTGTTCCACACCATGCTTAGTGGTAAGCACAGAGAAGGTGGGTAGCGACAGGTCTGGAAACTCGGCCAACAGTCTGAGAAACGTGTCTGCCCTTGGTACGCTGCGCTGCCAAGTGTGCACACGAGGGAAGAAAACGTTAAGGCATCAACCAAACGCCTATTCTTAACGTCCACTAAAAAATCCGCTCCGAGGAGGGGAAAAGAAATGTCCGCTGTCACGAAATCCCAGCTGAAACGCTGTCCTCCGATGCACAGACACATAGGCCTCACGCCGTACGTGCGAATGGGACCGCCGTTAGCCGTCGTCAATCGCGGTCCGTGCCCCCCACGGGCGACGTCTTCACTCGACGCTGGAACTACGCTCCGTTGAGCGCCCGTGTCACACAGAAACAGGCTCCCCGAAACGCTGTCGCTGACGTAGAGGAGCCTGCACGTGCCGCCGACGCTCAGAGCCACTACTGAGCACCGGCCCCTCCGTTTCCCGGGGGTTTGTAGCTGCACGGAGCGATGCATCTCTTCGCCCTTGTCCCGAAACGTGCGTGGTAAACGAACTCTTCGGCGTCTCCACGCCGGCTCGCCACAGCCGTGTCCGGCCTCCGCCACGCTTTCTTGACTGCAGGTGGGCCGCTGAGCATCGCGGCTAACGTCTCTGCAACGGGCTGTTGTGTAGCCAGGAAAAAACGATCCGCTTCCTCAGCCAAAGCACGAGGCTCTGTGACAGGCGTGTTGGCCAGCGCCGTCTGTACCCGGGGAGGCAAGTGACGCAGGAACATCTCAGTGAATAAAAGCCGGGGATTCTCCCCCCATAGCAGATTTAGCATTTTCTCCATTAGCTGAGATTGCTTGCTGTCTCCTAGGCCTTGAATGTCAAGTAACTGGCGAGCCCTCTCCTTAGCAGATAAGCTAAATGTCTTAAGGAGAAGGGCCTTAATCGCCTCATATTTGCCATGATGTGGGGGGGCTGCGATGAATCCCACCAACCTGGATGACGCAGAGCTGCCCAGCGCTGCTACAACATGGTAGTATTTCAGGGCCCCGTCACCGACCTGTCGGCAGGCGAAGTGCGCCTCCACATGTGCGAACCATGCCTCCGCGGCGTGCTCCCAGAATTCCGGCAGCTTTACGAACACATCGCGTTCAGCCATGCTCGTTAATTTCCCGGAAACTTTCTTGGAAAAGTCGGGTCACCAGTGTAGTGCCAGGAAAAGGGAGTCGGAGGCGGTGTATTAAGAACAGAGTTCCAATCTTTATTAGCCATTAATAACAGAGAGGTTATCACATGAACTGCTCTGCTTGATGAGCTAGCAGGAATGGAAGCTAACGCTACACGTGTTCCCACTAAAGGGTCCGTGTGGCAACACAATACGAGAGGTGAATTATGTCCAATAACGTGTCACCACACGATTAGATTTATGATTCGAAAATAATAAAAGTAGGGTAGACATGTGGATATTATCCGGCTGAACAAAACGTGCATTTATCTAACAGGATCGTTTTCCACAGACCTTATTTCAAGCTATTTTCCAAAATCCTATGGAGAAATCCCATTGGTTTCTGTCGAGGGAATCCGAGCGAAGCTTACTTCCGGATTTTAGGATGCGTCACTGCACCACTTGCATAGACTTCACAGCGGGCGGAACTCGTCATAAAGTCCGCGAAAATAAAGCCTTCCCATTTAGAGGGAAGATATGATTGGTCAATTGTACTGTCATTTGACATTACTCTCTCGTTGAGTTACTATAGCTGGCCCTCTGTGAATGTAGAGAGGGACCAACAAGTTCTCCCGTCTTCACATAACTCGCAGAAACGGCATTTAACCCTTCACATTCCAACAGAAACTGAACAGGCAGATTCGAAATGTTATTTTAAAGGGAGGCAATCCTCATGACACGCATTTTTAAATATTTATCATCCGATAAAACAGACCAGTCTCTGCCAGTCTTTTTTTTTTTTTTTTTAATCCGATGACGTTATCAGTGATTTTAAGCTGATTAATTACCGAAATAACATCAACCCTGTGGGCGGCGCCATTTTGACGAGTCACATGACTTATTTTACCAGAAGTGACGTGAACTATGCGTTTGGTGTCGAGGACAAATTGACGTATGTGCTTTGTTCATGTTGTTTACTCTAGTTACTCTCACAATTCTATTGAAATATGCCTCATTGTATCGCGAAACATTGCTAAGAAGAAAGGGCTGTACCCGTCAAATGTACCCACCTTTCATTTATTGGTTCAACCAAAGAGGTGCGTTTCACATCCTTCATGGCAACCAGTGCTGTTCTCAATACAGCTTTTTCTAACACCACAGTGTCGAATTCCCTGTGTAAACATATGTAATCCAAGTCGTCTGTGAACAGTTTATTTTCAAGCTCTTCAAGCTCAACAACATATGTTCATAAGAGGATTGTCCATGGCTACACACCGATCGCAAGTACACCATTCATGTACAGGTCTCCCTACTCGCCCCCCGAAATCAATTGCCCGAGTAAAGGGATCGTCTCCAGCAAGATCACCGTGCTGTTCATCCTCATCGTCACTGTCCCTGGATTCCTGACGGTTCTGGCCACTTGGCTGTATGGCTGAATTCCCCCATCCAATCTATCCACATTGCTCAAAACTTCTTCCTTGGCTGACGAGTCCGAACTCAAATACTCCGCCATGTTTTCGTCGAATGAGCTGTTCATGTGTTTACAAAGTGAACGCATAGATGACGTCACGACCTAGTTTTTCGGATCATGTGACTACTGAAAATGGCCAAAATGGCAGCTGCCTGACGGAATATACAGGTTTTGATAAAAAAGAGCTATAAAATCATTATTTACCGGGGAATATCGCTGATTTCTTCAGGGTATGGTTTAAACATGTTTCACTAAATACTGACGTTTTTATTAACTATCTACTGACTGGAGCCTTCCTTTAAATACAATTAAATCAAGTTATTTTGGTAAAACTAATGAAAAATGTAACAAAAAATATATATAACAAATTTAAAAAAAAATTTAAATGTTTTTTTTTTAATGTTTTCAAATATTATTTTTTATAATATATAGGCCCTAGAGGGCCCTGACGGCAGGCCACTGATAGAAATATGAAACCTAAAAATGAGCAGAATAGATCAGCAAAATCAATGTGGCTATAATTTGGCAACCCAATGCGTACATGAGAAAAAACCCAAGGGCAACTAGTTGTTCATTTTTGTGCCAAATCTTTATTTTTAAAAGCTAAGACAATTCATTTGATCTCACAGTGCTCGGGAGGATGCTTGCAGCAAAAACAAAGACGGATTCAAATGTCCCTTTTAATCACATTGGTTCAACAAACAAAGTCTCCTGGTAACTCTTTCACTTGCTTTTTAAGTTTTTACTAGTTGTTATCCAATTTACTATCAGTTTTAAGCAACTGGACATGCAGGTAGAAACAGCCTTGAGCTTTCGGTCTATTATGCAAACCTCCATTTTTATTTTATGGGGGGGGTTCAAACACTTCTGCTACAGTGAATCAAAGGTCATATTCATGTTTGTCCTTGAAAATGTCATAGAATTGTGATCGGTGATCAGCAATTAATCTATATACTTAGTTATTTCCAAGGGCTTAGGTGTTTTGACGACAAGATTTTATGCACCAATTTATGATGGAAATTTCATTATTTATGTAACTGCAGACATACAAATTAACATGACAATCCAAAGTAAGAATTATAAAGAAATACAATGCAGTAAGGCTCTCAGGAATAGCATTGCTTAAATACTTATTATTCTGTTAAAGGTGGGGTAGGTAAGTTTGAGAAACCGGCTCGAGATACACTTTTTGTTATATTCCATGGAATGCTCTTAACATCCCGATAGCAATGAATATTTTAAGTGCTTTGACAATAAATACATAAAAAAATGTCATCTGTGGAAGCCGTAGTACTGTAAAAAGCACGACCAATCATTTGAGCCGCCCGGCTAAAATAACTGGATGGCCTACCTGCCTGTCAGCCTTCCATCTGTGCACAAACTTATCTCGTGCCCTCATTGGTCATGTGCGCGTTCGTGTGTGTTGGAGGAGGGGCTCTGTAAGGAAGTGGCAGATTTTTTCCGGTTGTGTATTTTCAAATTCTAGCGCACTCAAGCTGCTTTTTCCAAAATTACCTACCCCACCTTTAATCATCTCTCTCATTTAACATTATGACTGCGAAATCGACACACATGAAAACATAATCTACTCTTGATTCATTATTTTTACAAAATGACATTTGAAAAAGTAACCTCTTCTAGTATCCATGTAGATCTCCGTCAATGATACACATTTATAGCTCATATTTGCTAAGGTTAGGGTTAGGGTTAGTGCCAAAAGCAAGGTGTTTCACTCTTAAAACATAGCAATCATTTCACTTAATATTACAAAGAACACAACAACTTATGTATAGAATGTAAGAAACGGAGGGCTTAACTATTTTGTACTTACAGTACCTAGTGTCTAATACATCACTCACCATTCTAATCACCTGTACAACATAGAAATATCACTTGAACAACTCTTAACCTCCATGTATCTAGCATTAACATGGCACACTATATGTTGGCTTGGTGGAAAAAATCAAAGAAAATATAAAATGTGCTCTGTGCATCCTAATAAGCTTTTTTTTTACTGTGGTTAGTGAGATGGAATATATAAAGAGAGGCAACAACGACAGAAAAGTTAAAGGAGGCTGAGGAAGAACTCAAATCAAGACGTTAAGCTGTTTTATGGTGTTTAACACATCAAATATAGGACCTGTGCTTGTCAGAACCTATATTGATGGCTCCTTGGAACTTTACCTCCAACTGATCTGGAAAATGTGCTCTCTTTTGGCGCGTTTCCACTGCAGGCCTCGCTCGGCCTCGCTCGGTTTGGTTAGGCCTTATTAGGCCCGGCTCATTTTAATGCTGCGCTTCCATTACAGTTTAGGAACTGGGGCAGTTACTATAGTAACGCAGTGTAGGCGGAGCCGTGACGTCATCTTCAATGAGAGCCCCAGAAAAACAACACAGCCGTTAGCTCTTAGCACTCAGAGCTCACAGCTCCTCATATATGTTCAGAAACTTGACAAAAGTTAAACAAGTACAAACCACAGACTGCCTGTGTCATGGCGAATACAGTCACTGGTTTATTTATGTCTGTATAGGCCGTTGTTGTGAGTGTGGACGGTCGGAGCATATAACGTTAGCTTAGCCAAGCTACATTTAGAAAACACGCATTTTAAAAGGGTTTTTCGCCTGCCGTCTATCTGCAGACTTGTCAAAGCATTAATTCATGGTTTTTTACTAACCGGTATCAGTATGTTGTTACTTCGGCATCATTTTGAAACGTGTATTACAATTAAATCACGGTCAAATATGTTCATCTTGTTGTAGTTGTAGCCCCCTTGCCAGCGATTCTCTCTCTAGTTTAGCATACTCAGCCCGACTCAGCCTGGTTGTTCCTGGCCCTAGAACAGGGGTGCCCAACCTTTTTTGAACCGAGAGCTACTTTTAAAGTTGCCAGTCTGCCGAGATCTACCAGTCCAAATAGAGAGGCGTAGCCATTACTGACAGCCTACTACCAGGTAAATACACACTTCTACTTGTATAAAACTGACCTTTGTACAATTAATACTTCATAAAATACTGCAGATCCTTTATCTTACCTCTGTCTAATCTACACACATACCAGTATTTAACTGAAGTTACACAACAGTGTTGTTGATACAGAGTTGGAGTTTATTCACACGTCACATACTACAGTGGGTAATGTTTTCAAGAAACATTGAACAGTGCGGCCACATATGACACAGGAAAAAAAGAAAATACTCTGAACCCTTTCTTTGCCATTATATAAAAATAGTGTTGCTACAAAAGTATAAATTAGGCTTACTAATAAGACAACTCAGATCTGAAGCTACACAGGAATCTGCTGCAACAGTGCAATAAAAAAGACAAAATTAATAGAATCAAACCCTTTTTTGTTGAATTTTAGTAGAGTATAAAAGGAAATGCCTTTAAAATAGGATGCAAGCAACACTAGTTTCTTAACCTGAATTGATATAATCAATTTAAGTTTGCATTCTTATACCATTGTGTACAATAATTATAATGAATAAGTTCAAACAAACTAAAACTTACAGCTGATTAATAACGGTATCCAACTTGAGTTTTTATTATATCAAAAACCTGTTGAAATGCTACTGTTATTTTTACTGTCCCCAAAAAGCGCGTCGGCAGCCTCCATGAATGCTTCTTTCACAACTTCGCCGTCTTTGAAAGACTTCATGTGTTTCACAAGAACGTCCTGACACGTAGCAGCCTTGCTCTTGTTGTTGGGCCTGGTGAAAATGGACTGCTGTGCATTTAGCTGTCCTTTCAGGCCCCTCCCCTTTTGGGAGTGTAGGGCAGAATTAGGAGGGAATTCCGTCTCGTAGCGTTTGTGCACTGTTTTGAATTGTCGCTCCTAAATTACCCTTCTTCGATAAAGCCACGCTCGCATTGCAGATGAGACAGATGGACTTTGAATTGGAATAGATACAAAAATAATCATCCTCCTCGGAGTGAAAATTATATATTTTGGGCTTTTTTGCTTCTGCCATAATTACGGTCTTGTGTGTGTGCGGACTGTCACTCCTTTTAGTTTTGACACGGACAAAGTCAGCGAAATAATGCCCACTGCCCACCAGCCACGCCCCCACACATGTGGTCACGCCGGCCAATCACAAAGCTTTGGTGCGTTCAAGTGCATTATTCTGGCACGGGAAGATTATGTTATAGGACATTAACGATAAAACAGAATATTGTTGTTCTATTTTTAGACACATCTCGCGATCGACTGGGAATCTCCCTGCGATCGACCGGTTGATCGCGATCGACTGGTTAGGCACCCCTGCCCTAGAACCACGATTTAGTCGGGCCAGAAAAAAGGTGAAAAAGTAGCCCCGGGCCAAAACTAGGCCAAGTGGAAACGCAACCAAAAACGGGCCCCGCACGGCTCGGCACGCTTAAAGCGAGCTACCCGCTGCAGTGGAAACGCGCCATTTGAAGTGTTCCTATAGAAACCTTCAGCTCTAAAAACCTTTGGTTTTCTCCTGTCTGAGATTAGATGTTCTTGCCTAACTGAATTTGTATCCAAATCAAATTCTGCCAACTTCTTTTTGTTGATATTCAAAACAGTAAAAAAACGATTATCATGTCATTATCCGCTACAAATTAAGGGCTGAAACAGTGTTCATTTTGATGGATGGACAGAAGGGGAAATGCATTTTTAAAAGATATGGGCCAAACGGGCGTCGCCCCAAATATTGATATTCCCTGGAAATAAATGTCTGGTGATGATAGCTGTGCCAGCCCTGTCCTATAGTCAACACCACTTGATGGACTTGATGGGAAAAATTCCAAAAGATGAATAGGAAAATGTAAAATGTCTCAAATGGAGATTTGAAGAAAGAAGTGGCTGTAAACCATAAGGCTTTTTAGAGAAGGACCGTGGTAGATGAAGTGTAAGTTTTGAAAGTGGTCTTGCCCAATAGTGCACAACAATTTGTTCCTTATGTGCAAGAGAAACATCTGTAAGAAATAACTTGAGCACCACTGAGACATGCTTTCTGTTGCATGCATCCAATCAAAGTTTGAGAGGACAACGAAGCAAAAGCCATACCATGTGAAATACAAAATCAAAGCTAGCACTCTATTCAGCTTAAGGCCACAGTCAATCAGTCTAAAGAACGTATTTTTAGACTGTGCTCAAAGCACTTCAACTTCAGGTCTAACAGCCAAATTTATAGTTGTTGGAACAGGCAGTAAGAACAAAAACAATCAAACAAGTAGAACTGGTACTCACATACTGAGAGGTGTCCAATGGAGGCAGGCTAACTGTCTTAAAGTTGTCCAACAGGGCAGAATCAAAGTCCTGCAGTCCAGTACTGGGATAGACCACTTTGTCCATCACAAAGATGCTGACTGCCCGTAGCATGAAGGAAACAAACAGGTGCATGTGGATGTAGTTTCTGGTGCAGTGAAGACGCCTGCCAGGAGAACAAATATAGTAATCACTGTCAATGACTAAAAGCACAATGAGCTGCAGTCCAAACCAGGGAGACATTTGCTTAGGTGGCAACAAACAAGGAGTTCTAGCCGGATGAATGCCATTTATTTTAGCTCAGCTTTGACTGAAGGGGATGTGTGAGTTGTTAGAAAATAAAAAAACAAGTCCAAGTATAGTCCACCTACTCTGTATTGATGGAAAAAGCAAAAAGAAGAGGCTTTATTAGGGGAACTTTATGTAATAGGAACCATTGTAACACTCAGAGTGCAATTCCGGAAGAGCGGTAAAAGAATGACCCTGACTCACCTCTATTTTCTACTATCAACAGCCTATCAGTGTTGTCACACTTGTCATGATTCTGTTGAAGTCACAAGCCTTACTTGCGGAAAAAATCATCAGCGTATTGAGTGAAATGTCTTGCTTCTGAAGCTTTTTATGGGGTTTTCCAAATGAACTTTCAAAAGTGTCCTGTATTCATATTTTGTGATAAAATTGGCCTAAAAAAACATAAAAATCCTCCAACAAAATCTTCCAACTTCTCATTGGTGTGTAATCACTTGAAACCAAGAATGGTCATTAGGAAATATTTAATTATTTGTATACATGGTTCTCTTCCACGGTGTCTGTGATGTTACAGTAGCCTAGAACGGACAAACAAAACTCTGGCTACCTACATGATTTTTAAAAACTATGGTAAAAGCCAGCCACACCTGAATTGTATAGTCTGTAAAGTAGTGTTATGTTTCAAATTGCCTCTGACAGAGGTGAAGGTTCTTAAATATACCATGTTGTTATTTGATACCGCAAACCCAACGGCAGATCCTGTCAAAGTCTTTTTTTTAAAGATAAACTTCCTTTAATGAATACAACTCATCTGCGTCATCTACAAAAATACAACATCTTGTTATATAAATATAAATAATGGTGCTTCTAAAGTGCTGCTAGCTTTTTGACCGCGGTGAAAAAGTTGTTTTTGAAAAGCTAAACGCCAATAAATATGGATAGAGAAGTAAACAGTTTTTTTGTTAGGTGTTGTGAATTTTGGAAATCTCCTTTTTTTCAATACTTTCTGACATTTAGACTTTACAGTGCTCATGGAAAAAAGAAAAAAATCCCAAGCAGCCACCACCGGATTCTAACTTTACAAATAATACAATAATAATATGAAAAACAGACAGAGCAAAGCATTGAAATGTTCACATATATAATCAAATGTCAACATAGTGAAAGAAGCTTCAACCATTCAATGGAGCCCTAACAAAGCACAAATAATATTTTCATTCGGAGCAGCACTATAGTAATTGTTATTGCTCATATTTACTGTAAATAAAAGGGTTACAACCCCCCCATTCAAGGGTGATAATGGCACCATATTCCGTATTATGGGATTGTTTCATCTTTAATTGGCTCTCAAAGTTAGTTGATTAAGAGTAGAATTAATTATTGTCGAGAGCACTGTGTGGCAGCTGAATTGAAGTCAAGTGCTGTAAACATTAGCATGAGCCTTTCTAATGTGCAATAGGAGTGTTTTTTTTCTTTATAATTGAGATCAAAGCATTCATGCCTATATGGAAACTAATTTGTTGCATTTCTCATTACTGTGCATTACACATCCTTGATAAAGCAGTGTAATTAGAAGTGTGTCTAATGTGGTAAATAAGACTTTAAACTTAAATAATTGCCAACAACAGCACGCAGAAAAAAGCTGAAGATGAGCATTACTCAAGATTAATAAGTCCTGTTTTATGATGTTAAACACATAACAAACATCCAACCTGTGTTTGTAAAAGTCTATCTTAATGGATTTTTAAAATGTAAGCAGCAAATAACCCATTAAATGTGTTCCGTGTAAAGTTTTCCTTCTTAAAAGGGACCTAATATGCAGTTGTTGGGGTTGTTCCCTTTCCTGTAGTGTGTTATATAAGGTTTTTGTGCATGTGGATGGTCTGAAAGGCTAAAATCCCAAAGTTTTCCTCCAGAGAGAATTTTTTCTCCCACACACCCTGGAAATTCTACAAGGTTCTTATTGCGAAAATGTTGGTGAAATCAGGAAAAAAGTTTATATTGACATTGCGTACCTAATACTATGTGTCACATTAGAGGCTTCTCAATACTCAAATTTCCCCTCCTCGACTCCCCTCCTCGGTTCCCCTCCTCGAGACTTAGACCCGCCCACAGGAGATGCGAGCGGAGGACCGAGGAGGGGAACCGAGGAGAGAGGAGGGGAAGCAGCAGACGTTTAAAGAAATGAGAACTCCTCTCCTCTGAGCGGTCATTTTAAAGAGACGTCCGTTCATTATTACGTGGCAACAGCTGCATCAGCTGTTGAGTGTTTTGTCATAGCGCTGTATCTCTGTTAGATCAGCTGAACATTGTTCCCCCACATATTTACTTTGAATTCATTGAGAGTGCAGTATAATGAAACAATAACAGGCTACAGATGCGGACACACACACACAAATATATTTATATAAATATATACAATTTAAAGTATGAGAGCACTCTCATAATAACGTAACACAATCAGAGACTGATAGGCTATATCCCCCCCTCTCTCTGGTCGCTGAAATGGGGAATTGAAATTACGGGCCAAAAGTCGTATTTACAAGTAGGCCTATTAAAAGTAAGCAGAGGACACCAAACCAACTGAGACCCGTCTGTCCGCCGCATTTACGCACTGTACAACACACACCTACACACTGTACCACACACACCTACAGCTCCTAAAGCATAAGCCGTTGTGTATTTTATTATGTGAAGCAATGGTCTTAGAAAAATATCGACTCTTTGTTTGTAGATATCTACTAAACTAAAGCAAATAAAGAGAGTAGGCCTGTTATACTGAGTGATATATTATACACACTGCTCTGCTTTCTGCATGGACCTTACAGCTGTTCTCTCATCGCGACGCGATGAAAGCAGTTTCTAAAATAATATCCAGGGGATGCATGCATAGCTGTCATTGGCTGAGATAAGTCCGGCCGTGCGTCACGCCTCCACCGTTCCCGGAAATGTATCCGTGGAGGAGCCGTGGAGGAACCATCAGTGTATCCTCTGTTAGAGCTCCTCCAGAGAGCCTCCTCGACGCTCGATCCTCGGTCCTCGGTGTGCATTTAGAGAAATTACATGTCCTTCAAAATGGCGCGCTGAAATTCATTTCCGGGTCACTACCGGAGGACCGAGGAGTCGAGGAGGGGAAATTTGAGTATTGAGAAGCCTCTACTGGAAACATCGCGACGCGATGAGAGCAGTTTCTAAAATAATATCCAGGGGATGCATGCATAGCTGTCATTGGCTGAGATAAGTCCGGCCGTGCGTCACGCCTCCACCGTTCCCGGAAATGCATCCGTGGAGGAGCCGTGGAGGAACCATCAGTGTATCCTCGGTTAGAGCTCCTCCAGAGAGCCTCCTCGACGCTCGATCCTCGGTCCTCGGTGTGCATTTAGAGAAATGAGACGTCCTTCAAAATGGCGCGCTGAAATTAATTTCCGGGTCACTACCGGAGGACCGAGGACCGAGGAGTCGAGGAGGGGAAATTTGAGTATTGAGAAGCCTCTATTGTGTACTCGTGTGACACATGGTTTATTATGATGGATGGAAGCTAGGAGAGATGCCTTTCAAAAATGCACTTAACACTGGCGTTGCCCCAAACGTAGATTCGTCCTGAAAATAAATGTCTTTTGATCAATTAAAGTCATTATACTGTGAATATCTGGACACTCACCAGCCCTTCTCTGTAATCGACATGATAATACACTGTCTGTTACCAACTAGGATTTTGCCTAAAACGCTGCTTGTTTATTGCAGTTTCCTGTCCTCCCCTCAATCTGTCTCTTTGTGTTTCTTCTCTTCCCCTCAAAGGCAAAAAATAATAAATCATTACCACTTCAGCCAAATGGGCTTCAACAATTAATCAAGTGGGCTAAGATTTCCAAAAACTTTTTGAAGTGAGATGATTACTGAAACATGGAGAGCCATAACAGTGACAATGAAAGAATAAACACAATAAAAAATCAGTTTCCAGAGAAGATAATTATTTTTGTCCAAAGAAGGCTGTTTGTGGAAAGAAAAATGGTCTTCTCTTACTCTCTCTACAACTATTACATTATATATTATATATATATTTTGTACCATATCTAAATTACACATATCTAGTAAAAGAACTGTACATTTGTATATCGTATTTTCAGACTGTATTGGAATGTTCTTCCTCTACCAAAGATTGTCACTACCGAAACATAGTAAATACACTGTAGTAAAAAAGTATTATATTAACCTGTTAAGATTGTTTTACCTTCCCTTCTGTAAATAGTATTTTAACAAATATTTCTTGAGGGTTTTCACAATTAAATCAATAACATTACATTTGTAATCAAATTTCAAAGTTCAATTTATTCAATTCATAAAAATCATAATGCAATCTTGTTTTGTAAAATGCATAATACTGATCATATTGATTCCAGAGTTGATGTTTGTTGAAATTGAACATACATTAAATTAAACCGGCTAAAATAACTGGATGGCCTACCTGCCTGTCAGCTTTCCATCTTGTGCACAAACTTATCTTGTGCCCTCATTGGTCATGTGCACATTTGTGTGTGTTGGAGGAGGGGCTCTGTAAGGAAGTCTGAAGGAAGAGGCAGATTTGTACTACTAGTACTTTCAAATTCTAGCGCACTCGAGCTGGTTTCTCCATTCTTACCTACCCTACCTTTAAGGTTACACGCCCATTTTCAGATTTTGGAACATATGTATATAAAAAGTATGGGATATAGCTATTTGCCATTCAGCCATGAAGGACAGGGATGCAGTGTCACTGCCTAGTCAAAAATGCAGGGGTGTTGCTAAAAACCAGGCTCAGCCATTGGATTAAAACCCCTTGTGTTTCGGTAGTGACATGAAAACTGGGGACAAGATTTTTTGAGTATAGTTTTTTTATTAAAAAATTAAACCCACAATAAATCTAAATATTCCAACTTCTGTTTGAATGTAATCATAACGGTCTTTAAAGGTGGGGTAGGTAAGTTTCAGAAACCGGCTCGAGTGCACTAAAATTTGAAAGTACTGTACACAGCCGAAAAGAATCCGCCCCTTCCTTCAGACTTCCTTACAGAGCACCTCCTCCAAAACACATGAACGCACATGACGTCAGCAGACTGGTGAAAGTGGCCGCCTGTTGCTGCAATGCACGCCCAATGAGGGCACGAGATACATTTGTGCGTGCACGAGATGGACAGCTGACAGACAGGGAGGCAATCCAATCCGTTTAGCCGGGCCGGCTACTTTTTACAGTATTACGGGTTCCACAGATGACATTTTTGTATGGATTTTTTGTCAAAGCACTTAAGATATTCATTGCTATCGGGATGTTAAGAGCATTCCATGGAATATAACAAAAAGTGTATCTCGAGCCGGTTTCTGAAACTTACCTACCCCACCTTTAAGTGTTATTTACAGAAATTGAAATTTAGATGTCAGGGTTGGGGAAAGCTATTTCCCAATAGAAAGTACCCTATAAATGATGTTTTTGTATAGCGTATCACTATCTAATGTAATGCCTTGTGTTTAAATAGACCATAACATATTCTTGGTAAATATCCATGTCTGAATACTTAATTGTTGTGGGACCGCACTTTGTACCAATTTGGTAGAATGCCCCAAATATGAAAACTCAGTTTTTGCCATAAATTTGACGATGGATTATCAGTAATAATTTCAAAGTGACACAGACACATTAGATTAACCTATGGATTAACCTTCAGCAGCATTTTTATCGTTTTAATGCCATTGAACACAACTTTTGATCAGAACAACAGCTAAAGTAAGACAATGTTGGCCGTTTTTGCTCCATAAAGCTCTGTGTTGTGATGTCTGTGTTTGCTTCCCCTGTAGCGAGTTCTGATCGCTCAGTGATTATACGTATACCCCTAGAATCAGTGGAACCACAGCTTGCTAATCGATATCTTGTTTGTGCAGATCCGGTATGTAATAAGGGTATTTATACCTAGAGTTTTGTGCTAAGTGTGTTAGCCTCCAGGTTTAACAGGTTAAAGAGGATATTGTAGTGCCGAGAGATACTGTAGGAGTCGGAGGCAGTGCATCGAAGGTGCAAAAGGTAACTTTATTGAGGAGCAGAAAAGTACATGTTGCTGGCTTGCAGTCCCAGTAGAGTAGCGAGAGAGAAGGGAAGGACACACAGTAGGTACCCAGTAGGTACAGTCCACAAATGTGTCCGTGCGGAACAATACCCCCAACCTGCAGTTCCATGAATTAATTATGTCATGTAACACTGATCAAGTGAACAAGCCCCCCCAGAATTCAAACATGGCACAATCCTCGCGTCCGGGAGGAAACACCACAGGGGCCGAGGAGGGTGGGGTGGCAGGAGAGGGCCGGGCCACGGAACGGGCCGTCGTAAGGGGGCCTCGGTAGGCGTCATGGCGGACGAAGAAAACATCCGCCAGCCGTAGAAAACTGGATCGCTGTGCTGCGACGTGGGAACGGGCGTGAATATCCCAGTGGCCCCCAGCAGGAAGGAGCGCAGCCCGGCCGCAGGCAAACGCGCAGCGGCAGCGGGCACGAAGTTCCCGGGAGGAATGAGCGGTATTCCCGGGAGGCAGGAGCAGTCTCCCCGGGAGGAAAGAACCGTGGACAGGGGAGAGGCCGGTGTAAAAGTCGGGAGTTTGCTGCTTGGTTCAGATCCACCAACGTCAGCAAGATCTCACCTCTATTAACTCCCTGAAGAACCAGGTTCAATGAACTGCTGTTTCAATTCAGACGACCCTCTTAATCTGTTTAAGCGATCCCGAAGGATTTTGATATCAGTAAATGAGGTGTGGCCCTATACTAAGTGTGAGTGTGGCAGTGTGCAATCTTACCTTTGAAGCAGGAGAGGAGAGGGCAGATGTCTTTTAAGTTGTCCCAATCCAAAAGGTGGGATCAGTTTATTTGAAGAAAAAATAGGTCCAAACTTATACAGGGTTTTTACCTTCTCTCTTTACAACATTATAATCATACTAAACCTATCATGCTGTGATCATGTTCTAATATGAAACTTTAATTCACAGTTTTACATTTATTACTATAATTTGTAACTTCAACTGCCCAATTCAGTTGTGACATTTAAAATCTCCCGATAGAATTTAGAGGCATTTCCTCATAAAAGACCGGTGATAATAAAAAGCACATTCAAACTTTCATTCACCAAATCAATTCACATCAATTCCATACATTTTTTCCGACACAGATGGCGGGTACTAACATTCACAAACACATACCTATATCCCGCATGTATTAGGAGGAAGATCCTCACAGGTGGCAGTTACTAATACTCACAAACACACTCCTATCCGACACAGATGGCGGGTACTAACATTCACAAACACATACCTATATCCCGCATGTATTCGGAGGGAGATCCTTAGTGGTTACTAATACTCAAACACACTACAATTCATTCCACTCATTCAACCCAGAAATTCACTCCACTTTCAACAAAGAAATTTGAGAGATATCTACCAAGTTTGACAGAACCTTACAGAGAGCAAAAACCCAGCTCTCCAGGGAGAGAGCTTTTACCGGGAGAGAGTATACCAGGGGAACCCCGCCTCCCCTCTCTCTCTCTCTCTCTCTTACTCCCTCTCCACCAGTGTCTTTATGCTCAAAACACAGGATAGAAAAACCTAAAGACACCTCCTCCATACCCATATTTGTGGAAACTGGGCATGGCCTCTGATGTACAGGACTGGACATGACCAGACATATTCTATGGCATAAGACACACCTTCCCATGTTTGTGTAAAAAGGACATGACCCCTACTCTGCAGGACTTGAAAAATATTATTCTCGGCTATGACATAACCAGCTTTTTGGGGCCTCAATGTATTTTTCCTTAAGTCAGGAGCCCCCCTCCCTGTGTACTGCTGTGAGGGAAGAGGGAAGAAACTGTCTCTTCTCTTTATCAGTGACACCCATAAACCATTACAGGCCTTACACTCAACTTAACAAACCACTTAGTTTATACTGTAAATATAGAAAATCATAACAATCTCACATTTTCATTGTGGGTTATACAAGAATATAATTGACTATATTTGATTATAACTAACTTTCGTTTTAATTATTCAACCTAATATGAGGATCTCAACACCGGACGAGGTCCAGAAGCGTGCCACCCAGGCGCCGATGACAGCGTGGGCGACGTCCGAAGCCGCCGTCGAGGCGAACCGTGAGCCGCGGCTAGAGGAGAGGCCAGGCAGGGTCCAGTAGTGCGCCATTCAGGCGCCGATGAAAGCGTGGGCAACGTCCAAAGCCGCTGCCGAGGCGAGGGAAGAGGCCAAACAGGGTCCCGGAGCGCGCCACCCATGGGCCGATGAAAGCATGGGTGACGTCCAAAACTGTCGAGGCGAGACGGGGTCCAGAAGTGCGCCACCCAGGCGCCAATGAAAACGTGGGCGACGTCCGAGACCGCTGTCGAGGTGGTGAAAAAGCGAGTGTCCACACAAGGTCAACCGGCTGGTCGAACCTCCTCTCAGGCACAAAAAAAAAAAACTCAAAAGGGTCGTCCTGTCCACGATCAAAAACAGGTAGGGGAAATTGTGAGAGGATCCACACGAGGTCAACCAGGCCTGGTCGAACCTCCTCTCCGGCACCAACAAAAAGGGTTAACAGCAGACCCGGCGCCAGAACAAATCTAAGGGAGGGCATATGATTTTCATGGGAGAGCACACAACACCGTCACGTGCTGCGGCACAATATATATATCAAACAGCATTGCGCAAAGACGCACACTTATCGCAAATACATACACAAATAAAGGGCAACATAGAAACCATTTTTGAAACATTGTGTGCGTGGCAGCACAAACACTGGTAAATCACGAGCAAGGGACACTGGTTAAGGATGGCAGCTTCCTCATCGTTGCACTCGGAGAGAAATAGTAGAGACGGAGACGATGGACTGCTGTTAGCTCTATTATGGCATTTTGCATGTCGTGAGAGGTGTATGTTGCTGTGTGGGGAATGCTTTCCATTATTTTGGCCAACTCTGCATCTTTGTGCAGCAGCGTATACTCAAACAGCGATAGGAAGAGCCCACTGCCTGACTCGGACATGCTGTGGAGTGAATTGTGGTCACCTCTGAGAGGGAGTTGGTTGACAGCTAAAAAAGCTATAATACCAACGACAGCTGACGTAATAACGGTTCCGTGCCAGCTGATCTGCACCAAAGTACTAATTTCCTTATTTGTTTCCTCGCTTATCTGTCTCTCTCTCCACAAACTCTCACATTAAATGTGTTCTTTTGATGCGGCATGCCTTAGCAGTCCTTTATCAGTCTGTAATGCGTGTTTCCAGTCGCAAAAACCTTTGACAGTAAAAGCCACATCAGATGAAGACGTATTTACTTTAAACTGTATACAGGGGAAACAAAAGGCTGCGTCTGCTTTTAACGAATATTCAAGCCATGGTCTGTTGTTGTACCATGCAGCGGCAAAAGTGCGCTTCTTTCCTGAAAACAATCTCCCTGGAAAACGATCCAGTTTCACCTGGTTGGGTTTATTAACCCCAAGATCATCTGGGGCTGTTGGTCTTTGAGCGGTTGCTGGCCCAATAGTACCTGTTGATGTGCTGCAAGGTAGCGTCTGTAGTGGAGGCAACGGCACGGAGGATCAGGAGGAGGATGCTGGCGGGTGTGGTACAGGGTGTGGCAACGCAGGTGGTGATGGTAGGGCCACACGGAGCTGTGCCTCGGAGGACAGCGTTGGTGGCGGCCGCCTTGATGAGTCAAGGCTTCGGCCTCCCACGGCGCCGGGCATGGTTAACAGTCAGATGTTAATATATGGAAGCAGCCAGCCGTTAGTTGCTAGCCGTTAGCTGTCCACGTTAGCCGTTAGTCATCGTTGTTAGCCGTTAGCTGCTAGCCGTTGTTAGCCGTTAGCTGTCGATGTCGTCGGCCCCGGAGCCTCTGATAGGTGCCAGGGAAGGTGCCGCTGCGTGTAGTGGCCAGCACCTCAGGGGTAAATTGCCGGGCGGCCAGGAGAAACCGGTCAGCTTCTTCGGCTAAAGCGCGGGGCTCAACACTAGCCGTGTTAGCTATTCCGGCCTGGACATGCAGCCGCATGTCCCGAAGAAACAGTTCCATGAAAAAGAAGTCGGGTTCTTTCGTACCTAGAAAGTCGTGTATAATTTCCATGTGGCCGGAAGGTTTGCTGTCTCCCAGTGCCGAAACGATGCGGGAATGGCGAGCGACGTACTCAGCCATTCCGTGGGGGGGCGCACAGAGCCTCTGTCCATGTGCACGTGGCAGCCACGGACGTCTCCAAAAATCTCCGGCAGTTTGCGAAAAACGGCCTCTCTAGCCCTGTTCGGTCCAGTCTCGGAAACTTCTGCGAGACTTAAGTCGGGGTCACCAGTGTAGTGCCGAGATATAGGAGTCGGAGGCGGTGCATCGAAGGTGCAAAAGGTAACTTTATTGAGCAGAAAAGCACATGTTGCTGGCTTGCAGTCCCAGTAGAGAAGTGAGAGAGAAAGGAAGGACACACAGTAGGTACAGTCCACAAATGTGTCCGTGCGGAACAATACCCCCAACCTGCAGTTCCATGAGTGAATTATGTCATGTAACAGTGATCACTACAATATATAATGCACATTTTCAGATTCATATTATATTTTGTATCTCTACTGTGACATGTTTTCATGCTTTAATGTTCAGAAAGGTCTTTATTTTTCTCATACTGCCTGTGCTGCAACACCTCTTTTCACCCTCTGTCTGTGTCAATTTCAGGACAGTGTGACAGGGGCTTTACAGCGGTCTGTTCTACTGGATTTACAACATGACACATGTTCTGAATTGACAATCAGAACTTTATTTAGCCTCAGTATGGTTCATGGTTGAATGTGGGCCGCAAAAATATGTTGATTCTTAAGTGGGCCTGAGTTGAAAAAGGCTGGGAACCGCTGTGCTAGCCAATAGAAGCACGAGTGTTATATAGTGATCTCACTATGTTACGGAAGTAAACACAAGACTACAATGGAGGTGTTTCAGGTGGGTGGTGGGAAACTCCAACTTTGGGATTAACGTGCACACAAACCTATATACCATATAACACACTACAGGAAAGGAAAACCCTAAAAAGCATAATAGGGCCTCTTTAACCTTTTTTTCACAAAACAGCACATTGATCTACCAGTATTGCTCTTTATTCCAATTAGGTCATAGGATTCTTCGGAAAAAATGTGCAGAACCTCAAGGCATTTTTTTTTATGAAATCACAGTTCAATTTAATTAAATGTTACATAAAAATTCAGTTTAAAGTCTCAAGTATTTCCAAATGCTGTTTCCAACTTTTTCCATATCAGTCAAGCTGTCGGGTTAAGCATGTCCCACTTCATGCAAGACACGTAGAAAAAATCATCAGCGGCAACAAGGATTTGTAATTTAACTAGTCTTAAACCTTAGCATTGGCAAATACAGTATATTGTCACGACCTTAACACAAACTGGAGAACCCAAATGCACGACCCAGAGACAGTCATGAATGTAGCAAAACATGTCTTTTTAATTTCCAGAAAACTCCTCTTAACAGAGTAGGTACTGTATTAAACAGAAAGCGCTCACAAGGAGGAAAAAACAAGCGTAACAAAATTGAATTTAAGATTAACTTAAAGGGAACCTATCATGCAAAATGCACTTTTGTACGTCTTTTATACATGAATATGTGTCCCCGGTGTGTCGGGGAACTCACCAAGTGTCAGAAAACACAACCCTCTCTCTTTTCCTCCATACCCAAATCTCTAAAGACGGAGCTGCAACGGATCTGATACAGATTTGAAAATTCTCTGACGTCAGGAACGAGGAGCTCCGCCTATATGGCCAACTCTCCACCTATTAGGAGAATGTGGGGTTGGGCCACGGCCGGCCATTGCCGCTCGAAAGCGCTGGAGACGCTGTAGTACATATGCCAGGCCTGTAAGTGGCGCTAGTCTGCCACAAAAACAGCGAAGAAGACTTCCCGTGCATGGTTGCCCTTCTGTTTATTCTCCGCTGTGGCTCTTTTTCTCCCTCCCTGAGGCAAGCGTTTGTGCCTCCTGCTGCTGTAATTCAATGCAATCCGTAGAGGCAAGCACTGTAATTCTCTCCGATTAGTCCACCAGCAGATGACAAACATCCACCTCTCCGCCTCTTCCAAGGAACGAGGGGACCGTGGGGCAGAGTTTCAGTTTTTTTCCGCCGGTCAACATGTTCGTTAAAGTTTCATTTCATTTAATTTCAAACCTTTATTTAACCAGATTGGTCCCATTAAGATCATAGATCTCTTTTTCAAGGGAGACCTGCAGTATATAGGTTCCACATGAAACATAAAACAATAAAGGACATCATACATTATATTTACAGGATACATTTACATACGTAGTTATATACATTTACAAGTGCCCATAGTATCAACGAGCATTTCATTTAGCCTAGCTTTAAAAACATGCAGAGGAATGAGATTGCTCAGTTTAAATTATTGCTGAAGATTGTTCCAAGCAAGTGGAGCTGCGCACATAAAAGCTGTCTTACCTAAGACAGTCCTTGCTCTTGGCACATCTAACAATACTACATAATGCGATCTCAGACAATAGCTGCTTGCAACTCTCTGTGTTATCAGAGAGCAGATATAATACAGGAGTTTACCCAACAAAGCTTTATAAATAAACGTGTACTAATGACTGAGCCTCTTTACAGTAAGTAATGGCAAACCTGCCTTGGCATACAGGGTACAGTGATGTGTAAGTGCTTTACAATTTGTGACAAATCTCAGTGCGCTGTGATAGGCGGCATCTAACTTGTTCAGGCAATAGGCAGGTGCATTCATATACAACAAATCACCATAGTCCAGCACAGGTAAAAAGGTCACAGTGACTAGCCTTTTCCTGGCTTCAAATGAGAAACAGGACTTGTTTCTGAAAAAGAAACCTAGTCTAACCCTCAGCTTTTTAAGCAGGTTATTGACATGAAGTTTAAAAGTAAGACAATCATCAAGCCAGATCCCTAGGTATTTATAACAGGTAACCACTTCAAGTACTTGTCCTTGCATAGTAACAATATCTAAAACAGGCTCTGGTGTCTTTTTAGCTTTTGAAAATAGCATTACCTTGGTTCGTTAAAGTTTAAATCTTCCGGACAAAATTAGAAAAGTGCCGGTCAAAGGTCTTCTTTGTTATTTATTGAGCTTTAAAACAAATGAATAATGACTCTATATAAATCATATAAGAATAAAACACGGAGAACGGAGATCTCTTTTTCTCCCCCTCTTCTGACAGCCCAGCAGCTGATCAGAGCATGCTCCCCTCTCCTGCAGGGGGGCGTGGTCAGCTGCAGCTCATTTGCATTAAAGCTATGTCACAGAATCAGCCCCTGCAAAAACAGGGCTGGAAAGATCAAATAGAGCGAAATGCAGGATCTGTTTGGTATTTTGAAAAAAATACTATATTTATATAGGTATGGCCCTACAATATATTGTTCAAATACAGCATGATAGGTCCACTTTAAGTCTGCAAAAATTAACAAAATAACAAAACCTGACTAGACTGGAAATGATCCTCTCTTGGCTGAAGCCTGGCACGACCATCCATGGAAACAAACAAGACGAACTGACACAGGACAGGGGAAGACAGGATTATTTAAACATGAGGTGAGTGGGAACAGGTGGAAACAATCAGGGGCGGGGCAGATGCTGACGATGGCGGGAAAACACATACAGGGAGGAAGTAACAGGGCCTGAAATGAGAGACAAGAGGTAAGTACAAAATAAAACAGGAAATGGAAAACGAGACATGACATGAAACACGGGGACATGACTAGAGATCAAATGACATAAATAGACAGACATGACATGACGTGAAATAACATGAAAAGACAGACACAACACATAAACATAACTAACACATTTGAGGAGACACAACATATAGTCAATTTGGAGCAGGAAGTGGTTCCAATTTGTTATTGATTAATTCTCCTTTCATTATCTTTTGTGGAGTTGGTTAATTTTGTCCGTGTATAAAATAAGTAATTTGTTTCCATCATATCTCAAACAGACGAATAATTACGCTGACATTTGATGTACCTCTGTTTGAAACTGCTGATGAGACTGTTGGCTCATTCACTGCATTACATAATCTGAATAAGTGAATACATAAAATAGTATAATTAAAACAGTAATACCAGCCAACAATTTAAATATTAAACTATTTCTAAAAAGCTATGAACACTTATTTATGGTGAAAAGGCAAAAAATAAGTTGAAAAGTTGTTGTTAATTTAAAGTCCATGATGCAAACTCCATACCCCATAACTAATTTCCTAAATTGACATTGAAAGTTCGAATGAGAACATCATTCGCAGAGATATTGGAATGCATAATTCATGTTTAGAATTCAGTGACCTCAGTATACAAATGTCTCTGTCGACTGTGCTTTTTATTTCTATTATTTTAGTAGGATAGAGAAACGGGAAGAGGATTCCCATAATCCCTGCAGCAGTGTGGGACAATAGTGTCCATTAATACAATCATTGGCATACTGGCATTTTGGAATATCCATAGTTTTGCAATTTTGTCACTTATCATTGAAAAAAAAGTGTTTGGTAAGTATCATCGCTGTTGTATGGCCAACAAGCTTCAACCATCTGTCTGTGCTATTATATATTTGTTTGGCATTGTTTCTTCACCATGAACACCCACCAGAAGAGTCTTGCTCCTACACTTTATATGAAGTGAGAGATCGTCCTGAGAGCAAAGAGGACGGTCAACGTATAGGGATACAAATCAGAAAGAAAACAGAAGGGAGACAGGCTTTTCATTCTGTGTTATGCTAGTTCCTGCCTGAAAGACAGGGTCAAAACGTCGGGTTACGTATGGTAACCCTTGTTATATTAGCACAGGCGGAGCCCTCTACTGGACTCTATGGGTACTACCTTACCCTGCGAGCATTCTCCCACTGAGACTTCTATAGACGTAGCCGGCCTTGGGCGGGCCTACCTGAATGCGCGCGCATCACACCGTATAAAAGGAGGCCTCATCTCCTGACTACCATCCTACACCTCTCTTCAGCGAGCGGAATAGGACAGACAGTGCTCTGGGTAGAGGGCTCCGCCTGTTCTAATATAACAAGGGTTACCATACGTAACCCGACGTTATATCTCTCACAGGCTCCGCCCTCTACTGGACTCTATGGGTACAGTGGGTGGAGCCGCGATGTATACGCGCACTGTCGTCCAACAACAATATTCCACCCTACTGCCCCTGACCGGCTTTTATGGTCAGCAGCTGCTGCCCCACATTCTCCTTTAACCCGGTTGTAACCGAGGAGAAATCTGGGCTGCCGCCAACCAGCCGCCCCCGGAAGCAGATGGGCCGCCAGGCTCTCATCAAGGGGGGGCACACCCGAACACGCTGTGTCCGCGCGGCCCTCCACCTTGATGATGCCTGCCATAGCGGCTACTGGGGCCTTCGTTTTAAATGGCTGCTGCCATGTCGCCTCCACACACCGCCATATATCAGGCAGCTGGGGCGAAACGAAGGTCGGCTGCGCTGGATGCACCGGGCCGTAATACCCCTGTCTCAGGCGGCTTAGAGGCCTCGGTGGCAGCGGTGGGGGGAGCTGTAGGCCTACACGCTCCGCCGCCAGGGTCATCACCGCTGGGAAATCCCTCCGCGCAGACCTGAGAGTCGGACCTCCAGACACCGAGGCGTCCTCGTCCTCCTCCTCCTGAATCGGGGTTGACTGGCCCCACGGAAGGGAGAACCGGAACGACACTTCCTCCTCTCCTGACTCGCCAATCTCGACGACGTCGAGCTCCGAATCCTCCACCTCCTCCTGCGGGGCCTCCGCCGACAGGAAATGCTGCCCACGATGCTCACGTGTGAGCCGAGGAAGCATCTGGCAGGCTGAGCATGCCGGTGTCGGGCCCATACAGCTCACGGCGTGGTCAGGCCCCATACATAGGAAGCAGAAGGGGTGTGGATCCGCTCCCGCGATCAGGTTAGGACATTTCGGACAGGTCCTGTGGTCAAGAACTGACTCCATAACTCTCTATTCTCTCGTCTTTTTAAGCTCCGTGAAAACACTTCCGCCGCTGAAGAGAAAAGGATGATAGTCAGGAGGTGAGGCCTCCTTTTATACGGTGTGATGCGCGCGCATTCAGGTAGGCCCGCCCAAGGCCGGCTACGTCTATAGAAGTCTCAGTGGGAGAATGCTCGCAGGGTAAGGTAGTACCCATAGAGTCCAGTAGAGGGCGGAGCCTGTGAGAGATATAACAGGCTTCTTCTACACTTTCTACAGTGACGTCACCAGGGTTTTTCTGAAAACTTGAAATATATTCAACTTCAACAGCCACACAAAAAAAGGTGAAGCACTGAGGGAAAAAATATGATTTTTCTAAGGCTGCCATCTGCAACCGCATGCTCTGTTGTGAATGAAATCAAAAAAGAAGCTGGGCAGAGAAACAAATGTGTGACGTTGATGGCTTAACTTCTAAACTAAGCATAGATCTATACTTCTCCAGCATTACAATCCAGCAATTATTCTAAAACGGAAATGTTTAAAAAAAATGCTGCTGATGCTGTTTCAGGTTGAAGAGTCCAGTTTGACTTCAGATGGCACGGTATGCATTTATTACGGCAGCGACGTGCAGTCAGGGGAGGCAGAGCCTCACCTGTCATACTCCAATGTAGGCCTAACGGAAAAACAACTAAAGAAAAACTAAATAGTAATAATAATAATAATATGTCTCCACTGATCTGTGTTGTAAGTGTGATTTCTGTATGATTCCAATCGCTTTTTATAGTCAAAATCAGCAAATTGGCCGAGCTCCGCGACAACTACATGGGAGCGATGAGTGAGGCAGGGACGAGCTCTGCCTCACGTAAGCCCACAGTAACTGGCTGGAGCGCGGGCACTAATGTAGCGCGGGCACTTATTTTGTGAGCGCGCTCAAGCCAGTTACGGCCCGTCCACACTACAGCGTCTGCAGCGTCGACAGCTTCAATCTGCCCATTCACTTTGAATGAGGTGACGTCACGTTGCCGCTTTTTTTCGCCGAACTGAATTGTGGGTAGCAGAGCGGTCTGTCTCCGGCGTCTCAGGCGTCAGAAGTTGAACATTGTTCAACTTCTGACGCCTGAGACGCCGGAGTAGCCAGCGCCAGCCAATCAAATCCCGTTTCGGAAAATCTGACAGCTCAAGCCGTAGCCAATCAAACCGCATCTAAGCTGGGAGAGATATCCCGCCGTTCATTTCTATATTTCAAAAAAAGATGGAGGAGAAACTAATTATCGCCGTAGCAAATCACCCGGTTTTGTATGACCAGACCCTCTTCACCTACCGGGATACAAACCGGAGGAACCAGGCATGGAGGGAGGTGGCAGAGACAGTGGGTGAAACTGGTAGGTTTTCGCCTGTTTGGGGAGTTTATATATATATTGCTCCCATAAAATCCCCGGGGTTTTTTGCTTTGTATGTCGGGGGCGGGAGATTCATGTGATTGGTTGTTGGTCGTGTTGCTTGAATAACATCCCCAAGCTTCAGACACGCCCAGCTCCAAGCTTTTTTTGAAGCTGTAGTGTGGACGCTCCGTTACTGTGGGGTGAGGTGAGCAGGGTGCGAACTGGAGGGGAGCAGGGGGAGCTATAGCTCCCCTAGTGGTGACATGAGCTCCCCTGGGAACATGGTCTGTGAAATTTGGGGGGAGCTCTCTAAAATACTGATACGATGACCAAATAAATTCCATTTTGGGCATGTTTTTTTTTTTCAAAGGTGTAAAATAAGTGAAATAAAATTATATTTAGAGTTTATGATTCATGAAAAAAGTGTTGCCTGCTTGCACGCTGCCCGCAGCTCCAGGCCACTACCCACAAGCTCGTTTAGTTAGCACTGCATGTTTACCAGGCATTGTTCCTGCTGCTGACATGTCGAAAAGAAAAAAACAACGTACCTTGGGCAATTTCTTTAAAAAGACGGCCAAACAACCTGATCAAGAAGACCAACCGAATGTAGCTGGTGGTAGCACATCGTACGTTGTGACTGCTGCTACAACAGAACCGAGAGAGGAGGGAGCTAACGTCAGTGCTAGTGCTAACTTGACAGCTAACGTTAACTTGGGGGCTGAAGATTGATTGATTGATTGAAAAGTGTATTAACAGCTTGTATATTGGGTACAGTACAGTACAGCTCAAAACATACAATTGTTAAGGGGATGCAGACCAGAGAAAGACTTTCGTCTTGTTTACATCCGGGTCCCCCATTTCCAATTCATCATGTCATTTAAGAAATATAAGACATATTTGACATACAGATGGCTTATTTACAATTTACATACAGGTGGTTTTTTTACATACAGATTGCTTTTTTACAATTTTCATTTTAGATTTCGTTCTAATACATCCTAACCGGACATTTAAGACATACCAAGTCTACAGATATACAGTTAGTAACAGAGTCTAAAATGCGAGTATATACATAGATGGGGGGGGGGGGGAAGCTGTCCATTGAACGACAGGTTGAGATTTGTACCATTACCGGGGCCAGTTTTGCAATGCTCTCCCCCGAAGGTGCTCTTTAAGAGAGGTTTTGAAGGTAAGAATAGTTTTACTTTCCTTTACAGTTGCGGGAAGAGCGTTCCACCTTGATGTGGCATAATTGCGAAACGTGTATTCCCCCTTTTTTGTGCCAAATCTGGGTTTCACATGATTTGTGGAGCTCCCTCTGGTGTTATGATCATGGTATTCCTTGACCTTTGGGAACAATTTTGACATGTACATGGGTACCATAGAGGTGTAGTGGATCTTGTAGACCAGGCCCATTGCAAGTAGCTGTACTCTGTCGTCTACTCTAAGCCATCCTAGGTTGTCAAAGTGGGCAGAGGTGAGGTGGGTTCTAGATGAAAGGTCAAGCAGTAGTCTGACCAGTTTATTTTGCGATGTTTGAAGTTTTATTTTTAGCGCCTTGGAGGTGCTATGGTACCATGACGTGCAAGCATAGTCATAGTACCCTTGAATGAGTGCTCCTGCCAGAGTTTTCAGGGTGTTTTTGTTTACCAGAGAGGAGATCCGGTATAGGAATCTAGTTCTTTGATTGACTTTTTTTATTACATTGGATGCCATTTTGTCACAGGAGAGGTTTGCCTCAAGAATAGATCCTAGGCAGGGGCGGCGCCAGGGGGGAGCTAGGGGGTGCTGAAGCACCCCCCAGGATTGCCAAAGCACCCCCTAAGCACCCCCAAGAAATATGTTTTTTTTTTCGAAAATTATTATTATTTTTATTAAATTAAATCAGAAAAATTATTGATTACATCAATGCAAATGTGAAACAAATAAATGTTTGACCAAAAACATAAAGCCAACACAGGTGATATGATTAGGCCAATGGCCAGCACCCATTCGATTTTTGACCTACCCATAGGGTAAATTACTTTGTGATACTTGAGTGACTTCCTGTTAGCTGGAGCCCCAAATGATTTGCTAACAGCAAAGTGACAAATGGATCGTTTTTTAGTCCTTAAACGTCCACGTGTGGACACTCAATCAAAACCACCTGAAAGCGAGAGGGATTCTGCACATAATAGGCCTCGTGAGTACAAGTAGCTTACTTCTGGGTCTGTTTCATTCAAGCTCTGCTCTGTGTGTGTGTGGCTCGAGCCATTTTGTGTGCGTGCGCAAGCGAGCGAGAGAGAGAGCTCGCGCACCGGTGGGTATCTACCGGAGATCGTTGTGGTTAGCATCTGGTGCTAGCTAGCCAAGCTAACGGATATAAAGAGCTTTTTCAACAACAAGGTGGAGGGAGAACTCTCTCCTGTCAGACGGAGAGTCTCAGATAACCTCAGCTCAGGTGAAGTAAAGGACTCTCAATGTTTAGTTAACTTTAGTCTAGTTATCTCAGTGGGTCTCAAACGGTTTGTTTTAAAAGGGGAGTGATTTGTAAAATATCTATAAAGAAATAGAAAATCTGTTTACAGTTCTGTTTCATATGTATGTTGAGAGATACTGTATATCCATAGATCTCTTCATGTTGGCTCTCAAAGTGCACCAAATTGATGCTTTTAACTTCAATATTTAAAAATAAACTAGAGGAGGTGAGGACCCTCCTAGAGGAGGTGAGGTCCACTCCCCACTTGTAAAAATAGCACTTTACCCCTGCTTACACCTATATGCCGTGAGCTGATTACCGAGCCTTCATTGTAACAGTCGCGGGCACACTGTGTGTGTGTGTGGGGAGTGTTGCAGTAGAAAATTCAACTGTAGCGCTGGTTCATTAATGGGAAACCCTTAATGTTTGAGCACCCTCTATGAAACGTCAAGCTACCCCACAGCACCCCCTAGAGCAAATCTCTGGCGCCGCCACTGATCCTAGGTATGTAATTTCCTTCTTACTTGTGACAATAATGTCGCCCACTGCAACTGAGAAGTCGTCGGATTTGCTGAGATTATGTTTCGAACCGAAGAGAATGGACTCTGTTTTACCCAGGTGTAATGATAATTTATTAGAGACACACGAAGACGAGCCGTTGTGTTGTGTGTGTGGCGTCGCGTCTCTCCAGGCAGTGAGAGGGTTATGTTGTGCTATAGCTGTATTATTAATATTAATATTGTTCATGGTTGGTGCCGCTGGCTGCTCTTATCGCGTGTGTTCGGCTCTGTGTAGGCTACAGCCATAATAGGCTATAGCCCATGTGAAACAATGTAGCCTGTTTTTGAGTCATTTTAAGTTGATTTAATTAACCCTCTGGAGTCGGTGGACGCGACGGCGCATAGAAATATGATTCAGATATCTGCGGAATCGCTAGAATCGTAGCTTTTCAAGAGTATCTCCTGTGAGACTGTACCCAGGGCACAGCAGCCAATATTGCCGCTCAAAGCAGCTTGATTCGCTGTTACACTGTGTGTGATTGGTGGATTTGTGTGTCAGTCAAGGACATCTCGGCCGGCCGGCAGCCATGTCGGTCTGAAATGACCAATGGACACTCTAGAAATCTAAGGACCTACCAATACAAAAACATATAACAGGTGTCTCCCATCAGTTTCAATCTTTTAGTCTGTGAAGAAGATAGAGAAAATGGCTCGAAGGAACTTTACCGTTGCGGACGCGCTGGATTTCATTTTCGCGAGCGGCAGTGAAGAAGATGGCTCATCAGAACCTGAAGGCTTCGACTCTTCTGAGGAAGAAGAATGCAGGGATCCATTTGAGGATGGGTAAGTGTAAATATAACTTGTAGTGCATTTGCCATTTTGTGAGGAGTACCGCGAAAATGAACAATGGATTTATCAACCTTTTTATTTTCCCCTCATGAACTTTTTCTCGGGACAAAATAGACTCTTGATTAGTAAACGTTTACTCTGTGTAAATGTTATTTATGTGTAAACGTTATTTTGGCATGTATAAGTAAGGTTACATGTGTAGATGAATAAAAATAATCCTTTATTCGTCCCACAACGGAGACATTTATAGACATGTATTTTATTTGATCATACTGTTCTGGACAGATGAGACTTTGTCATAGACTTATTTACATGTGTGTCTGTGATAAACTTTATTTATGTGTAAACGTTATTTTGGTGTGTATAAGTAAGGTTACATGTGTAGATGCATGAGATAATCCTTTATTTGTCCCACAACGGAGACATTTAATTTATGTATGTATGTATGTATGTATGTATGTATGTATGTGTGTGTGTGTGTGTGTGTGTGTGTGTGTGTGTGTGTGTGTGTGTGTGTGTGTGTGTGTGTGTGTGTGTGTGTGTGTGCGTGTGTGTGTGTGTGTGTGTGTGTGTGTGTGTGTGTGTGTGTGTGTGTGTGTGTGTGTGGAGAGGTTTCACAGCTGCCTGGGCCTAGCGGCCCACAGATGACATTTATCCAGGAGCCTCCAGCTGTGCCTGCCACCATGTTGAGATCTACCGTGGATCAAGGGCCTTCACCACTGCCATCCCCACCAAGCACTAGCGGACCAGCATCACGACAGCTGCCTCCATCTCTGCCTGCGACGAGGTCAAGATACACCTCAGCTCCACAGCCATCACCATCAACCCGGACAGCAAAGAGGTCTCGTAGAGCACACGTACCTCCCACACAGCCACCAGCTGCCCATGCACCATCACCCCCACCTGCACAGCAGCCAGCTCCACTGTCTTGGAAGACAGGCGAAGACCCTGACACTGCTCCCCCTGTCTCCAGGTTTCAACCTGCTCGCACACCCGGGCCACAGCTCAGCTCAACAGTATCAAACAAACCCCTTGACCTGTTCAAGCTGTTCTTCAGTGCAATAATGGCGCGTTTCCACTGCAGCGGGTAGCCCCGTTTAAGCGTCCTTAACCGTCCTCAAGCGGCCAGGCCGGTTTTTGGTGG
Source organism: Gymnodraco acuticeps (assembly GCF_902827175.1). Taxonomy (NCBI): domain Eukaryota; kingdom Metazoa; phylum Chordata; class Actinopteri; order Perciformes; family Bathydraconidae; genus Gymnodraco; species Gymnodraco acuticeps. The sequence goes on along the minus strand of NW_022990034.1, from coordinate 386,211 downwards.
CGTTTCCATATAGCCTAGTACCGGCCAGCGGGTACTTTTTCCCTCTTTTTCCGGCCTCATAAAATCGTGGTTCCCTCAGACCAGGGCCAGGGCTGAACTAGTGACGTCAACACTCTCCACTGCTGATTGGTCAGAGAGAATCGTCACAAGATTGCGCGCGAGTTCATCCCTAGCGTCGCATATATATCTAGAAGCAAGCTTGCAGCATTTTTATACACAGCATTTTGTAAACGGAGGAGCTACAAAAATGGCTACTTCTAAGAAAAGCACACCGTGGTCGACCGAGGAGGTGACGCACGATCACTTTCATATCCTCCATTGTTGTGTGTGAGTTGTGTCGCATTGAAGATGACGCCACTGCAGTTTTATCTCAGCGTCGCTCCGCCCAAAAAGCCCGCCAAAAAGCTGATCGCCCCGCCTACACTGCGTTGCTAGCCCAGGTCCTAAACTGTAATGGAAATGCGCCACGGCCTGGGCCGGCCAGCGAGGCAGCCCGAGGCCAGAGCGAGGACGCTTAGGGACGCTTAAACGGGGCTACCCCGCTGCAGTGGAAACGCGCCATAACAGTACAGACACTCTGTACCAACACAAACAAGCGGGCTGCACAGGAGATGGGAAAGGGTAAAACCTACAAATGGACTGACTTGACTGTAGAGGATTTCTATAAATACATGGGGCTGCTGAAACTGGACAATGTATTGGACTATTGGAGGAAGGATCATTTTGTCAGTGTATAATGAATAGTTGGTTGAAGGAAAAAAAGTTCTGATGTTCAATATTGTAAATGGTGAGATTTTGCGGTTATATTTATATACATTGTTGGTATTATAATAAATTGTTGGTTGAAAAAAAAAGTTCTAATGCTCAATTCTTTTTTTTTTTACACATCACATGAACCTTGTTATGTAATATGAAGTCATTATTCAGTCCTGATATATCTCAGTCCTTGCTGTGGTGAAAGTAGAGTGATTGACAGCTGTTTTACTCAGAATTCGAATTTATAAAATTTCATTTTAGACATGAATAACACATTTATATACAGTGTAATTCAAATATTTCACTACTTTTGTAATCCTAAGACTTTGGTAACCAAATCTAAAACACCAAAACAATTCGATCACATGAGTAAATGTGTGTTTTCACAAGAGTTTTGAAGATTTTCCGAAAATCGGATGTCAAATTTTAAGCTTTTGAGCTACTTATCTCATCAAACAGTGCTCTAAGGTGAGTAATTTGCATATATAGCAATACTAGAGATTGTCCTGAACATTTTGATATGTAACACATGGGTGCCATTTTAGAAGAAATACATTTAAAAGGTGATTTAAGAAAATCGAGAAAATACCCTTAGACTCCAGAGGGTTAAACAGTCAAACGTTACATTGGTGGTCCGTGGATTATTTATTATCAAGTTGATTGAAGTTTGCGTAGCCCATACACAGGGCCGCCTTAATGCACGGGCTGACTTGGGCTGAAGCCCAGGGGCCTACGGAGATCAGGGGCCTATCATGAGCCAATAAAAAAGTTAAAACAAAAAAGTAAATTTAAAAAAAAAAGTTTTTTATTTCGGATGTTTTTAAAAAACATTTAAATAAACAGTCTTGGCTTTCAGAATATGAAACTTTTATTTCCAAAATCACACGATAAATACATTTTTGAAGCTTGTAAAGGGAAGATGACAGCTCTCACTCGCCACTCACTCCCCCTCCCTCCGGCTGAAATTATGAAAGAGTATAGTAATCATAGATAACACGGCAGGGTCCGTTACAGTTTGTTTTAATCTGGTTTCAAATAAACAAAGTCTTGGCTTTCAGAATATGAAACTTGTTTCGGCAAATTCAGATGATAAATACAACTTTGAAGCTTGTAACGGCATAATTACAAGCGGAGAACGGAGTAACTTGACGTCACAGCAGGCCAACAACAGCCGGTGTTTCTCGTGAGTGTTTTCCCCGGGAAACAAACACAATACACACAAATGCAAAAACACACACACACACACTGTAGAGTTATATTTGTATTTGTTCATGTTAGCAAACTATGGATAAGCTTAAAATGGGAATAATTTGGGTAAAACTGTGAGCTGGATTTGGGGCCTGTTGACATGTGTTTTTGAGGACAAAGGAAGATGGGGGAAGGTGAGAGCATGTCCTGATTTGCATTCAACTTAGATCTAGCTACAGTGGTTTGTGATATTAAGAGAGGTCCCTTGGGTTTCTCTGGTGCTTATCAATAGTAGCAGTTAAGTGAATACTGTTCAAACAATACCTGTGTTTGTGTTTTATATTGATTTCTCTGTTTTATCCTTTCATAAATGTAAGGACTACAAATGGCTATAAACATTCTGGGCTGGTTGGAGTAAACAGGGTTTTATTGCTCTGTGGGGGAGGTGTAGGTATGCAGGCCTTGAGACCTTTTGTTGGAAAGTGAGCCTGTTTGGTTTCCTGCTGCGTTTCCTGCTGCGTTGCGTCTCCCAATGAGATGACCTGAAAAGATGACCAGCTGACCTAACACCAAACCCCTCCTTCTTACTCTGGTATATATCCGGTGGATCCCTGGCGTTCGGCCTCTTCTTCACATGCTGCCCTCGGGTGAAAGTAGCTCTGCAGTATGCGAACCAGGGCAGGAGTAAGCCGGTATTACTCCTTAAGCATTACAATATAACTAATATATCATGTTGTATTGTAATGATTGTATTGCATTGTCATATTGCCATTAAAGTAGATTATTGTTAACGTTTACTTTGTAGATATGGATTCCTTCCTGTATTATAACTGGGATGGGTATCGTTTGAAATGTATCGATTCCGATTCCGATTCCGGTTCTGCTTATCAATTCCGGTTCTTATCGATTCCCCGTTTCGATTCCAAAATTGTAAAAGAAAGAGGTCAAACGTTTAGATAACAAAAATATCTTTATTCTTTTCAGCTTTAACTGAAATTGTTACAAATAAAAAATATACATGCAATACAAATGTATTGCACAATAGCTGTGCTTTATTTTAACTGAGCTATGCCTGTGGCAAGCTATTAACACTGTGCCCAATTGTCTTTTTATTTTTTAGTGTAGTGGAGCCTCACTTCAGAGCGTTTACCGCGACCCATCTTTGGTGTTATGAAGTGACTGAGCTCGTGAACTGTCTACGGGAGGGCGGGGGGAGCCTCGCTGCGGGGCAACTGTGGACCTCTGTCGCCTGTCAGCGCAACTTACATGATGCCGTTTAAAAAAATTAAGGGCGGTGCCGGCCATCAGCGTACCGAGCCGGCCGTCAACGGCCCGCTGACGACCGGCCGTTCTGTGATTCTCCAGGTCCGCCCTGTATTCCACCGGGTCGCCGCGGTACAGACGGACCCGCTGGAATACAGGGTCTACCGCGTTTAGGAACCGTTAAGCAGAACCGAAAAGGTGTATTTTGTACGGGTACCCGGTACCCGGCATTTTCTTATCGGTTCTCATCTGGAACCGAGTTTCGGTTCCCAACCCTAATTATAACCAGCTTCATAGGAACGCGCGGAGATTTGAAAAGCGGATCAGATATCCCTTTTAATCTCCAACAACACACACACACACACTAGGGGTTTCACAACTACCAATATTTACTAGTCGACACGTTTTTCAAAATAGCAGTCTACTAGTCGTTACGTCATAATAAAGACACAAAGAGAGGTGTACAACTGTATTTTATATCGGAACTCATACAGTTACATTAAACACTGCATTTTAATTTGTGTTACATGGCTGAGTAAATAACAAACAGTAACTGGACTTAGTAAATAACAAACAGTAACTGGACTTAGTAAATAACAAACAGTAACTGGACTCACCTAAATCGACAGCAAAAAACTCTGTTTACTGAAATGCCACGTAAATCCAGTGCGCAACAGCGCATTGCGCAACACTTTACTCGCTGTCCTCCACGATAACGTCCACCTTTCCAGATTTTTGGTTTGCGTTGAGGAACACCAACGCATCGACATGTGAGGGAAGGAGGCTTGACCGCTTTCGGGTGACAGTGTTGCCTGCCAGGGAAAAAAACCCTCTCACTCGGGGTGCCTGTGGCTGGAATAGCTCCTCGAAAGCTTGGCTAAACGGGGGACGCGGTGCACGTTTTCTGCCCACCACTCCAGTGGGTTATCCATTGTGGGGATATGCAGTGTCCGCTGGCAGTAAACCCTAGCTCATCATCCGCATCACTGTTGACCTGTTTTTTCTTGCTGCTCGTATGCCTCTGTCCTGTGCTGACGCCGGTCCGTTGCTCACTGGTGCTAGCATTACTGCTAGTGCTGTCGGCAGCGGGTGTCTCATCTTCAGATGGTTGCGCATAGCAGATGTATTTTTGTTGTACTTCAGTACAGCTGTACACAACTGACACTTCACTGTGGAGTTGGTTACATATTTGTTGAAGTACTGCCATACATAAGAATGTCGGACGTGTTTTGAAGCATTTTGCAGCACCTCGTTTACCTCCATTTTTTTTCACGACTAGTTGACTAGGGCCTACAGCGCCGACTAGTGGTAAAGGTAGTCGACTAGTCGATTAGTTGGTGAAACCCCTAACACACACACACACACACACACACACACACACACACACACACACACACACACACACACACACACACACACACGAGCTTCCCCCAGACCAGTAATCCCAACGAAAATATCTTCCCTCCGTAGTATTTTGATCATTTGCTCCGCTAATCAATCAGATCGATGGATTCCAGAGATTTTTCTCAAAAATGATGACTCCGAAACAGTCAGTGGGCACCACTTAACAGCCAATCAGAATGAGAATATGTTTCACATGTGACTTATTCAAATTGCGAGTGATTGAGTGACAGATGAAGGTTGTTTAGGAGAAAAAGTTTGAGAGTGGCGCTCGGAAAAGGAAATTGTTGAGGGAAAAGTAGTTTTGAGACATGCAGCTATTACAAAAAATGCCGAAGCTTACAGGTTATTTTAAACCTGTAGGCCAGGATGAGGAGGAAGGACAGATTAGTTCTGTACCGAGCGATGGAGTGGCGGGAGAGGAAAAACAGACAGGAGGGATGTTGGAGGAGATGGAGAGGACGACGAGGACTTGCTACGTGGAGGGGAGCCAACGGCAACCGGACAAATACATGAGGGAGGCCCGATACGTCACTCATCTGGAGGAGAGGACCAGGCGCGCATAGAGCAGAGTGGAGAAGTGCGATCACAGAGCCTGCCGAGGCTATAAATGACTTTGATTTGTTGTTTAAATAGGGGGCCTACAAAACCATCAGCCCCAGGGCCTGATGGCAGGTTAAGGCGGGCCTGCCCATACATGCTCGGGAAATCTGTTGACATGAACATGATCCATCGGGACGTTTCATGTAAATGTAGACCTGTGGCACCACCTCGTGTGCAACAGATTTTCTCTTTATAATAGGCCTATGTCTGTGCTGTTGCTATTAATGCACGGATCAGCATTTACCCACTCCCGCAAAAAAAAAAAAAATCCCGACTCCCCCGGAGACCGTGGTATAGTTCGCACACTGGAGGTGAGGCACAGATGAGCTCTGCCTCACCTCAGAATGCGTCACCCCACAGAAACTGGCTGGAAAGCGGGCCCTAAGCGCATGCCTGTTACCATCTCACTGTATGTCACCAATGTAATGTTTGTAGATCCCTTTATTACATTTATCCTCGCCATCCATAGTCTCTAAATAACTTATTTCACGTATGATATTTAGGCCCGCTGGTCTCATCATACAACGGCAATGAAAAAAGCACCAGGAGAGGCATCCATAACCTCTGCCGCACTGAAGGGGGCGCACGTGAGCCCACATGTTCTTGTTGCTACTGTTATTCTACGCAGAGACGGTAGACGCAAACAACAAGCTAGACTTTTGAAACTAGAGGAAGATAAGGAGGACTTTTACAAAAATGTAATGGAGATTGTTGTCCAGAAGGATAGCATGGACTTCATCTTCAAGTCAAGGTAAGACCCCAATTGTAATGAACATGGGATCTTACTAAGAAAGAACAATCCAATATTTAGATTTTGGGTATCCTTTTGTTGAACAGTCTGTTTAAAATGAATCGAAGCATCAGACTAAAAAACGTTTTGAAAATAACCGAACATTTTGATTAAGGTCAAAATATATTATTTGTAAATCTGACTCTGAAAGAGTCAGTGCCTCACCAGCCATGAACCTCACCGCACGTCACTGTATTACGGCACCCTATCTCATGATACTTTTCGGGGGTACCATCAGCCTTGACTACCAGTAACCATTGGATGATAAATTAAATGTGTTGCTAATGCATCTTTTCATTGATTATACCTTGATATTTCTTTTGCATTTCTTGCAGTTGATACTTTTCAGGACACAAGTTAGAAGCTCCATTCTGGGACAAACACATACCTGGGAGCCAAAGCCTCCTGTAGTTATTCCCCCCGATGTGTCTGTTTGTCACAAAAATAACCCATCAGAAAAGCTCTTTTCTCACCTGAAATATCCGATGATAAAGATGGCCACCAGCAGAGAGCTAAAGGACACAGCATAGCCAATGGTGTACATGACACACAGCCGCTCAAAGAAGTCTTGCTGGAACAGAGAGACATATTTTCCATTCAGTGAACTCTTTAAGGTGAGATAGAGTTGCAGAAGAAACACATACAGCTGCTGGGATAAAAGATGTCATAACATAGAAGCCAAAAAAAACCCAGAGGGATAATCCTTCTCTATTAGCATTTTGACAGGGAGATATACTAGAATACCAGGTGCACGAAAACTGGATTCATATACAACGTAAATGCTGCTATATTAATTACACTTAAACATTCTAATATGATTATTTTGTATTGGTGCCTATGTCCTCTGTTCAATAAAATAATATTGGACTGTCTTTATTCTTTTTGTATTCTGCAAGCATTTTATTGTGTTTTAATGGCATATGGAATGATTCAGTGCATTTGTTCTTTGCCAGATTATTCATAGTCAGCCTCCACATGAGCTTTTCCTGTGAGATTGACAGTTTAGACTCTTACATATGCTGACACTCTTTGTCATAAATGAATATTCTTGTGTATGGGACTAATACCCAGGGGGCAAAGTCATTTTACAGACATGGAATGTTGTAAAAGGTTGTCCACCAGAAATGATATCTAGGACCTTCAAGGATCACAACCTGGGTGGACAACCCGGTCAACTAGCTACTGGAAAGCTACAGTGAGGATCCAAACAATGCAACCCCTATATGAAAAAAAGTCAAAAATTCTGTCTGGATCAGATGCCATCATTCTCTTTCTGAATGAATATCTCGGTGACAGTTCATGGTAAAGACAAACTGAGCCAACCTATTGAAAGAGCAGAAAATAAGCTTTCAGGTGATGCCTTGGTTAAGCCTGTTCTCAATAAGGCCACTAGATGGCGCTATGGCTTTTTTGTCTCTCCAAAGCTAAATCCATTTCAAGCAATGCACTTGTGGTCCTCTGGAATGTTTGCTGTGTTCAAAATGGGTAAATATACTTAAAAGATTATTTCTATATAACATATTAAAGGGTTTACATTAATATACACAAGGTTTGCTGCCGATGCTAAGTTGAATTGATTCAATATTTACAGATTTTCCAGCAAGTGAGAGGATTTTAAGCTAGCTAGCTAGCTGTTACTGTAAGCTAAAATTCTTTAATAATTTGTAAATCAGTTTTACAGTATTATTCATTTAATCAATATATATATATATATATATATATTTATTATCATTTGATTAAGTGTTTCATGTGTGTGATCTTTTTGTGTGTGCAGTGCTGTATGGATCAATACCATGCCACCTTGACATGCACACTTTAAAACCTCTTGAGCCCGAATGCTCCCGGTACCGGGGGCAGACGCAGCATCTTGTAAGAAACACCATCCCAGGGCTTGTTAATATTTAACAACCTATTAATGTGGCATACCCACTTAACGGGAAGAAACTCAGCTAACAGAGGATAATAACCATTTTACCTAATGGAAAACAATTCCAACACCAAGCGTCTAAATCAGCATGCTACATTAGCGTTACATTAGCATCTTGCGTATCAACACCTTTGGGCATAGTCACTACCTACCACTTATTCAACCAGACACGTACTAAATCACTCATTATGATGAACAACAGATTGGGGCTTGGGATCAGTTATGAACGTATGCAGCGTCAGCTAACAGCACAAAGTTAGAAGGTCATGCAGCAGGTTGAACCTGATGGTGTTTACATCCCAGAGACCATGATGAAAAACAGCGAGATCCCCCATGTGTTTGCCATGGACAATCTGGACTGGAAGAAGAAGACACTGGAGGGTGGGAGTTTTAATGCCACCACTGTAATCATAATTGAAAACCAAAAGATTGTGCGGGTCCAGGAGGGTGCCAGACTCCCCACTTCTACCTCGGATAGAAAGAAGACTCTCTCAGATGTTACTGACCTACCTGCTCCCATGTGACACGTCTCAGCTAAAGACAGGCAGAGATCCAGGTCACTTGAGCATATTGAGAAGCTAGAGAGTCTGGATACTTCCTCAGATGGCACAGCTGAAGACCTGTTACTTACTGTATGCGGCATCTAGCAAGAATGGTTACAACTTCAGAATTGCTGGATGCTCCTCCAGATGCAGAAGCAGGACTGCCTGGCTTTTCTGCCTTCTGTGCAGACCTCCACCCACACAGACCGGCCAGTATCATTGGCTATCTTCCTCTCATCCCAGCATCTCTAACTGATCCTGCTGTCCTGAAAGAAGAAAATGAAACGGCTGATCAAGACATCGCATGCACTGGGAGACAAGTATACCATTATCATTGGAGATCAGGCTACATATGAACTCGCAGTTGCCATCAGAGACAAGCACAGAGATGAGTTCTGGAATGTAGTCCTGCTGCTGGGGGGATTTCACCAAGCTCATAACTACATGAAGGCTGTTTGCAAGATCATCAGGGATGCAGGTGCAGAGGATATTCTTGTTGCAGCTGGTCTGTTTCAGGAAGAGACTGCCAAGAAGATGTTTGGTGAGAAGGCTGACCACTACCAAACCATGCATGCTCTCAGGATCCTCAGTGAGGCCATGTGGCGCTTGTACTGGCAAGCATTTGAGGGATGTGCAGCAGACAGAGAAACCCAACACTGGCAGTCACAAGTAGAACATGTTGTGAAGATGTTGTTTGAGAAAGACACCACTGCTACTGAGAAGTTGGTGATCATCCAGATGTCACGTCCACAGATATAAATCCTACAAGAACAGATGTTACTTTTCCAGGAATCTCTGCAGTTTTCTGGTTAATCTTTCTGGAGATGTCAGACATTATCCACAGGTTCATCTACTACCAGTGGGAAGGTTACTGGGCAGGAGAACTCTGTGAATCAGCATGGATGCTACCTTACCTCACTGCAGCAGGACACTACAAATATGGGCAGCAGTCTTTGCGTCTGTATTTGTCTGAGATGAAGAAACTGCCAGAGACAGCCCCTAAGGCACATGAAGCACTGATGGCAGGTGCATTTGTTGGAAGAAGAGCAGATGGCAACCACAATGGTGTCTCTCCTGCTATGCTTCTGGAGCAGACATATAATGCAGATGCCAAGGAGGCAAGTGGTCTGGATGGCATTACACTCAATCGTGCTGCCAGGATGAAGTGGGTCTACACAAAACCACTCACTGCAGCTATCTCTGCAGAGCTCAAGTCAACGCTGCACCTCCATTCCTCCAGCCCCCACCATGAATCTGGTTGGAGTCGTGTCAACAGGGATGCAGAGATGGTAGTCAAGGTAATGGCAGCAGTAGAGACCACCCCATTCACGACAGCCACACCATCCCTGAACAATATATCTACTGGTGAGTGTGCAGATCCCACAGTCAAGGACAACCTGAGTGTGAAAGCAGTTGGTTTGAAGGCATTGTCAGAGTCACTGTCCAGTGACCAGAAGAAGACAAGTGTTGTAAAGCTAAACACCTTCCATACACAAAACAGGAGAACTCAGCATTGTTGACTTCCCCCATCCCTCTTCCAGGAAGATGGCAGAATGAGAACAGGGACCAAGGCGGGCCTTGTGAAGATCTTGAAAGAGAAAAACAAAGAAAGCAGCATCCCTGATCTGCCCAAAGACTGCCTCAAGACCGCAGTAGTCGTAGATGCCATGTCCGCCATACAACACTGGTCTTTTCACAGAGGAAAAGGATTTGGAGTGATCGCTGAGCGATACAGGCACCTGCTGCTGATTGATGTGCCTCCTGGCACTGACATCATACACTTCTGTTGTGACAAATACAGTACAACCAGCCTCAAGTCAGCTGAGCAGGAACAGAGATATGCCAGATCCAAACCAGCGAAAGTGTATGAAGTCAGTGAGCAGTACACAGCTCGGGATCCAAAGAAGTTTGTTTCAGTGTCTGCTAACAAAGCAAACCTGCTGAGCTTCCTTTGTGAGAAGTGGTGTGAGGATGAACAACTTGAACCTGGTCTTGGCCCCACTCATCTCTACCTGGGTGGTGGATTCAAAGAAGAGACGAAGAGTGTGGTGCTCACAGCATGGTCTGTTATGGATGTTCCTGCTCTTGAATCAACACAGCAGGAGGCTGACACTAGGATCTTCCTCCACACTCTCTACAGCAGTGGTTTCCAACTTTTTTTTTACCAAGGCACCCCTGAAAATATTTCTCGACCCCAAGGCACCCCAACTTTTTGTAGATTTAAAAACCACTTCAGAGCTTAAACTAAAAACAATAAATACACCATAAATTGGTTTTCAAATGTGTATTTAATTGAATAGAACATTTTATAGAACAAATAATTTATTCACACATAATAACAAGAACCAGACTAAAAATGTCAACACCATTTCTATGATGAATTCAATATTATAAACAGGCCTACTAAGTAGGCTCTTTTGTTTTGGCTGAAAATAGTAGGCCTACCTGTGTAAAAACACGAATACATATCAATACAGTTATTATTTTACATTTGGATTTCAAAAGAGGCAGGCTTATGATCACTTAGATGAAATAATAGAATTGGAGGGATGAAACAATGCCCTCTGACCTGACTGTGGTCATGTGACTCATCAACCACATCCCAAATATGAAACATTCTGCATTTCGCTATCCAGATAATACTGATTGACAAAATCATAAATCATACATTTATAAGAAAGGCACACAAATTAACATCCAAACATAAACATTTCTCAGACCGTTACATGGTGCTAGTGCGACACTTGTGCCTGCTTTTTTGAGCAGAGTCTCTTGCGTGGGGGGATAATGGACAGCGCAACGCGGAGGTCCTGCTCCACTGACAGCCAGGTGCGGGTCTTGTTTTTGACATATGCGAGTGAGGAAAACGCCAGCTCGCACAAGTAGGAGGTTGGAAACTGTAAAAGCACCTTGATGGCACTCTCTGAGAGGGATGGATACTCGTGTCCCAGAAGCAGCCAAAATATATCCAGACGTAGTTCCCCGTGCTTCAGTTTCAGGGAGCGGTCCATAGATAGCTCTGCGAGTTCATCCTGAGCTCTGCTGTTTAAACTTGTGGCTGATATTAATGACAGGATTAAACGGATCCCGGAGCCAATCGAAGTCTTCATTCATAGGAGGGAAATATGACTCAAACCTCTCCTCCAGCACTCTCAGGTGAGCAGCTACAACTTAGAAAAAATGCTGTCTTGTGCGCTGGGTCACTGGATGTCAGCGGAAACATTTCAATGTTTTCTTGGCGACTTTATTTTGCCACAGTCTTAACTTGGATCGGAAACCATTGAGTTTGTCTGTAGCTGTCAGGATATTCTCATTCTTCCCTTGCATTCTGATGTTGAGGTCATTGAGGTGGCTAAATATATCTGCCAGATATGCAAGCTTAACCCACCACGATTCATCATCCATGTGTTCTTTGTAGGGTAAGTCGTGCTCATTTGCAAATGCAACAAGTTCGTTGCGGAGCTCGTGGACACTAGTGCTGTAGCGACTTCAAAATATCGTCGACGACATATTTCCGCGTCGACGCGTCGCTATACACACGTGGGTCACCCAAAGCAACAAGCAGTTCGCAATCGCACTTCAAACACAATGGAGACTGAAACGGCTACCACCTCCTCCTCACAGGATTGCGCACGAAGCCCCCAAACGAAAACATCTCGCCCTAGGTCTTCAAAAGCATGGGAATATTTTAAAGTTAGTCCAAAACGCAAAGATATTTATATATTTATATCTCACTTAGACTGCTGCATAGCCTAGCAGAAGCAGCAGCTAGCTGTGGTGGCTACCATTAGCAGCTAGCATTTGCTCTCCGATTTTTACATCAAATGGAATTATGGATTATAAATTCAATCATTTTTTTATACATAGACGTTAAAAACCTATGGATTAACCGATTCAGCCGCGTTTTTTCTCATTTTAATGCCATTGAACACGTCTTTTGATCAGATTGACAGCTACGGCGGTGAGACGATCTCCCTAGAAGCTCTGTGAAGGTACGTGTTGTGATGACTGTATTTGCTTCCCCTGTCGCAAGTCCGGATCACTCAGTGATGATACTATATACCTACATAATCTGTGGGAGTCTCAGCTTTAATCGGATATATTGTATGTGCAGCTACGATAAGTAATAAGGGTACTTTTATCTTGAGTTCTGTGCCAATGTCCGTTAGCATTTTTTGCTCAGGGGTCATTTAGATGCTTCTTATGAGACTTTCAATTCAATTCAATTCAAAACCTTTATTTATCCAGGTAAAATCCCATTGAGATCAATGATCTCTTTTTCAAGGGAGACCTGCAGCAGTAGGTTCCACAAGAAGACATAAACAACAGAACAACAAAAGGACATCATACAGCAAAATGTACAGGGATTACAATTTACATATTTAACCACAAGTACAGGTACCAACAGCATCTGATTTTGTAGCATCCAACCGAGCTTTAAAAAACATGTAGTGGTACTAGCTTGGTAATTTTCCATTATTTTTGCAGACTGTTCCATGTTAGTGGAGCTGCACATCTAAAAGCTTTCTTCCCTAAGACAGTCCTAGCACTTGGCACATTTAATAAAACCACAGCATGCGATCTCAGGCAATAAGTACTTTCAATTCGCAGAGAGATCAGGGAGCAGATATAAGATGGTAGTTTATCCAATATGGCTTTGTAAATGAAAAAGTACCAGTGACTGAGCCTCCGTACAGTAGTGATGGCATAACCGCCTTGGGTATACAGGGTACAGTGATGCGTAAGTGCTTTACAATTTGTCAAAAATCTCAGTGCACTGTGATACGCAGCATCTAACTTGCTCAGGTAATTGGCAGGTGCATTCATATATAACAAATCACCATAATCCAGCACAGGTAAAAAGGTCACAGTGACTAGCCTTTTCCTGGCCTCAAGCAAGAAACAGGACTTATTTCTGTAAAAGAAACCTAGCCTAACCCTCAGCTTTTTAAGCAGGTTATTGACATGAAGTTTAAAAAGTGAGACAGTCATCAAGCCAGATACCCAAGTATTTGTAACAGGTAACCACTTCAAGTTGTATTTCTTGCGTAGTTACAATATCCAAAGCAGTCTCTGGTGTATTTTTAGCTTTAGCTTTAGAAAAGAGCATTACCTTGGTTTTAATCCACATTTAAAAGAAGCTTAAGCTCAGAGAGCTGAGCCTGAATAATGTTAAAAACAGCCTGTAATTTAACAACAGCCTCGTTAATCGAGGGGACCTGCACAGTACATAACGGTATCGTCCGCATAAAATGTAAGGTTGCTCCTTCGACATTTTCACCTAAACTATTAATATAGATAGAGATAATAGCGGACCTAAAACTGAACCTTGTGGTACACCATTAGTGATGTTTAACCACTCAGAAGACAGCCCATCAAACTGAACACATTGGATCTTTCAGAGAGGTACAAACCACCCTACTGCATGGCTGGACATGCCTATACTGACCAGCCTTTGCTTCAAAATGCAATGATCGACAGTATCAAAAGCTTTGGATAGGTCAACAAATAGAGCTGCACAACTCTGCTTATTATCTAAAATACTCGTAATATCATTTACCACTTTCATTGTGGCAGTGATGGTGCTGTGTTGCTTTCTGAAGCCTGACTGATGTTTAGACAGGATGTCATTGTTACATAAAAACTCCTTTACCTGTTCACTCACTAAGCGTTCAAGAACCTTGGCCAGAACTGACAACTTAGAGATGGGTCTATAATTGTTTAATTGACTTGTGTTTTGTGTTGGTAAACATGGTTTGTATCGTCAATTAGCTGAGATTATTTCCGTTAATCTGGTATAACACATTAATAGGTTCTTAAATATTAAGATCCCCTGAGACACAGTATCGTGAAACAAATTTGTTTTACATTACTTTTTTTTACATTACGTTTTTTATAAATTGAACAACAGAAAAATAATCGTTAGATTAGTCGACTAATCGATCAAATAATCGCCCGATTAATCGTTTTCAAAATAATCGTTTCCCCCCAGCACTAGTGGACACGGGACAGCACCTTGCCCCGTGACAGCTAGCGGACCTCCGTGTGCAGTAAAAGGCCATGGTGCTCAGCCCCCATCTCATTGCACAATGTGCTGAACAACCGCGACTTCAGCGGACGGGACTTGATGTAGTTCACTATTTTCACAGCTTGTTCTAATACTGCAGTGAGGTCTGGTGGCATAGCTTTGGCGACAAGGGCTTCTCGGTGTAACATGCATTGGGTTATCTGTACATCGGGATTGACCTGTCTCACTTTATTTACAAAGCCTTTCAACCTCCCCGTCATTGAGGCAGCCCCGTCAGTGCAAATGCTGTGGCACATCCCCCAGTTTAGACCCTGTTCTGTCAGGTAATCAGCTGTGGTCTTGTACATTTCCTCTCCGGTTGCATGTGTGTGTAACTCTTTGCAAAAAAAGAAGTTCTCCTCAATGGATTCTCCGTCAACATATCTCACGTTGGCAATGAGTTGACAGTAGCCACTTATGTCTGTTGAATCATCAACTTGCAGAGCGAATTTGCCACTTCTCTGTATTTTTTCAGTTAGGACAGTTTCTATGTCTACTGACATGTCATCAATGCGACGTTTGATTGTATTGTTGGTTAATGGAATTTTATCGATTTCTTTAGTAGCATCTGGCCCTATCATTACCCTGACAATTTCCTTACATGGTAGAATGAGGTTTTCCGTGATAGTGTGGGCCTTTTTTGCCTTGGCGATTAACTCAGCAACCAAATAGCTGGCCTCTTGTGCTTTGTCAGAGACACGTAGAGATGAAAGCATACGTTGACTCTGCTTCTCATTTTGTGATTTCAGTCTCTGGAAATACTCAATGTCCTTGGAATTATAAGAAGGCTGTTTTGTGCTAAAGTGTCTTGCTAGTTTACTTGGCATCATTCCTTCGTTGGATAATTTTTCTCTGCAGATTAGGCATTCTGGCGTCGGGCAGTCAGCATCCCCAGTCCAGGAGAAACCATACCGAAAGTAGCTTTCGCTGTACTGTCTGCTTTTAGACTTCTTTTGCACTGCTGTTCCATCATGTTCTGTCATCCCTGCCTGTGTTGTTGAGGGCTGGGGTGCTTCTTTATTTATTGTCACTACGTAACGATCCATCTTGTAATTATTTGGCGCGAGGATAAAAAGCTGCTCTGCACACCGTAAACAATGACGGCTGACGTAAATCAGGAGAATTTAAGCAGTTTAATAAATTTTCTAAATCTGAGCAATATATGTTTTATTAGCTTATGAACTCCATTGTACATGTAATAAAATAAAGTGTATATGAAGTGAAGTTTATTAAGTGAGAAAAAAATTTGGGACATAAAAATAAGTTTTTTTGCGGCACACTTGGACAGTGCTCGCGGCACCCCAGTGTGCCGCGAGCACTGTTGGGAACCGGTTGGGAACCACTGCTCTACATTGCCCAGAATGAGGGAGTTGACAGAGTTGTCGTATGCCAATGACACCGACATCATTACCACATGCCTGTACTGTGGTGCAACGCACCTCAGTGATCTAACAGAGCTGTGGGTGAGAACAGGCCATAATGCATATACCTGCCTATACATTAAATGGTTGTGGCACTGGGACCTTCACAGTGTTGTGCCATGCCCTTCATCCACAGTCTGAGTGGTAGAGATACCACTAGTTATCCATATTTCACTGGCAAGAGGGCATGGTTCAAGAGCAGCATCAGTCTGGACATACCTGCACTTGAAGAGTTTGGTGAGAACCCCGCCGATGCCATAACAGATGACCTCCTCAATCAGGCACGAGACCTCACCATCACTGTATATACATCCAAAGCTGATCACTTTGAGGGTTCTGATCTGGGCAAACTGAGAGCATACAAGTTCCTGAACAACAAATCAACGCTCTTAAAGCTATCACTTAATGTCCATGTGTGCTGCGAGTCTAAACCTCTGGTTAGGGATTTTTTAAACCTCCTCGACTCTTTCGGTCTCATTCGGTCCGTGGCTGGCCCAACACACGATAAAGGACACACCTTAGATTTAGTATTATCGTTTGGATTGTCTATGTCTGTGGATGAAATCTGTGCAGGAACGCGTATCTCAATCCATTTACCGGTTCTCTTTACAACCTCGATCCCTTCTGTAGGAGTCGAATCACGTGCTTCTGCGCGTTGTCTGCGTTTAATTAATTCCCTCACTGTGACTCACTGTGACTGTGACTGCCTCACAGTTTTCAGATGCTTTTAATACTTATCCAATTTGTAAATTAGAGGTGAACTGTGCTTTTAGTGCGGATGAGCTTATCTCTTTGTTTGATTCGACATGCACACTAATACTGGATTCCGTTGCTTCCTTTACGCTTAGACGCAACAAAGTTCTCTCAGAGCCGTGGCTCAATGATTGTACTCATGCTTTTAGACGCGCTTGCAGGCGTGCAGAGAGAAAATGGAAAAAAGGATAAACTTCATGTCTCCTTAGAAATTCTTCGTGCTTGCCTTTCCGATTATCAGACGGTAGTCAAAGCAGCCAAAACAGAGTATATTTCTCTGTTAATCTCCAAAAACAGCCATAAACCTCAAGTTATTTTTAATGTCCTTAATTCGATCATTAATCCTTGTGATGCTTCTCCAATTGTGCCATCAACTACTCTCTGCGATACATTTCTTACATTTTTTATCGAAAAAGTATCTGTTCTTAGGCTAGCCTATACTAGTGCTACCCCAGATCCTGCTCCCTTTCTGTGCCCTGCTGTCCTCGACCATTTTGAGCCTGTATCCCTCTCTTCTCTCTCGGATGTAGTCAAGCACCTGCGGCCGACAAACTGCACCTCAGACAGCATTCCCTCTCGCCTTCTCAGAGATGTTTTCGAATCAGTTGGAGCAAGTGTTTTATTGCTTGTAAACACCTCTCTTAGCTCAGGATGTGTCCCAGCTGCCTTCAAAACATGCCGTGGTTAAGCCACTACTTAAAAAGAAAAATCTCGATCCCTCCATTCTCACAAATTTCAGGCCCATCTCCCAGCTACCCTTTTTATCTAAAGCACTGGAGTGAGTAGTCTACGCCCAGCTGCAGTCATTTTTAAACATGCATGGTATCCATGAAAAATTTCAGTCTGGCTTTAAACCTATGCATAGCACTGAAACAGCCCTTTTAAGAGTTTTTAATGATCTGCTCTTAGCCGCCGACTCAGGCAGCCCAGCTGTCTTGGTGCTGTTAGATTTAACTGCTGCCTTTGACACTGTGGATCATAGTATCCTGTTGTCACGGCTTGCACAGTCCACATGCATTACAGGCTCTGCCCTTGCATAGTTTAGGTCTTATTTGACGGACCGTAGCTTCTCAGTGCAGTTAGGTGTTTTCTCCTCTGCCAAAGCCCCTCTTACCTGTGGGGTTCCCCAAGGCTCGATTCTGGGCCCCATCCTTTTTCTATTGTACATACTACCCCTAGGTTAAATTCTCACAAAACATAATATCCCCCTTCCATTGTTACGCTGATGATGTACAGATTTATCTGCCTCTCAATCAAAATGCCAACTCACTACAGCAGTTGAAGGACTGCTTAACAGAGATTAAATCCTGGCTGAGCCCAAACTTCCTCACCCTCAATGAGAGCAAGACCGAGGTCATCTTTTTTGGACCCCAACCAATAGTCTCCCCGGTTGATATTCTGGGCTCCCTCAATAAAAATATCCTCCCCTCTGTTATGAACCTTGGAGTGACCTTCAACAGCACCTTTACATTTGATAAGCAGGTTAGCACTGTAGTCAAAACCTGCTTTTTCAAAATATGACTACTGGCTAAGACCAAGTCATTTTTATCTTTTAAAGACCTAGAAAGGGTTATTAACGCCTTTGTTACCTCGAGACGGGATTACTGCAATGCTCTGTATGTGGGTATGGACCAGGCCTCAATTAGACGCCTCCAGCTAGTTCAGAATGCAGCTGCACGTCTTCTCACTGGCCATAAAAAGTGCGACCATATCACCCCAATTCTGGCTTCATTGCACTGGCTTCCAGTTCGGTTCAGAATAGATTTTAAACTCCTTTTATTTGTTTTTAAAGCCCTAAATGGGCTGGCTCCTGCCTATATAGCCGAACTCCTCCATCGCTATACCCCAGGCAGAGCCTTAAGGTCGGCTGATCAGCTGTTGTTGATAGTGCCTAAGACCAGACTTAAAACCCGAGGGCATCGAGCTTTTGCAGCGGCTGGCCCTAGGCTCTGGAATACTTTGCCCCTCCATGTGAGGTCGGCCCAGACCCTGGGGGTTTTTTAATCAACACTTAAAACTCACTTTTTCTCTCTGGCTTTTGTTTAATTATCTATTTATTCATTTATTTTTTTATTTATTTATTCATTTAGTTCTTTATTTTAATATTTATAACATAACATAGGATTTCATAAAGTATTTTTAAAATAGTTTATACATTATTTGAATATAGGAATAGTAGATAGGATTACTTAAAATATAGTACCTTATATTTCATATTTTTTCCCTTTAGACCCTTGCGGTTTATTCTTAAAAACCCTTACCCTTACCCACCCCCCATTTTCCCTCTGCTGGTCTATGGCCTTGTAGAGGGTAACGGGGTACAGAGTCGATTAGATAAGCGGGGGAGTGCACCTGACGAAGAGGTTTTTGTGCTCCCTATCTCTGTTTCTTATCCTATATCTAATAGAACTGCTCGGGTCTTGATAGATTGAGTGGGGAAGTTCATGAGATCTTTCTAGAGGGATATCAAGAATAACTTTTATCCAATGACCTTTTCCCTCTCTGTCTGTGTCTGTGTTGTATTCTCTTGTTCGGATTAACCCAGCCAAATCTTTTTTCTTGTTTTGTATCTATATCTACGCCGGGATCCGGAGTCGAGGCTGATCCTCTTGCTGTAGTCTTGTGTCTTGGATCCTCTATCCTGAGTTCTGGATTAAGTCGTGGACTTCGGGTCGTGGCTGAACCTGTCTCTGCGGTCCTGCCTTGGGTCTCGTCATGCTGCTTCCCTGATGGCTTCCACAGGATTGTAGCTGACATCCTCGTGGATTCATCTTCTTATTACAGACACATGCATTTCCTAACATTCGGTCTATATGCTGTAAAATGTATTATCTCTTCGATTTACACACGGCATCTATTGCACGTCTGTCCGTCCTGGGAGAGGGATTCCTCCTCTGTTGCTCTCCCTGAGGTTTCTCCCATTTTTTCCCTTTAAACTGTGGGTTTTCTCTGGAAGTTTTTCCTTGTACGATGTGAGGGTCTAAGGATAGAGGGTGTCATTTTTCTCATACTGATATTCTGAACAATCTGTGCTGTTGTATTTGCTGTAAAGTGTCTCTACTGTAGGCTATTTTTATTATATGTACAACACTTTGGCTCGACCAAAAATCGTTTATAAATGTGCTATATAAATAAAACTTGATTTGATTTGATTTGATTTCCCCCAACAGAGAATGCACTTTTGCTGCACCTGAAAAGAACGCACACATCGCCAAGCCATAAATCCCCCCCATGCACAGAATTTGGATGGTCTCTGGACAATGGATAGTTCCGGTACCATCTACAAAGCCAGCTTGGCCTGTATCGATGAACAAGACAATCTCATGTGGCTGTCAGAATAAGGCAGTTCCATGCTACATAGGGTGCCGTTGCCAAGGACTGGCAACCAAATGCAGAAGGATACACACTGCCACACTTGAGAGCAGTGACAGCAGCTGTGACTCAGAAAATGAATAGAAAGCAAAAAGCTTTCTGGGACACTACCATGAATACCACCATGTGTTCATTGAAAACATTTGTACTGTATATTCAGTGTAGGTTACTTTTCTCCCTTTTCTTCTTAAATAATTAAAACAATTCTAGTTCTGGGCCATGTGAAGGATTATTTTGTGTTCAACTTCTGATCATATCTGTTGATTTTTAGTTAATAACTAAGAAGAGAGTATGTGAAATAAATGTTTTGCCACCAGGAATTTTGTTTATTTCATGATCAAAATAGGATATTTTTCACAAAAACAAAGACATTGATTTGAACAAATAATAAAAGGGTATTGATTTGACATTAAGTTGAACTTAATGTCAACTTCCAGATAAGTTGAACTCAGTTTTCCCTGTCCTGTAACACAGAAAACCTTCAATTAAAGGGTTTTGCAAAGAAAGTGGCGGCCATTTTGAATTTCGCTGCCTTTAGCTTTCCAGTCTGTAAACTGAAAAATCTGTAAACATTGAATCAATTCAACTTAGCATCGGCAGCAAACCTTGTGTATATTAATGTAAACCCTTCAATATGTTATATAGAAATAATTTTTAAGTATATTTATCCATTTTGACCATAGCAAGTGCATTGCTTGAAATGGTTTTCGCTTTGGAGACAAAAAAGGCACAGCGCCATCTAGTGGCCTTATTGAGAACAGGATTAACCAAGGCATCACCTGAAAGCTTATTTTCTGCTCTTTCAATAGTTTGGCTCAGTTTGTCTTTACCATGAACTGTCACAGAGATATTCAATCAGAAAGAGAATGATGGCATCTGATCCAGACAGAATCTTTGACTTTTTTTCATATAGGGGTTGCATTGTTTGGACCCTCACTGTAGCTTTCCAGTAAATAGTTGACCACCCAGGTTGTGATCCTTGAAGGTCCTAGATATCATTTCTGATGGACAACCTTTTACAACATTCCAGGTCTGTAAAATGACTTTGCACCCTGGGTATAAGCAGCATGCTCTCACCTCCAACGATAGGTTGGATAACCCATTATTATTCCTAATGGTGTGTAGGAATAATAACAGCTGCAGCTGGTTAACATAATCAGCTCCTCCTTTAATGTTTTACAGTCATACTTACTCTCCCTTTCTCATCAGTGGGCTGAAGGAAGCACTCCGAGTAGTTGGTCCATGTTTTGTTCAAGCGGTGCGCAAACACCCAAGAACCGTTGACATCACATGTCCTGTAAGCGTGTCCTGAAAAACATACTTTTTAAATCATTTCGGACATTTCCAATAGAAACCAAAATCTGGATTTCTTGATGATTAGCGCCATTCATGCAGCTTGCAGTGCACTATAGGACCTGGAGGGTGAACTTATAGTGGTCATTAGGCTGGGTGTGGACACTTAGCACTTTACACCATCTTTGCTAGTAACGGAAGTTGCATAAACAGCCGTGATTGCAGTTGCTTAACGATGGACTATAGAAACCAAAGTTATACATTTGTTTCAGTATTAGCATTGAATAAGATGCTAACATTAATTTAATTGGGTTAATTGAGTAGTCTGCAATGTTTGTTATGGCAAACTAAAAAGTTGTGATCTAGCTGGCGATTTTCACGTTCTCACTCCCAACCCGTCACATGTTGACGATGGGTCAGGGCCCCTCCCTGTCACCATATTACGCACAGGGTGTGTAATAGGTACCCCTTGAGCGTTAGTTTTCAACGGGCAGGGCGTCCCATAGACCTTCATAGACCTCCCATAGCGTTGATAATAGACGCCATGAGAACGCTCCCCGCTGCATCGAAATTCAAGCGCATTCCGTTCTCAGCTGAAGCGTATGGTGCGAGACGTCATTGCAACACATTATGCTCTTTATATATAGTTTATAACAAATGTAATTTTCATACTCAGTGATAGGCAACCCGGTATCACGGCAAGACGTGAACATGTGACGATTTACCATGCTGGGTGACGTGAAGATGTCACGATTTCGTCCCTTCAAAGGTGACAGTTACACGGTATTGTTAACATGGCCCAACCAGTGGAGAAATACCCGGAAATGCCAAGCAAATGCTCTACCCCGACAGTCGGTTGTTATTGTCAATATTAATATAATAATAATTTATTTTGTAATAGTCACACTCGATTTCGCAGATTTTCTTGTTGCCCCAGCTGGTTGACACCTCTTTCAGCAGTAACAAAGGCTACATTAATGTATGAAATCGATGTTAATCCATGTGTGTGGTTGTGGAATTAACGGACGTGATGTTGTGCGATTGTGTTGCCAGGCAACAGCTTGGGTTCATGTTAATTTACAAACTCTTCAACTACAACCCTAGTTATATTTAAAAACATTTTAGAAGGCCTCACGAAATACTTCAATGTAAATTAAAATTAAAATGTGAAGGAATGTGTGTATAACAAAATACATCCGTCATAAACAATACCGGAAACAGACGTAGGCAAGATTCTCAGCTCGGTGATTGGATGTTTTAGCTGCAATGCATGTTGGGATGTGTTGTTTATGCGATGTGAAATCCCAAAACATTTTTTTAAAATAAAATAATACTTTATTCCGAGTGTGCTTGCTTTTCTCTTTGGAAGTCATCACATAACGGCATTTTAATACACGGTTCGGCTGCATTAAATATTACACATCTGCCGTAGTTCTTTATTTATAGAGCCCTGATGAGAAGACTTCTGGACAAACAGGAAGAACTGCCGCCGAAATTGAATATGTAAATAAATGGCTCAGTTCTAGCGGTGGTATATCTGCAAATAAATAAAAATAACTGCCAACCTTTGTGGTTAAAGTCGAAGATATAAGTCGGACAGGGGACCTTGGTAGCAAGCCCGGGCCAACAGATAAGCCCGTCCCAGTCTGGAGGGCACACCTCATCTGCAGGGAGAAGAGTATTAGTTAGAGGAAATCAACAAACTATACACATCGGACATATACTGTAAACCACAGAGTAAAAAACCTGAAAAGAAGGGTTTCCATTATTTAAAATCAATAAATCAAGAGTGGGGTAAATAGATGGGCTGAACAAAAAAAGAAACAGCTTACAGTGTCTCTGGTGCAAAGCTCGTTGAAATATAATTCACAAAACCCAATTGTATCTGAAATTGCATTTTGGAAACTTGAAATTAATGCCCACACTATCCGTTAATCCGTTACTATCAGAGTTGAAAATCAGTTTTTGGTCCTTAAAATCACTTGAGGACCTGGAAACATGTACAAAATGTAATCATTTACATCATTTGAATACAAATGTGTCATTAAAATGATCTATTCATGCCATTGTTATTTGGTTATTCTAAGGCTTTACTCATTGGGAACTCTGTATGAGGTACAGCACACTATTGAGATGTCAAATCTGCCTGTTTTACACACTTTGATCAACAGGGGGGTTTGTGTTCAGATGAAGCCCATGATGAAGTCTCATGTCGTGTCCACCACTCTCTGTACATGTTCACCCTTCTCTGTACATGTTCACCCTTTTCTCTCCGACTGAAGACTGGCTCATTTATAGATTATCCTCACAATTGGGAGAAACCATTCACAGGTGAAAATAATAAATACACATCATCACAATTGCCATAAAGAACATCCACAATATTATGTTCATAGCATCATTAGCTGTCCATAGCCATCTGCTAAGTTAACCCCAAAACAAACATTACAACTGACCAGAATAAAATATAAATGCACTCCCAACCAGCGTTTCTGCCAGGGGGGCGCTGTCATTCTTACACAATCATAAACACTTTCGGCGCTCTCGCTAACACCCTCTCTTTTCAGGTGGAGCCGAGGACCCGACCAGCATGCCAGACGACATTCTAATTAATACGGTTTAATCATTTAAAGGGGACCTATCATGCAAAGTGCACTTTTTTATGTCTTTTAAACATAAATATGTGTCCCCGGTAGGGATGGGTATCGTTAAGGTTTTAACGGTACTACTACTTTTATCGATACCGCTTATCGATCCGGTCTTTTAACGGTACTTTTATTGGTTCTTCTGGAAGAAAAAAAAAAGGTAAACTAACTAAAGAAATTGTGAACAAAACTAACATTGCCTTTTATTTAAATTAAATACATTATATTTGTGACCCGCTCTATCGAAATCAGTCGGAAGTCGCAACGGCTCATTTCAAAATAAACGTGGATTTGCGTAAAAAACAATTTTTTTCGGGGTTCGGGTGTTTTGTTTGATTTTAAACAAACAAAGTCTTGGCTTTCAGAATATGAAACTTTTATTTCCAAAATCACACGATAAATACATGTTTGAAGCTTGTAAAGGGACGAAGACAGGCACCTCTCATTCGCAATCTGCTCTTCCGCAGCGCCGCCCGCCCTCCCTCCGGCTGACATTATGAATGCGTATAGTAATCATAAATAACACGGCAGGGTCCGTTACAGTTTGTTTTCATCTGATTTCAATTAAACAAAGTCTTGGCTTTCAGAATATTGAACTTGTTTCGGCAAATTCAGATGATAAATACAACTTTGAAGCTTGTAACGGCATAATTACAAGCGGAGAACAACAGCCGGTGTTTCTCGTGAGGGTTTTCCCTGGGAAACAAACACAATACACACACAAAATTACACAAACACACACGTACAGTATACACACACACACACACACACACTCGCAAGCTTCCCCAGACCAGTAATCCAAACGAAAATATCTACCCTCCGTAGTATTTTGATAATTTGCTCCGCTAATAATCAATCAGATCGATGGATTCCAGAGAAGAGAAAACTTTGAAGGCCTTTTTCTCAAAATGATGACTCTGTGACAGTCATTATATAATGTGACATATTTCGCTTAATATTTGGAGTAGAACAACAATCCTGATATCCAGTGGCGTTTCTAGGTGTACAAAACTGGGGGGGCAGAAAGAGGTCGGGAGAGAGAGAGAGGGGGGGGGGGGGGGACAGAGAGAGGGAGGAGAGAGAGGGGGGACAGAGAGAGGGGGGGAGGAGAGAGAGAGGGGTAGTGTCAAATTACATACTGAAGACCACAGGAGCAACACTGAGCGCATACATTTACGTACACAGCGTGGGGATGTCATAGTAATGCACCTTCATACATGGAGTAAAGGTCACCATCACAAAGTAATTCTTAAAAATAACAACAACCGTAATGCTTTAGCATTAAAACACCATAAACTGTAAATATAAGGAAAACACAGACACTCATCATCGAGGTCACAATATCAATCGATCCAGCAGAGGCAAAACACAGAAGATCAATAAAATATATGACATAAATTAACTTACCAAAGCTGAAGGCTCACTTGTAAAGAAAAGCATGTGTCTATCACTTTGGGGATGAAGTCCTGTAGTTGCTGGATCAACTGGCTTTCAATTGAAAGCATGGCCAATGCGTTAAGTCGCGGCTGTCCCATGGTGTTGCGAGTGAAAGTCTTTATCCTTTTGAGGGTGGAAAAGTTCCTCTGACTCGGATGTCGTCATCGGAGTTGTCACTATTATTTTGACCAAAATAACAGTCTCAGCAAACGTTTCCTCCAAGTTGTTCTCGTGAATGGATTTCAACAGAGACAGGGCAGTGTTTCCAGTGTGAAGCTCACTGTGGCGGTAGAGCGTGGTCAGCTCAGACTTCAACTTCTCCTTGTTTCCCAACGCAGGCCACAGTTTCACGGCGCAGTCAAGCTCAGGTGTAGGAAATGACAGGACATGCTGTGGGAAGAATGAGCTGTCAACAAGCTTTGCAGCGATCAAATGGTCACTCTGTGAGAACCTCTGTTCCACCTGTGAGATGACTGTGTCACAAGCCTCCTTCATCACCGGCGCTGTGCTGCTGACTCGTCGGCCTGGCTCGTCTGTTCCATCATGAGCAGTGGCGGCTAATGCATCAGTTTTCTGCCTCATTTTCTGAACATTTTCCTTGAAACGGCAGAGCGCGCTGTTGATCCCAGGTGCATCGATGCTTCGTTTTTGCAGAGTGTTGTATAGAACATCCACTTCTGGCATAAGCAACGAAAAAAACTCCAGGAGCTGCATAAATGCTCGGTCCCGCAGTTTCTTTGACAGGCCGTATGCCTCACTTATGGTGACCGCATCCCATCCTGGTTGTGCGCGTATATGCTTCATACACTGAAGTAGTGCATCTCGGGTCTCCCAAACCGCGTTCACAGTTCTGCTTTTACAGTTCCATCTCACAGCCGGTGGCCGTGGGATGCGTCTCTGTGTTGCCTCTGCAAGAGCTGCAACACGTTTTGGAGCACCGGAGAAAAAAGTGGAAAAAGCAGTTAGATCTGCAAAAAACACCTTCAGGATGCTCATCCTTGCTGAACACAGTTGCTGCAGGGTCAGGTTCAGTTGGTGGGCGTAGCAGTGAACAAACTGAGCGTTTGGGTACGTCTCCTTCATCACCGTCTGTACCCCGCGCACGTTACCGCTCATGACGGCCGCCCCGTCATAGGTCTGAGCGATTAGCTTTTCTTTCAGCTTCAGGGGTTCCAGAACAGCCTTGATGCTGTTAGAGAGACCTACACCAGTTTTGTCCTTTACTTCCACAAACTCCAAAAAACGCTCTGTAACTGTGAGGTCAGGCATAATGTATCGCAGCACAATCACCATTTGCGATTTACAGGAGACATCGGTTGTCTCGTCGGCCTGAACGGCAACAAATGATGTGTTGTCCACTTGCTTGGCTATTTCCTCCCTGTACACATCATACATGCAGTCCAAGAGTTCATTCTGTATGGTGCTTGATGTTCCTTTGAAAACAAGCTGAGCTTCGTAGTGCCGTTGAAGCCTGGAATCGCCCTCACACATTGTCTCGAAAATTGACCTGAATATCCCTGGATTCAGAGAGTACGCCGACTCGTTGTGGCCCCGCAGTGCTGTCTCACATTTCCCACACAGTTTAATACAGGTGATGATCCGACCAAGCACGTACCTGTTTTCTTCCACCTTCCTATTATGAGAATCAATGCCGCGTCTGTAGGCGCTGTCAATCTGAGCTGCAACATTCACCCTTCCAAGTAATCCCAATTTTACGGCATTTTCCAAATGACTGTTGCTGCTCTCATGCTTCATTGTCCTCTCCGAAAGATGCTTTAAGTCCTTGTAACCTGTCCTCGACCAAGTACCTTGATCTTCACCAAAAAGCAGGCAAGGAAAGCAAAAGAGGGAATTCTTCTGGATGCTCGCCGTTAGCCATTTCTTTTTAGCAAACCACTCAGCGTTAAACCCACGTTTAACTTTGCCCGCAGTCTGGACCATTT
Organism: Gymnodraco acuticeps; assembly: GCF_902827175.1. Taxonomy (NCBI): domain Eukaryota; kingdom Metazoa; phylum Chordata; class Actinopteri; order Perciformes; family Bathydraconidae; genus Gymnodraco; species Gymnodraco acuticeps. Next base: position 358,810 of record NW_022990034.1, on the reverse strand, counting down.
GGAAATCCGGTGGATGGTGGGCACCGAGGCGCTTTACCTCCAGTTTCTCTCCGAGACTAAGTGTCTCAAATGTGTGCTCCAGTAAATGGTCAACTTCATTCATTTTCTTTCAGTTTTTTTACTTCTTTTAATCGCTGGTGATGTTAGCTATATGCTGCTCTCTCGTCTCCTCTTCAAACTACACGTGACGTTTCGCAGCACTGCACACGTGAGTACTTACAGCCAATCAATTCTGAATTATGTGAGATGACGTATGGTGGGGATGGGAGCACTATGCCCCTACGGTCATTATTTTTTTGCCACACACATTAAATAGAAAAATACTCTGAGCATGCGCAGTGTAGTTTTTACAATCACCGTTCACTTAGACTGTGAGAGGGAGGGGCAGGATCGAGTTTTGTCCCACATGGCTCTAAACAGCTCAAAACGGCACTCTAGACACTAATTAGAAGAACACAGACTAAAACAGAAATGTACAGACGAATCAGATTATTAAACATGACCTTAAAATATATTTTATATGTTTTTTTATTTATTTTTTTGTAATCATTATTTGTAATACTTTCTTCTGACACTAGGTGGGGCTGTGCCCCACCTGCCCCTAATGACCCGCCGCCACTGCTGATATCATTAGAAAGCTAGGAATATCCTCTTTCCAACAGTGTATACAACTCAAAATGTGTCTTCGGGTCAATGCGACTGATTTCGATAGAGCAGGTCACATTTCACATCAAAAGAAACAACAATGTTTTAACAAACCGTATTCATAATCTGATGAAAGAATTGTAAACAGAATAGCTGAAACTTTAACAAAATAAATAACTGAGTCACCTCTAATCATTAACCCATGTTTGTATAATTGAGTTAACTCCTTGTGTTGCTGCTGGCATACATAACACCTGACGTGGTGTCAGGTGACCGTTACTCGTGGATGGGGCTACAGAGCTACTACAAAGACAGTCGAAAACTATAGGTTACTTACGTAACCCCAGTTCTCAGAGTAATATGAAGTGAGATGTCTCACTATGGGATGCGCCTCAACGCGTATGCAAACAGAAGCATCTCATTACGCCAATCCTGATTGGCTGGTGATCTTGACGTCAACGTCAGGGAATCCACCCACCCTTTAAGTAGCATGCGCTACGACGCAGCGTCATTCAAAATAAGCTCCTCTTCTCGCTTCACCTTAGCAAGAAGGGCCGTCTGGTGAGACATCTCACTTCATGTTACTCTGAGAACTGGGGTTACGTAAGTAACCTATAGTTCTCATTCATAACACTCCGTTCGATGTCTCACTATGGGATATTGAAACTCCCTTATTGCTAGACATGCTTATCTCGAAAATCACCAAAACAACCAGAACTTAACAGGTAGAACCCTGTCTCAACACGGGGCCCAGCACTGCGCGGGCCACACTTGGAGCAGAGACATCTAGCCTGTAAAAGCGGACAAAAGTGAGCGGCGAGGACCAGCTCGCTGCTGCACAAATGTCTTGGATGGAAACACCCTTGAACAAAGCCCAGGATGTAGCGAGTCCACGAGTAGAATGAGCATGCAGGCCCGTTGGTGCCTGCAAACCCTGACTCGTATAAGCCAGAGCAATCGCTTCCACAATCCAGTCGGAGAGCCGTTGCCTGGTAACGGGCTTGCCCTTCTGAGGGTTAGCCCAGGATATAAAGAGTTTGTCATTACAACGAAACTCTTTTGACATCCCATATAGATGCGTAAAGCACGAACTGGACACAGCAAATTTGTCCGCTGTTCCTCAGAGGAACACAGCGGCGGAGGAAATGCCACAATGTGAATGGGGGTACATGAGCCAACCACCTTAGGTATAAAGGCAGGGTTGGGCTTCAGCAACACTCTCGTTTGCCCCGGGGCAAACTGAGTGCATGAAGGATGTACAGAGAGCGCATGAATGTCACTGACTCGCTTGGCAGATGCCAGAGCCAGTAACAACACTGTCTTCAGTGACAGGTGTTTCATGTCAGCTTCTTCCAGGGGTTCAAATGGAGGTCGAGTGAGCCCATCTAAAACCACTGCCAAGTCCCATAAGGGCACCAGTGACCTGGAAACAGGGAGGAGCCTACGAGCCCCTTTCATACAACGGCAGACCAAAGGATGTTGGCTAGCCGTCTTTCCCTCAAAGCCCACATGGCATGCAGCAATAGCAGCCAGGTACACTTTGATCGTAGAGAAAGCTCTGTGTTTATCAATTAAGTCCTGTAGAAATGATACAATCACCCCGACAGGACATTGAAAAGAGATGTGTCCTTTTTGAAGGCACCACTCCTCAAACACCCTCCACTTACAGTCATAGAGAGACTTGGTGGAGGAAGCTCTTGCACTCTGAATAGTGTTTATCACCTTCTGAGGGAGCCCCACTGTATTCAGATTGTACCACTCACGGGCCAGGCCCATAGTGCCAAGCGCTCTGGGTGTGGGTGAAAGATCGTCCCCCCCGCCTGAGACAGTATGTCCCTGCGTAGTGGGAGCTGCCATGGCTGCCCGCACAGCAGCTGATATATCTCCGCCAGACAGTACATTGCAGGCCATTGCGGAGCTATCAGGATAAGTGTGTGGCGTTGTTCTCTCACTCTGGCCAGAGTTGGGGGTATCAGAGCCAGGGGTGGGAACGCGTACAGAAGGACCGGAGGCCAAACGTGTGTGAGCGCGTCCACGCCTAACGGTGCGTTTAAATTGCGCATTGAAAAGAACAGCTGACATTGAGCATTTTCTTTTGATGCGAACAGATCTACCGCGGCTCGGCCGTAACACAACCACAGCTGACTCACAATTATTGGATGTAGAGTCCAGTCTGCATATAGTGGTGCACCTCTGGACAGCAGATCTGCTCCGAGGTTCATCACTCCTGGTACGTGCGTCGCTCTCAGAGAGAGGAGACGTCCGCAGCTCCATAAGATCAGTTTGCGTGCCAGCATGTGTAACTGGAGAGAACGCAAACCCCCTTGGCGGTTTATATACGATATTGTGGTCGTGTTGTCTGTCCTCACGAGGACATGATGTCCTCTGAGAAAAGGCAGAAAGCTCCAGATAATTTATGTGTGACCGTTGGAGGTCTCTGCTCCAGAGACCCCTCACAGGTCGACCTTCGTATATACCCCCCCAGCCCGTCAGACATGCGTCTGTGGTGACCACCTTCCGCGATAGGACAGCAACCATAGGCACGCCCCGTACTAGAAAAGTTGGGTGTAGCCAGTGGCGCAGTGCCATTACGCATTTCATAGTGACCATCACTCTCCGCGCGCCATGACGCGCGGGGTCCAATCTGAGGGCAGCTACCCAGCGCTGAAACTCCCTCATGTGTAAGCGTCCCAGTCGTACCACCAGAATGGCTGACGCCATGAGCCCCAGCAACCGCAGACATAACCTGAAGAGAACATATTTGCGTGGCTGGAAATGAGCGAGGCAAGCCCTGAAGGCTTTCATTCTCTCTGCTGACAAGCGGGCTGTAAAGGGCACCGAATTCAGGCGTAGGCCCAGGAAGAGTACAGTCTGGGCTGGGGACAACATGCTCTTTTCTGTGTTTATTACGAAACCCAGGTCGAGCAGGTGTTTTACGAGGATATTCGTCTGCGTAATAGCCTCTTGCTCCGACTGTGCGAGAAGGAGCCAATCGTCCAGATAAGTTGCCAGGCGAATACCCTGTTGTCTTAACGGGGCTATCGCGGCTTCCGTATACCGTACAAACACTCGCGGGCTGAGAGACAGACCGAAGGGAAGTACTCTGTACTCGTAACAGACACCCTGAAAGGCGAACCTCAGATATTTCCTGTGTGGGTAATATACTGGGATGTGGAAATACGCATCTTTCAGGTCGACTGATGTGAACCAGTCGTTTTGGCGCATGAGACGCAACAGAAATGTGTGAGGGAGCATTCTGAATTTGTATCTTTTGAGATATTTGTTCAGAGCTCTCAAATCTAGTATAGGCCGAATTCCGTTCCCTCCCCGTTTGGGAACGAGGAAATACTTGGAATAAAAGCCGCTCTGACTCTGTTCGGAGGGTATTATAGATATAGCCTTCTTAGTAGCGAGAGGATCTCTTGCTCTAGAATATGGGCCGACTCTCCCCGGGCCTGTGAATACAGAATGCCCGAGAAGTGAGGGGGGGTGACAGCAAATTGGAGCCTGTGGCCCCGTGTTACTGTCTTGAAAACCCAAGCAGAATCTGTGAAATCTCTTGAAAAAGAGATCAATGATCTCAATGGGATTTATCTGTATAAATAAAGGTTTGTGAGCATCCTCCACTTTTCGATTCTCAAAGCGAGCGGAAATGTCACAGCTCTGTCGTCTGCCCTCAGTGTCTCTATTTGTTGTGTTATGGGGCCCTCTAGTGTCTGAACACGGTGGTACCCCAGGTTGACAACCCCGGCCGACACTGCGCATGCGCGTGGCGGTGGTGCCTTCACAATCCCGTCTATTGTCCGCCATTTGAGAGAGGCCGTAGCCGCTCTCAAAAAAGGGGCAGACGACAGACTGTTTATTGTTTTATTGTTTTTATTTTCATTTTTATTGACTGTGCCCTTGGCTTCAAGCCTGGAAACGACAGTGGAAAATGATTTATTTTGAAACAACAATGATGACATGTGTTTGTGTGACTTAAACAGGCAGCGGAACTTGCTGTCTTCGATGTTAAGTCCATTTCCCTGATGGCGCATGGTGGCACCCCGAGAACACATGAGCATCTAACACTGGAACGTGCTCTGGAGCTGGGGAACAGGGAACTTCCAGCTCCTTCATCGAGGAGAGGAGAGGAGGCTGTCAGGCCGACCGCTTCTTCTTCCTCGCCTGGTGGCTAAAAACCTGGGTCGGCTGCGCCTGAACGGCAGCTGCCGGAACCGGAGATTTTCTTGGCCAGCTCTCCCTTGTCTCGTGCCTGTGCTGGGGACCCGGGACGGGCTGCGGTCTCTGCTGCTTCGGTATCTTGAACCGGGCAGGACGTGAGACAGCTTGAGTGAAGGCCTGCCGCGGGACCATTGAAGGTGGCGGCTGGACCCTTCGGGGGAGACAGAGCTGGAGAGCCTCGTCTCCCTTCCTTTTTGACTCGCATCTCAGCTACATTGAAGCTAGAGCGGAGCCAAATATGCCCTCGGGAACAATAGGCATGTCCAGAACATCCTCTTTTTCCCGGTCTGGAAGGTTCGTCAGGTTGAGCCACCTGGCTCTCTCCTGTACCACCATCATTCCCAGTGCTTTGCCCGTGGCTTGGACTGCAGAGCGCTGCACACGGAGGCAAATGTCCGTGATCGCTGCGATCTCGTCCCACACGGCAGGCTCAGGTTTGCTCGACATGTCTTCGCAGAGCTCCGCCTGGTAGGCGGTCAACAGCGAGGAGACGTTGAGTGCCCTGGCGGACAAAGCTGCGGCTTTATAGGCCCGTTCGGTCATCGCAGACTGGAACCGGTCTGCCTTTGCCGGTAGCATGGGGTTCCTGCTCGGTGTCGAAGCCAGCCTCGGTTGGAGGTGGGCTGCCACCAGTGGTTCCATGGGCGGCATGCAGAGCAGGCCGAGCCTCTCCATACCGTCACAGTCCAGGGAGGAGGCACCCTGGATTGGGGCCTTGTTGCTAAAGGGGCGGTCTCTCCACGAGACCGACACCTCGTCCAGCATCTCCGGAAAGACTGGAAGGAGCTGCCTCTTCGTCCTCGCTGCTTGGGGCAAGTTCGTCCCCTCGTAGCGAGATCTGGAGGTCTCCTTGGCCACTTCAGGCCATGGGATGTCCAGCCTGGACGCAGCGCGTTGACACACGGCCTGCAAGTCCATACTTAGGACGGGCGAAGCTGGTGTGCTCTCGCCCGGGGGAGCGGACATCGCTCCCGGCTTTGCAGCCTGAGCCGATGAAACGAAGATGTCATCCTCATCCGAGTCAGACAGGAGGAACTCAGAGGTATCCTCTTCGTCCTCCATATAGTCCAACTCCAGGACATCCTCCGCGGGTGGAACCATGGTGAGGTCAAGTTGGGAGCCCCAGCTTGACACAGCGCGGGGCTCCGCTCTCGCGGCTCTTGCCGCCACCGGGTCCCAGCCTGACACGGCGTGGGGCTCCGGTTCAGCGGCTGTCGCTGTTGTTGAGCCCCAGTCTGATACAGCGCAGGGCTCAATCTCTGCGGCGGACGCCACCATGTCTTGATTGCCGGCCGGCGAATCAGCGGACATGAGGGGGTCCCGTCCCTACAAGCTAGCTTGGCGTGCTAACCGTCGGCGGAGGCTCTTAATGGTGAAGCGGGTACAATGCCCGCACGAGCCGGGGTTATCGATAGCCTCTCGGGCGTGTTCCAGCCCGAGGCAGGACGAGCAAACCTGGTGTGAGTCTGTGCCTGAAATCTTAAACCCGCAGCCGCATAGCCGAGCCTCCGAGTCCCTGACTCCTCTGGTGTGAGGGAGAGAAGGGTCCATCTTCGTTCGCCGGGGTGTCGGCGTGGAGTGGACGCGCTAGTAACAGGTACGTTACTGAGAAAAAAATCCAACCTTGCCGTTAGTCCAAAAGGAAAAAAGGCGACGGTGTAGATTTGATTCTTTAAAGAATATTAACTGGTGTGTTAATACCTTTTTTTATCTCTGTCTCCTCTGGTGTGAGAGAGAAAAGAGAACGTCCTCTTTACCGTGGTGTCGGTGTGGAGGGAAGAAAAAACTAGCAACAGGTAAGTTACTAGCTTGAAGAAAAAAATCAAACCTTACCGTTATTTCGACAGAAAGAAATGGCGAGGCTGATTACAATATTAACTGGTGTGTTAATATTGTTCAGTCTTCTTGCAAAGCAAAAAAAGTAACCGGCAAGCGCCCGTCGACCGAATGTTAGCTTTGGGTTCAGTCTGTGGACCATTAAGCTAGCCCGGTTATTGATAATTCGAGATGTGCTCTGAAGCGAGAAGAGGTGTTTGAATGACGCTGCGTCGTAGCGCAAGCTACTTAAAGGGTGGGTGGATTCCCTGACGTTGACGTCAAGATCACCAGCCAATCAGGATTGGCGTAATGAGATTGATGCTTCTGTTTGCATACGCGTTGAGGCGCATCCCATAGTGAGACATCGAACGGAGTGTTATGAATGAGAACTCTGCATTTCTCCGTCTGAATGTGGTACACTTTTGCTAAATGTTTCGACAAATTGCTCATGTTACCGCCCTTACATGCTCAACTCTTATTGCACTTTTGGCAATGAGCATTGTCCACATCGAGACGGGTGAAGTTTAACCACACCTCGGAGAGCGCGTTCTCTCCGCCATCTCCTCCATGTGTGTGTGTTACTGGTGTGTTACAACTTTCTGAGGAGATGGGATGCTTCTTCATCTTTCTGCTCGGTGGGCTCAAGCAGACAACCCTGCAGGACGAGCGAGGGCTTCAGAGGCTTCTATAATACAAGGTTCCATGTTTCTTGGAGGAGTTTGATGTCTTCCTAACCTCTCCCATCACGGGGCGACACCTGGATGCGCCACTTGGAATACGCAGTTGCACTGCTCTCAGGCAGATAGCAGAAGGAATGCAGGCAGATGAGCCTCCATTTCACTGGGGGGATCAACTACAGTGCTCACTGGATGAGCCACACAAAAGCAGAGCAATTGGGGGGGGGTTGAAATGTGGCGCTCTGATGAAGAAGTGTTTGAGCCAATCAGCACCTCAGTGCTAATCTACAGTATCAGGATGCCTTTACACATGCTTTTTAAAAAAAAAAAAAAAGTTAATTAGTGAACTTTGAGCCATCATTTATTTTGCAGGCAGCTCTCTGCCTCTCTCACGTTATTATGGCGCGCGCCGGAACCAACAATCCGTTTTTACCGTAAATGAGTTAAATGTGCTCTACAAATAAAACTTGATTTGATTTGATTTGACAAAGCACATACAACATTAATTAAACTCGATATTTGTTCACTTGAATTTCACTTTGAATTCTTGGATATTCTCAATGGGTGAATACATTTTTTATAATAATAATAAAAAAATTTAAAATTAAAAAAATTAAATAACACCGAAGCTTTCTCAGGGTGGGCCAATGAGTAAACTGGGTGGGCCTGGGCCCACCCTGGCCCTATGGTGGCTACGCCCCTGCTACAAGCTGATGCTGACAGCCCCGCTCCTGCTGCCCGCTTGCAGCAGACCACACTTCCACGCTCACCGGCAGGCACCGACTGGCTATTGGGAGGACCGGGAGGGTGTGTGTATGTGTGGCCCGAGCGAGCGAGAGAGAGACCTTACGTGTATTGTTGTTGTTAGCATCTGGTGCTAGCTAGCTGCGCTAACGGATATAAGGAGCCAGAGGCGCGGGAAGGTATTGTTTGTAGATGTATGTGCATTAATAAACAAGGCAAGTCAGGCTGTGTCTCAACGCCGTGTATTCACACTGAGCAGGCAATCATACAACGGAGGGATATTACGTGAGGCAGATATATATAACACAGGCACAATACGTCCACAGGGTGGAGCTGCAACCTAGCCTAAACCACCCTGTAACATCTCCCTTCCTTTTGTTAAGTAACAACACAGGATCAATACTGCCATTAAACTGTTGACCTTCAATCAAAACATTAATCAAATGATTTCAACAACAAATAGTGCACATAGCAGAGACACTTCAATAATAGCCGGATCCGAACACATCAGCAATAAACTCAGAACAATCAATCACATTTGTTTTACAATCTCTCCACTTCCTTTTTTTTTTTTTTTACATCTTTATCGTCCATGTGTGTTTGAGTGCGCAGAGTCCAAGTGTGTGTGTGTGTGTGTGTGTGTGTGTGTGTGTGTGTGTGTGTGTGTGTGTGTGTGTGTGTGTGTGTGTGTGTGTGTGTGTGTGTGTGTGTGTGTGTGTGTGTGTGTGTGTGTGTGTGTGTGTGTGTGTGTGTGACCTAGAGGTCAAGTCTGTCAGGAGGTCTAATCAGCCGTCCGCTCCGGGAGAAAGCCCGGCCCTGTAACTCAAGGCATGGTGTATCCCCAGTCTGCGGGGAAGACTGTGACAACCCCGGGGGTGATGGCCTTGGAGACTCCTTGGGGACGCCGACGACCTCTCTGGCGCTCCCCCCACTCGCAGGCTGCTCCGGGGCCGATTCTGGGAGAACTGACGGCTGGAGAAGGGCCGCCTCTGCTGGTCGAAGATCAACCCTGTTGCACCGATACGTGGTCCTCTCCACACCGACCAGATAGGACCGCAGTCCCAACTGCTGAAGGCACACACCTCTCCTCCATCGGCCCGTCCTGTCTCCTGGGAGTGGCTTCATCCGTATGGGCTGGCCGACGTTCAGCTCCGGCAGATCCTTGGCAGATCTGTCATATGTCAGCTTTGCTGCTTGATGTTTCATTTTCAGCTTGTCAGGAACACCCATGACGACCTGAGGCACCAGTAGCTGGTCGGCCACAGGGAGAAGGGTTCTCAGTCTCCGCGACATAAGCCGCTGTGCTGGGCTGCAATGCATACCCTCAGTGGGCGTATTTCTCCAATGCAATATGGCCCTCCAGGGGTCGTCTTTGGCACGGTCTGCCCTTCTGCACAGGCTCTTTACAATTTTCACTGCTGACTCTGCTTTGCCGTTAGCCTTTGGGTGCCTTGGTGAGGACATGACATGCTCAAAACCCCACTCTCTCGCAAACGCCCGGAACTCTCCACCGGCAAACTGGCCTCCACCATCAGAAATGGCCCTGTCTGGGACACCGTAGCGTGCAAACTGTGCCTTGCATCTACGGATCGTGGTGTCTGCTGATAGGTCAGGGAGCAGGTCGATCTCCCAAAAGTCAGAATAATGGTCCACCACGAGCAAGAAGTTCTGTGCTGCGTAGCTGTACAGATCCATGCTTACTAGCTGACAGGGACGTGTGGGGAGCGGGTGTGACATCATAGTCTCTTTCTGTTTTTCGTGTGCATACTCATTGCACACAGAGCACTTTTGCACATAATCCTTGACTTCCCCTTGCATACCGGGCCAGTAAAGTGTATCACGGGCCTGCCTGTAGCACGCCTCGACCCCACCTGGTTGTAGTGGATCCGTCTCAGCATTTCCGGGCGCATAGCTTTTGGAATGATGACCCGCTGACTCCTGAAGAGCACGCCATCCTGTGCACTTATCTAATCTCTGATGGCCCAGTAGTCCCTGACGGCTACAGGGGTCTCCTCTTTGTGTCCTGGCCATCCCTCCAGCACGACAGACTGAAGTGTTTGAAGACACACATCCTCCTCAGTGTGTGTCCGAATCTGTGCCAGGCGTTGGCTGCTGACATTTAAATAGTCTGCCTGCTGAATGGCCGCCGTGTCACCCTGCTCCTGCTGCATGCTGCAGACCATTTCACATTGGTACAGTGTGTCTGTTCTCTGTGGCGGGGTGGTGGCTCTGCTGAGCATGTCACTTATGTACATCTCAGGGCCTGGCTTGTATACCACCGCAAGGCAGTAGTTCTAAAGTGTGAGGAGCATGCTCTGAAGGCGCTTTGGCGCACTGAGGAGTGGCTTGGTGAAGATGGACACCAGCGGGCGGTGGTCGGTCTCTGCAGTCACATCACCCCTCCCATATAGGTAGTAGTGGAAGCGTTGGCAGGCGAATACGATGCTCAGGCACTCCTTTTCAATCTGTGCGTAATTTTGCTCTGTTTGGGTCAATGCCCGGGAGGCGAATGCGACAGGCTGTCCCCCTTGAAGCAAGCAGCAACCCAGACCCGCCTGACTGGAGTCGCTCTGTACGGTGACTGGCTTGCGGACGTCATAGTACCTTAGGACTGGCACCGCCGTGACCAGTGCCTTGATTTCCTTCATGGCGGCATCATGTTTGGACAGCCAGTGCCACATCACATCCTTGTCCAGCAGTCTCCTCAGCGGCTCACATACCGCTGACAAGTGTGGCATGAATCTGGACAGATAGTTCACAAATCCGACACACCGCTGGACCCCTTTTGCGTCTGTGGGGTTTGGCATGTCCAGAACCGCCCTGACTTTTTCAGGGTCAGCCTTGAGGCCCTCCGCGGACAGTATGTGGCCGTGGAAGCGGACCTCCTTCACTCGGAACTGCAGCTTTTTCAGGCCCAGTCTCAGCTTTACTTCCCTGCATCTGTCCATCAGAGTGATGAGGTTTGTGTCATGGTCGCGATTGGCCTCATCCTCTGTGTCCCCACAGCCGACTATAAGGATATCATCGGCTATGGGCTCAATCCCTGTCAAGCCAGCCAGCAGCTCATGCTGCTTCCTTTGATACAGCTCCGGGGCAACTGACACACCGAAAGGGAGTTTCAGCCAGCGTTTCCTACCCCACGGTGTCCAGAATGTTGTCATAAGGCTGCTTTCTTCATCCAAGCGGCACTGCAGGAATGCATCACGTGCATCCACCAGGGTGAATATACGTGCCTTCGGCAGCTTATACAACACGTCATCTAAAGTGGGCATAAGGTAGTGGGACCGTTTCAGAGCACGGTTGAGAGGCTTCGGGTCAATGCATAGTCTCAATTTGTCTGGCTTTTTCACTATGACTAGATTGCTAATCCAGTCCGTGGGTTGAGTGACTGTGGTCAAGTGTCCCTCCTCTTCATATCGATCAAGCTGAGCCTTAACAGCTGCCTTGAGGGCCACTGGAACGTTCCTGGGAGCACACTGCACCGGTGCCACAGTGCTGTCCAGCTCAAAGTGAATAACACCGGGCAGAGACTCAACAGGGCTGGTGAACACGTCGTGGTAGGTGCTGACCAGACACTCCTTGGTCAGGTCTCCCTTTCTGCAGTGCTCCACCTTATTCAGCTCCTCAGGAATGGTGAAGCGTATCAGACCAAGTCTCTCACATGTCTCACCCGAAAGCAAGGGCCTCTGGCCAGTATGCACAATCTCAAAGTCCAGTCTGTGCGTCTTACCCCTAATGACGCATTGTGTGCTGTACACACCTAATGAGCTCATCCACTCACTGTTGTATAGTTTTAATCTGGTGAGACTCTTCAGAAGAGGTGTTCTAGGCGCCAGTCTCGTCTTGTCCTTGATGCTCATCACATTGCAAGTGGCTCCAGAGTCGAGCTGGCACCTCTGAACCCCACTTTACAGTGGCAGGTTGACAAACCACTTTTTACCCTCGAGTGTTCACAGCCCCCACGCTCTCCGCTGTGTACACGTCTCTCTCATCGCTGTCCTCCAGATCCCCTGGCAACGGGTCATCCACAGCATTCAACTGGCGTGCCTGCTGGCCTCTTTTCATGCATACTTTTGCAAAATGGTTAGCAGTGCCACACGAGTGGCACGATTTACCAAAAGCAGGGCACAGGTCCCGCCCACGCTTGTGCCGTGTGCCACAGTACTTGCATTCGCCAGCGTCTCTCATGCTCTGTGGTTGTGCAGATGTGTTGGTGGACTCGGATGGCCTGCTGGCAGACCTCCGTCCATATCGCTGTCCTTGTGTGGCATTAACGCTGTCCCCAGATCCAGAGCTGCCCAGTGACATGGTTTTTAACTTGCTGTCCATGACTTCGGCTGCACGGCAAATTGTAATGGCCTCGTGCAATTTAAGGTCCTTTTCCCTTAGTAAGCGACGTCTAGCACCCTCGTCAGTTATCCCGAGAACAAGCCTGTCCCTTATGAGTTCATCTTTTATAGCTCCATATTCACAAGAGGTAGCCTTTTCCCTCAGCCTGGTAGCAAACGCATCCAAGAGCTCTCCATCCTCTTGTTTAAGGTTGCCAAAAACGTACCTCTCAAAGATTACGTTCTTTGCGGGTGTGAAGTATTGCTCCAGTGCCACCAGTATAGCACCCGCATCTTTTTGTTGGTCCGCGGTGAGTCCCAGGTTGTGTTTGTAAACATGTCGGCAGTCGTTCCCCATTAGCCTCCTGAGCGCAGCTGCTTGTACCGGCTTTACTTTCTCGCTGAGCCCGGTCGCAAGCAGATAATCCTCAAATTCTGCTCGAAAGCTCACCCAGTTGCCGTGGATGTCCCCCGCCATCTTCATAGGCTCCGGAGGTGGGATGCTGGATGCCATTGTTCCAACGTGACGCTAATGCTAACAGGCTAACTGAAACTGCTAAACCTCACCAAAACAAATAAACGCACTCTGTCTCAGCGACGGACAGTAGCATGCAATCCACAGCTGGGTCCTATTTGAGCTTCTGACACCATGTTTGTAGATGTGCATTAATAAACAAGGCAAGTCAGGCTGTGTCTCAACGCCGTGTATTCACACTGAGCAGGCAAGAATACAACGGAGGGATATTACATGAGGCAGATATATATAACACAGGCACAATACGTCCACAGGGTGGAGCTGCAACCTAGCCTAAACCACCCTGTAACAGGTATTTTGAGTGGGGATGCTGAGGTGCTGGACTCCAGTGAACACTATTACGGGCACTATAGAGCACGCACAAAAGCACTCCCCACACGCAAACACACAGTACACCCGCGACTGTTACAATGAAGGCTCGATAATCAGCTCACGGCATATGGGGTAAAGTGCTATTTTTTACGAGTGGGGAGCGGACCTGACCTCCTCTAGGGGGGTCCGGGGGGATGCTCCCCCGGGAAGATTTTTTTTAAATATTGAAGTTAAAAGCATCAATCTGGTGCACTTTGAGAGCAACATTAAGAGATCTATGGATACATCTCTCAACACCCAGATGAAACACAACTGTAAGCAGATGTTCTTTTTCTTTATGGATATTTTACAAATCATTCCCCTTTCAAACTGTATTCTTGTTTTACTGCCATATAGTATTTCATAACTGTTTTTCCTTTATTCTCTTATTTTTTTTTATAACGATAATGATCATATGAAGGTGTGCCGCGGAAATAATCTTTTGAATAATTTGTGACCAAACCGTTTGAGACCCACTGAGATAACTTAGACTAAAGTTAACTATATAAACACTCACCTCACCTGAGCCTCTCAGTCTGAGAGGAGAGCTCTCCTCCAGTTTGTTGTGGAACCAACAGCTCCGTATGTCCGTTAGTACAGCTAGCTAACCAGATGCTAACAACACGGTCCCTGCTGCTGGCACCGGTCCCTCTCTCTCTCTCTCTCTCTCTCTCTCTCTCTCTCTCTCTCTCTCTCTCTCTCTCTCTCTCTCTCTCTCTCTCCCTCTCTCACACACACACACTAAATGCGCTATTTCCGCACACACACAAAGCCGAGCTTGAATGACACAAGCACACTTTTATTTCCATGCAACTCTCTGATTGGTCTGGTGTCTTGCCTCTGTTGCATTCACTGAACACGGGAAATTACAGTTCTGTCGTCCTCTAGTGTCTTGATGAGGTTCACGTAAAGCACGGTTAATGTATTATATTATGGAGGTAGAATTGTCCGGGGCTACAGAAACAACATTCGGGGCAGGCCAAAATATTATTTTACCAACAATGTGGAATTTATTGGCTACATATTACACAGATTATGCACAGCGGGAGCAGCAATAACCATCAAATAATAATTCAGACAGGGGAGCTCCGCACCCCCTGCCTGCCGCTAGGGGGTGCTGCAGTGCCCTCAGCACCCCCCTTCCCGCGCCCATGTAAGGAGCTGTTTCAATGAAAACAGAGGAGTGACATTTCGCCGACAACTGCGCCGAGCACTTGACTTTATGCAGGAAGCCAGACAGTGGGACATTGTACGAAAAGTCAGCACACTCAGCACGGATAGTGCGCGCAACATGATTGCAGCGTCCAGGCAGCTCCCGTTCGAGCATATGCCTTGAGTTGCACATAGCTCCAACGAGCCAGTCACACACACACACACACACACACACACACACACACACACACCACACACACACACACACACACACACACACACACACACACACACACACACACACACACACACACACACACACACACCACACACACACACACACACACACACACACACACACACACACACACACACACACACACACACACACACACACACACACACACACACACACACACACACACACACACACACACACACACACACACACACACACACACACACACACACACCACACACACACACACACACACACACACACACACACACACACACACACACACACACACACACACACACACACACACACACACACACACACACACACACACCACACACACACACACACACACACACACACACACACACACACACACACACACACACACACACACACACACACTTTGTATTGTATTATTGTATGAGAGAGGTTCCAGGTTGAATTGAGGCGAATATTTGTAATGTTCAGAGGTTGTTGTGTTTAATATTCATGAGAATATGTGTCATTGTTCAAATGATAATAAACATTAGAATAAAGCATATTTGTCCACTCATATGTTGATAAGAGTATTAAAAACTTGAAAAATATTCCTTAGGTACATTTAGAACAGATAAAAAATGTGCGATTAATTTGCGATTAATCGCGATTAATATGGACAATCATGCGATTAATCGCGATTAAATATTTTAATCGACTGACAGCCCTATAAACAACGTAATTAATTTAAAAAAAACATGAAGTTACTGATACCGTCCACTACATTACATTACATTACATTGCATTTAGCTGACGCTTTTATCCAAAGCGACTTACAATAAGTACATTCGACCAGGAAGACACAACCTTGAAGAAAACAGAATCATATAAGTACATCAGGTTTCATAGAGCCAAACATTTCAAGTGCTACTCAACTGGCTTTAGGTAAGCCAGTCCTTTATTAGTATAAAAGTGCTTCGTTAATAGTTCTAACGCTCGAAGTGGACTCTAGTAGACTCCTAGTTACGTCGCGAGCTGCGTACATGATTTCAAATACCGCAAAATAATCTGTGACGCGTGTGTATTGTGTTTGTTTCCCGGGGAAACAAACAAGAAACACCGGCTGTTGTTATGCCTGCTGTGACGTTAAATTACCGCTTGTAATTATGCCTTTACAAGCTTAAAAGTTGTATTTATCATCTGAATTTGGCGAAACAAGTTTAATATTCTAAAAACCAAGACTTTGTTTATTTTAAATCAGATGAAAACAAACTGTCACGGACCCTGCCGTGTTATCTATGATTACTATACGCTTTTCATTCATAATTTCAGCGGGAGGGAGGGGGAGCGGCGCTGAGTGCGGGTTGACAGGTGTCTGTGTTGACATTCCCCTTATTGTGGAATAAGGGGAATGCAGAGACAGGCTACAAGTGTCTTAGGTTCAAGTTAGACAACTAATGTCTGGGTTAGTGTTCATGACTTCATGTTTATGTCATCTTAATGGTTAATCTCAATGCACACACATTTTCCGTGCTTTCCAATAGTTTAAAATAGTTTTATTCCACTGTTAAATAAGCTGTTCAATACAAACATGCCACTTTTAAAAATGTAATAAAATTTCTGTGAACTGATATTTGTTTAGTGAGCTTATTAGAGGAGGTTCCCTGAAAGATTGTAAAATATCAATGAAGATGTCAGACTTAGTATATTTGTTAATAATTACATACAACACATCAAATGTGTGTGTGTATGTGTGTGAGTGTGTGTGTTCCAAGTGAATCTGCATAAATTATGTGGCCCCCACCACCATCGAAGTTGCCCATCCCTGCCAACCGATATGAAAAGATTTGTTTTTTATTGAATGTACAGACAACGGCCTTGTTTGACCAGAGTGTAATGACAGCAGAGTCATGGTTTGTCTGCATTTTCATTCATAAGCCACAATCAAACCACAAAGTATGCTTATAAGGTTGACTGACAACAGAGAAATAATTAAATGAGAGCATCTAAACAGAGAGTGGGTAGTTGATGAAGGGTAGGAAAGCACTTGATGGAGGTTTCATTTGGCAGCTATCAACCTTTATTGTTAGCTGAACTAAAGTGGAAGAAAGAAAATTGAATACTAGAATTTCAAAAGCTCCTGTCAGAACTGTATTGACAGCTTTTACCAATAAAAGAGCAGCTTAACAATACTTCACTATTTATAATGAAGAAACACAACTGAAAGGCATTCACCTTTTTGCATTTCACATTGTGTTTCCATGTCATATTTTAGATTTATGCTAATTTTGGGTTGCCCTTTTTGTTGATTAGTTTGCAATTTCCCATATTCCTTTGAGATTGATTAACATACAAAAATAACCAAATGTAAGCTTTTCTTGTAGACAGTAGCCTTCTCAACTGGGTAGTTGAGTTGTTTAGGAACCTTTGAAGATTCTGACATAACATGCAGCCTAAAAACATATTTGAATGTTCTTGCATGTAAGTTTGCACTGAGAGGAAAAAGACACCAAGTTGTGGATAATAAATGAGGTAAACAATCTTTGACTCATTAGGTAACATTATTTTACCAAGTCACAGGTTTCAAATAAAAATGCCTTCTTTAAAAAATAGTACATTGTATATTATTAATCCAGTGTGAGCAAGCCGATCCTTGAAGCTAGCAGCTTTTAAGCTAACGTTAGCCCCTTTGTCTTTTTCTTTTATGGTTTTTGTAAGCATTGTATTTGTCTTACCACATCTGTCAAGCCTTTGAAATCATGGAACCATTAACAAAAAAACAAAAAAAACTGAAATGATCCACATAACAGACAAAAAACCAAGGGCTTTAAAAGTTTGACCTGCCATGTTTCGCATTTGAAACAGCATCGCATTCACATAAACATAACAATATTTCCCAAAAAATGTTAACCAAATAATCCAAAGAGTGCAGAATTGTTTAGCATCAAAGCAACTTTCTGTGCATTGTATGTACCTGTGGCCCCGGGATCAATGTTGGAGAGGTTCTGGTAGCACTGCTGTTTGATTTCATAAAGGATGTACATCTGCTCGTGTGCAGTGAGAGGGACATCGAACCCCGTCTGTGGAGCAAAACAAACAAGATAATTTCTGTCACTGTCTTCGTATGCAAATTATAATCTGCCTTATTTATTTCGGTAGCCATCTGCTGGGTGCGAGGTCAACTTTTTTGGCAAGCACGTACAGGGAAGATGTGAAAACGTTTACAAGTGAAAACAGTAGAGAGAAACAAAATGTGATCATATCCAAGGTTGTTTTAATATAACACTTTTGTTATGTTCATGAGAGATTATTTTTGCATCTGTTTATTTCTTCTCATCTAATGTGTATAATATAATGTATTTTACATCAAGTTGTGTTGGTAACACTGCTAGATACACAGCTAAAGCCTCAAATAATTGATCTAAAGACTTAAGCCCTTCTTATAACAAACTAACATCATTACTTCAACTTTTAAATCCGTTCACATACAGTATCCACTCACATTTTTTCCTGAGGATTGTTCCTGACTATTTCCTGGTAATGTAGTATTTTTTTCTTTTTCTTAAAGAAACATGATTTCTAACAGTAGAAGACTGAAGTCAAAGGTTACTGGACTTGCTGCTCAATTCCCTGATTGTTTCCGTTCAATCATGGGTTGGTGGGGGCGTCTGCACCATGTAACTATGTTTTTGTCAGAGTTTAGAGTCATTACTGGGGCTATTTGGTTAGTCACATCATTTGAACATTTTATTTCCCATGACAGTGCCTGAGGCATCTGTGCCAAAAACGACTCAATCTGTCAAACATATGACAGACGAATTGAAGAGGAGCCTTGAGACACTGTTTTGTGCAAGTTCCCATTCCCAAGAAGAGTATACTGGGAGAGTCTGTGCTGCTGTACTGTATGTGAAACAGTGGTTCTGTAGGAGCATTAAAACCCATTTAAACATCCCAATTTGTAACTTTGGTGAATTATAATATATGATTTACCAGCTGAAAACCCATATGCAAAAGAGGGACGATTCGAGAAGAGTGAATTCCCAAAAAGTTGGTCAAATGTAAACATCCTTATTTAGTCAATTACATCATAACATTGTAGGCTGAACCTTCAAGCCTCATTTAAACGAGTTATTTAACGGTGCAAAGAGAACATTCAAGGTGAAGTCTAACTAAAGGGCTCTAATGCTAGAAACATGTGGGCAGGACTAAGAAAAATAACAGATGATAAAAGGACTACTAACGATGCTGAGGAATTGTCTGCATCTAAGATAAACTGTACTCCTTTTATTAACGTTTTCAGAGCTCCCAGGCTGTGGAGGTATAGAAGGCCTAGGACCTCTGCCTTCTGGATTTAAACAAGGCAGATGTGCCCGGCTGTGCTCTCACTATGTGTGCAGTTTGGCTGGCAGAGATCTTCACAGACATTTTCAAACGGTCAGTGCTCCAGTCTGTAGTTCCTAAAAAAATAGTCCACTGTTGTTTCTGTAACCAAAAAAACTAAAACCATATGCCTCAACTAATGCCCAGTTGCACTCACTTCCATCATCATGAGGTGCTTTGAGTGGTTGGTCAAAATCTTCATCAACTCCTCCCTCCCTTATTCTCTGGACCGCCTTCAGTTATTCTACAGAGCAAACAGGTCCACAGACTACGTGATTGCCCTCTCCCATCTGGTTCAGTGGAACACTTAATGTATGTGAGAATGCTTTTCATTGACTACAGTTCAGCATTCAACAACATTGTACCCTTCAGGCCTATTATGCCCCTTTCACACCAACGTGGTTCCAGGGCCGCTTCGGAGCTTGAGCCTGATAAGCACCGTTTTTTCCTGTTCACACCGCAGAGGAGCCGGCTCTTTTTCCTTACCAAGCTCTAAAAAATGGTCCGTCTAGAAGCAAGAACCGCATACGTCACGCTTACGTCGGAGGCGGGATTAATCTGATCAACAACAACAAAATGCCGCAAATTCTGTTCAGCAACACACAAAACTACAAACCAGGATATATGCCAGTAAATGTAAGCAGCAGTGGACCGCTGAAGAAACAAATTACCTCCTCAGGCTTTGGTCAACGCAAAAGGTACAGAGGAAGTTGGACGGCACAATGCGGTCCAAAGCTATTTTCCAGCAGCTGCAGCGGCAGTTGGCCACTGCTGGATACCACCGGACTCTGGAGCAAATAAGCAACAGGCTAAAAAAACTCAAGAAAGACTACCGGGATCATTGTTGTTGTTGTCGATATGAGGGATTTCCGCGAGGTTTGGCTTTATGAAGCAGGCACGTTAACGGTTACGTCATGACGCAAACAATGACGCAGCACCACTCGGGCTCTGGGCGGTGTGAACAAAACCGGGGCTGAAAAGAAAAACCGGTTCCGAACCAGAAGAGCGCAAGCACGGAGCTAGAACGGGAGCTGCGTTGGTGTGAAAGGGGCATTATTAAGCTCAGGGACCTTGGGCTCTCTTCCTAACAGGCAGTTCGGGTGGGAAACATCACATCCTTCCACCTCCCCCTCAACACTGGAGCCCCTCAGGGCTGCGTGCTTAGCCCTCTCATCTACTCCCTTTTCACACACCAATGCGTGCACTGACGTACACAACTCCAGCACCATTGTTTGGTGAAGACACACCTGTCAGAGCCCTGGCATCTCGCTGCCAGGAAAACAAACTTCCATCTAAACATCAGCAAAAATAAGATGGTTGTGGATTACAGGAAGCAACACAGAGAGGGACACGCCCCCATCAACATCAATGGAATACGTTGAAGAGAGTCAGCAGCTTCAGGTTTCTCGAGGTTCACTTCACTGAGGACCTTACATTGACCCATCGCAAAAACACTATCACCAAAGACAGCTTGACAGCGGCTCTTCTTCCTCCACAGGTTGCAGAGGTTCAACATGAACTCAAGTATCCTAACCAGCTGCTACACGGCCTGGTACAGCAGTTGCACCGCCCTCAACCATAAGACTCTAGAGAGGGTGGTGAAAACTGCACAGCACATCACCAGGACTGAGCTACCATCTACAGTATAGAGGACCTTTTTCACTCAGCATCTCAGGAAGAAGGCCCACAGGGTTATTAAAGGCCCACATCGCCACAGCAACACACACTTCTGTCTGCAATCATCTGGAAGAAGAAACAGCACGCAAAAGCCAACAGACTCAGGGACAGTTTTAACCAACAGGCTATCAGACTGTTGAACTCCTGAGCTCTCTGAAATGCCTTCACATTTTGTGCATTCATAATACACTCTTCATTTGTACATAATGTGTATAGTCCTCATTTCCATTGTATTATTACAGTATACAGTATTTATTCTCCTCTACCTTATTTATTTTCCATTCTGTTTTATCTTATACTATTGTATACTACTATTTGTAGATATGTTTTTATTCTTGCACTGACTTGAACCACTTCATCTATACTATTATGATTCTATGTTCCTGCCTGTTGGCGTCAGCTGATAGAGGTGTTATGATTCTATGTTCCTGCCTGTTGGTGTCTGCTGATAGAGGTGTTATGATTTTATCTTGTTATGCAGCATGTTGATGATGCTCTCTGAACTAGCTAAATACAGGGGTCTGGGGGAGAGTTCTTCAGATATGACGTGGCAACTCTACCGTGCAGTCAGATCGTGGCTGCTGTGACTTGTGATGTGAATTCTCCGGCCGAAGCTCCAAATAAACCATCAGTGTTTGACATCAAAGCTCCTGCTCTTCCCGTGTCTCTTTCCTGAGTCGGTGACTCCCACTGCATTGCTACATAGAAGTTTCCCTTACACCTTTCATATTCAGTATTTTCAGTTTTGCGTTGTTGGAAGAGGCTGAGACTCAAGATTGTGATTGCCATAACTATGTTGTAGCTATTGTGCATATGACAAATAAAGCCTTTGAATCCTTTAAAGTAGAATAATGTATTTCAAGGAAATACATGCCTGTAAAATGCTTATACTCAACATGTGATGACCCTACACATACAACTATACAGTATATATACTATATATAGCACTGACGCTTTTATCTGAAGGACCTAGCTGTAAGAGGTTACATGTTTTCCAAATCAAAAGTAGGTTTAAAGTCGATAAAACTTGCTTTAAAGTGACCATACTATTTTTAAATTACAGGTAAAAATATTGTAATATAATAAATGTTTTTTTGATCCGTTTGCTGTGTGTGAACATTATAACTGCATCCATAACAAATACGTTTTTCAGAGCAGTGGTAAGGAAATAACAGACTATCAATTCTGCAATTGACTAATCAGAAAGGAGTATTTAACAATTCAGATTTTTCCTTTAAGGATATCCTGAAAAACTTAAAATGTGAAATACCCTTGGACTGGATTGGCGGGATACAAAGCTTATTATCTAAAGAAGCCAATTAGTCCCTAAAGATTTGTTTTATAGTAACTGTACAATATGTTCATTCATTTTATTATCTGGTTTCCAAATCACACTTGCAAAATTACAATAGCATAAAAAAAGCAATACGTCTTATTGTGGCAACCCTGTACTGTCAGGACAATTAACTCGAGTGAACAAACAAGGTATTTTTGTATTGAGAACCACATTAAGACACAGATTTAGTCTTGTGTCTTATTTTTTTTTTTAAATAAGACTATTGGCCAAGACCAAGTCGTTTTTATCTTTTAAAGACCTAGAAAGGGTTATTAATGTCTTTGTTACCTCGAGACTGGGCTATTGCAACGCTCTGTATGTGGGTATGGACCAGGCCTCAATTAAACGCCTGCAGCTAGTCCAAAACACAGCTGCACGTCTTCTGACTGGCCACAAAAAGCGTGACCACATCACCCCAATTTCAATTTGGTTCCGAATTTAATTTTAAATCCTATTATTTATTTTCAAAGCCCCAAATGGGCTGGCTCCGGCCTATATAGCCAAACTCCTCCATCGCTACACCCCAGCCAGAGCTTTAAGGTCTGCTGACCAGCTGTTGCTGATAGTGCCCAAGACCAGGCTCAAAACCAGAGGGGGCCGAGCCTTCGCAGCAGCTGGCCCTAGGCTCTGGAATACTCTGCCCTTCCATGTGTTGTACGTAGACGGCTCTGCTAAAGATTATTCCCTCGTTTAGGTTTTATGTTCTGTGATTAGATAGGTGCCTGTTTTATTTTGATAGTCTTGTCTACTCTCATGTGTCTAAAGTATGTTTCCTGCCTTGTCTGTTTTCCCGCTGTTGTGATTGTCTAAATTGTCTTCACCTGGTGTTGTCTGTCTAGTATTAGCAGACCAATCAGGCATACTGATTGTCTCACCATAGTTAAGAAATCTCAGAATCATGGTCATCACAAGGTTAGAGGCTGAATATTTTTAAAGATATAGAAGTTTGCTGATTATAAATGGCCACGCTTGTATTTTTCAATAGGAAGGAAGAAAGTTAAAACATCTTCCGTCGTAGACTGAAAACCCACCTGTTTCAACAACGCCTTGATCAGTAGGAACATTCTCTCTTATGTATCCAATACAATTATATTTACGATGATTTGGCTTATTCATAGCTATTGTGCCTGCAGGATTCTTGCTTTTGTTTTTGTTTATTTCTCTATGGTTCAATGCACTTGTTGTAAGTTACTCCGGAACACAATTACTATAATATAATATTTACAAAAACAGCCGCAGATGTTCAGCTAAGCTCTATCTTTGCCTGACCGTTTTGTAGCCCACTCCTAACCATACGTGAGACAAATGCACAGCTCAGCCTCTGGAATCAAAGGCTTGTGATCTGTACGCCCACCACCTTCCAAACCTAACTCCCTGTGGCTCATGTGCAGCACAAGAGCGCAGCACTTCATCAACTTGGAGGAAAAAATAAGGTAAATGTTAAACAGAGAGAAAGATGAGAAGTATAAGCGCAAACAATCAGTTTTAATTTCAGAGATGAAAGGCAAGCTGTGGTTTCCTTACAGTAATCAATGGTTGGTAATCACAGGCAACAATGCCGCATGTCTCATTTAAGCAGCAATTCATTCGTTTTCCACACATATTGATCTGGCTGTTTAAATCACCCTCCAAGTCAATATCGGAAAGCTACAGAAATGATGAAGGGTCCACTTCGTTTGAACTTTTTACTTATAATAAAGAGACAGTGTCCAATTGGGTCGACATATTTCAGGCAATGATTGCTGTGACACTTCTTCCGGGAAAATCTTGGCACTTTCTTCGTAAAGAACCTTCTAGCTCTGGTTTGTAATTGATGATGCACAGTAGGTTTTGTTACGTCCTGATCCAACCTTAAACATGTACCACACTATCGAAATAAGTCAACAAAACCAACAAGTCCTTGAGGCTTTTGTCTTATTAAACATGACTTTATAATGGGAAGCCAAAAAACCTGGTAGCTCCGGTTTGTAATCTAAAATTGCACATTGAGTCTTAAAAATAAAAGTTCCACTACTCGACACAGCCAGTCAATGAATAGTACATTTCACACATTGACAAAACAACAACCATTT
This sequence comes from Gymnodraco acuticeps, assembly GCF_902827175.1. Taxonomy (NCBI): domain Eukaryota; kingdom Metazoa; phylum Chordata; class Actinopteri; order Perciformes; family Bathydraconidae; genus Gymnodraco; species Gymnodraco acuticeps. The sequence goes on along the minus strand of NW_022990034.1, from coordinate 334,654 downwards.
TGCATGCTACACTCTTCTCTGAAGAAACTGGATTATTCATAGGTCAATGACTAATTAAGTCTGACTCAGTTGCCAACACTTTAATCACCCACAAGCCTCGCAGAATGAGAAATATTGTCAGATGATGATTATTTAACTCCCTCAAATTAGGGAGGAGTCTATTAGTTATAAACGCAGAAAGACTTCCTGCAGTGCTGGTGTTGCAGAGATTTGTGTGACCATCTATAAAAAGATACCCGCCTGATACAGAGTTGCAAATACACTAAACACTGTGGAAAAAAAGACAGTTTATGACTCATACTGGTCCCTGGCTGACCGCTTATGTATATGTGTTTGTATCTGTAAGGGTATTTGTAAGGGAAACCCCTCAGCAACACAGTTATATTGAGGGAAGATCAATTAAAATTATCGGTGTATTATCAGAGGTAAAGCGCGTTCCTGCATTTTATGGCAATAAATCCAGTGCAGCTTTTATGCCGGTGAATTTCAAAAATAATATTAGGCTAACATTTGTATTCATCTTTGATTAACAAGCTGAAGATGGGATTATTATAAGGCAATACATATGAATTTAGTTCTAAAAAAACATACTTTTATTATAGGGTGAAAGCATTTTTGCTGAAAACAAAGGATACATAATTACCTGTGCGTCAACTGAGGTCCAGCACAAGAAAAAGTTTAGGACTAATATCCACACGAACAAATGCATCGTTCTTCTTTCTGCTTTCATCTCCTGTAGTGTAAACATGTATACACCATACAGCTTATGCTCGATATCTCCTCTGTTCATCATTGAGAAGCAGCTTCACGTAAAGTTGTATCGCAAGTTGTGGTCCAAAAGTGAGCTTCCCAAACGCATATTAAGAATAGACTTCACCAAAGCAAACATTCCGAGTATTTCTCCAATAGTATAAACTCAACAAGCGTCTGTTAAATGGTCATCGTGACATCGCTGCCCCCGCAGAGGAAGAGTTTCGGACGCACGCTGGCACTGGAGATTTCCGCTGGTTTTGGACATGGATTGCGAGGGGAGAATCCTTATTAAAGTGAGCCCCCCGTCCATTTTCGGCCAAATGCATTGATGGAATTTATCATTTCTGTTCTGAATTCCTTATGTGTGAGAAATCCTCTCAGCCTGCTCTGCCACACCACACAGTTGGAAAGCGCACCCTGCCTCCATGTGTCGTAGTATTACGCCAGCATGTGACCATTGTGGTTATTGTCTTCTCTTGCATTTATTCACCTCACGGGCTGCTGGGGACGGGGGCAATCACCGGTGCGTGCGTCACTTTTGACTGCATTGTTATTGACCCACAGACATTATGCTCTAAAATATATGGTAAAATGTGTATTAATATTTATATTTATTTATCTGACCAATTACAATGTAGGCCTACAACTGTTAAATATTGTCTATAGTGACTTATCATTGGAATGATGGGTTATAATAGAATATCGTTATTACTTGGGGGGGAGTGGTGCAGTAAACATTTAATGAGATTAGTTGTAAAGATGAATGGAGTAGCTAACTTTGTCTGTTTCTCTTTGTTACAGAGCAGGTATCATGTACACTGGGTTTTTAGAGCCTTTATGCTAAAAAAGCGTTTAAGACAAAAACGAGGCGGTGAAAGTTCATTATCTGCTGAGAAAAAATTATATTTATTATCAGAATATCAGAATAAAAAAAACCACTATTAACCAGAACTATGTGTCATTATCTTATTGAAGACCAACCAAAGAAAAAGTTCAAGACTTATTCCACAATATCTTAAAATAATACTGTATATAATTGATCATTAGAATTATTGTAGAATAAGGACCAATAGTAACCACCATCAGGTTTGTGATTCAATTCAAACACATGCTTCACTCAGCCATGGTATTTTTCTGTAAAACTGTGTTTCATTTGCTATTTCTGAAGAAGACGATGTCTCATTTGCAACAAGTCCTCCAACTCATACGACCAAATGGGTCGATTGTTTAAGCCCTTATTACGACCAAATATGTCGTTTGTTCAAGCGCTTAATACGACCTATAATTACGTTTTAAAGTTGTCGGCCTCTAGTGCTCCTGTTGAATGCAAACGTTACAGATGGTCGTTTATTCACAAATAACCCTCTCTGTAAAATCCTAAATTGTAGGATAGTTTGGCCATTAAAACGCTTTATGATTAGATTTCTAGCGAGAAGTATATATTGTACTTTTAGAATCCACGTCCAGTCGTTATGTAGGATCTATAGTTTGATAGATATTACGAAGATGATTTGAGGTTTCGTCAGGAGAACGTGTGTATGCGGCAAGCTTCCATGTAAAGTTACGGGTTGAAAACAGTATTTCCAGTCTCGACGTTTTCATAATAAAACCAATGATCAAATGATTTAACAGTGATATCTGCAGTACTCATCCACTAAAAAACATCAGTTTATCCTAGTTAATTATACGACATTAATTGGTTTAAATAGTGTACAATGCTTTTGTGTTTTTCCCATAGGGTTTTCTCTTTCGATTCTGAGAGACACATTTCTTTTTTCAGAGGTTTTGATAGGCTAAAATCACGCCGCAATGCACGTTGGGATATGGTGTTTATGTGATATGAAATCGGAAAACATTTTTTTTTTTTTAAATAATACTTTATTCCGAGTGTTCTTGCTTTTCTCTTTGAAAGTCATCACATAACGGCATTGTAATACACGGTTCGGCTGCATTAAATATTACATATCTGCCGTAGATATGTATTTATAGAGCCCTGATCAGAAGACCTTTTGACAAACTGGAAGAGATGCCGCCAAAACTGAATACGTGACGTGAACCATAAAATATCAACAATTAAACAACATCTTCCATTTATTTTCACACAATACGTCTCCTTGCAGTATCAACACTAATTCGGCTGACTTTTATATTTGATCCAATAAGTAGATAGTCTGTATTTACACCATAACGGTGCACAGCTGATAGAAAGGGATTTTTTTGTAGTTTTTAAAGATATTACTGATTTTCTGAACTACCTTTCCAACTCCTCATGCAGTTGACTGTTATAGGTCTATAAAAGTTGATGGTACAATGCATAAGCTTCACATTGAGAGACTGAAACTGTATTTTCCTTTACCGTTCTGTTTTAATTTCACAATAAAGTGAATAGTCATATTATGTTTGATATTATGTTTTATTAACTAGACCACTGGTCTAAACCGTACCTCCTAGTGGTTAAAGCACGTTATTGAATTTAGTTGTTGAATAAGTTTAATTTTTATGAAAACATTTAAATATTAAGAGTAGCCTACATACAAAATAGGGGTCAATGATAGAAATATAGAATTGAAAATATCAAGAAGATACTGTAGTGATCTCTACAATAAAACAATTTAGTGCAGGACGTCCAAAGATATTAACAGGAGGATGTGCAAAACAGACAAACTGATAAGGCTGAATTTTACTCAGGTGTAACAAAAGTCTGATTTAAGGGTTGTTTATATTTCACATCATTAATCAGAATCTGCAAAGTAACAAAAATAAATGTAGTAGAGTAAAAATACCAGGTTGACCTCTGAATTGTAGTGGAGTAGAACAAAGTAGTACATGCTGCTGTAACAAAAACATTTCCCAACTTGGGATCAATAAAGTATCTTATCTTAAGATGATCGATGGCTACTGCCATATTTGCTAAATGTGCATCTGAACCTTGACAAGTGCATGTTTCAGGCTTATCCATTAACAACAGGAGGGGTCACAGACATAAGACCAGCTGTTAAATAAAGATCTTCTGACCTTAGCTGTCATGTGGGTATATTAATGCTGCCCATTATGGGCACAAGCCATTTTCACCCATGTATTAATTATGTTTTAAATTTGATAACACCAATGTGTTTCGTATCCCCTAAACCTCCAGGGATGTATACAGTTTAATACTGGCAACTTCTAATTGTGGGAAATACGAAAACGTCTTATAAAACTACAATTCCCAGTAGAGACGTGCCATAGAACATATTGCGAAACACACAATAGCCAGCATGTGTAATTCTGGGGGGGGGGGGGGGGCTGGGCTGGACCCGTCCAAGTCCAGTTTTGGATAGTCTGGCGTGGTTCCATTCCATTTCAAAGAGCTGTTTGACATTCGGCGTAACCTTGTCGCACTGCCACTCCAACATCCAATCACAGAGCTTGAGGGCTAATCACGGGGTTTGTAAAGCAAGGCAGATGTTGTAGTCCCAAACGATAGCTAGGGATTCTGGGTAGTGTAGTGTCTTCGGAAACTCTGTAGTGTCTAAACTCCGAAAAAACTATTTGTTTCTCCGAATCGAAGGTTAAAAACACAAAAGCATTGTACACAATTTAAACCAATCAATATTGTGTAATTAACAAGGATAAACTGATGTTTTTTAGTGGATGAGTAAAGGAGATCATTTGACAGTGTGGGGAATACTTCCGGTTTTATTATGAAAACTTCGACACCGGAAATACTGTTTTCACCCATGCTAACTTTACATGGAAGCTGCCCCATATACAGTACACGTTCTCCTGGCGAGACCTCAAATTATCTTCGTATATCTATCAAACTGTAGATCCTACACATCCACTGGACGTAGATTATAAAAGTACAATATACACTTCTCGCTAGAAATCTAATAAAAAAGCATTTTAATGGCCAAACTATTCCACAATTTAGGATTTTCCAGAGGGTAATTTGTGAATAAACGACCCTCCGGAGCGTTTGCAATCGACAGGAGCATGTTGTTTCTTACACGGCCACTAGAGGTGCTACACTTTAAAACGTGACTCTGGGTCGTATTTAGCTGCTGAACAATCGACCTATATGGTCGTTTTTTGTAGGAGGACAGGCTGCTCATTAAATGTTCAAACGAGAAACAGGGGCCACAGAGTTCTAATGAATGACGTGATAACTATTATGCTTAATAGACGGAGACACACCAAGATAATGATTAACAGCCAGAATCGCTCAAGGCTTTGATCCAATCATTCCTAACATGTCATTCAATTTGCAGTTTATTAGCATCCTAACCATTCCTGTTGAGCTTATAGTCACCTTTTTTGTTTGGAATTATTTGATTATGTTTTGCTCACTTGCTCTGTTTTATATTTTAGCATTATACTCAAACTCTTGGTGTACCAGCATGATGCAAAAAGCCATTACAAATCTGTCAGTGCAGTTGCAGTCATTTTCGGACTCTCAGTTATCTTTTTCTTTAGCCCTTGTGAATTTCTCCACTGTGAGACTAATACAGGAATTCTGATCATTAATTCTCCTTCACTTTTTTCTTTTGACCTAACAAAGTCTCCGATAAAGGTCAAAAGAAAAGTGATTAGCAAGATACAAAGGACATATTTGTTGCGAGTGTTAGACTTGGGTTGAGGTTGAATAGTCTTTGCTTTTGTTGAGTTAAATGACCAAAATAAGTAAGTAAGTGACAGCCATGACAGGGCTGTAGATTTATCTAAATGATCAAATGTTCCCTTATGTCCTTTAAGATATGATACACTGGATCATCCTTTAAGAAAGGAAAGGGAATGCAATATCGTCCCACAATTCCTTGCAGTGCCAACATTTCGAGTGATTCAGTGGCTCACAGAAACAGCCAATAGTGACCGACAAACACAGATCATGTACACTGCTTATTTAAGTATTAAATAATAAAGTGCTTTTATTTCACTGTGTTTAATAAGTTGTCTTGCATTTTTAATGTTTCAAATTTGATATACATAGTATTAGATTTTTAGGCCTAATAAGTTATGCATATATTGCATGAAGTATAATTTGTTTTTATACAATCATTCGAAGTGAGATTCAAGTCGTTTGAAACAAGTGGACAGAGGGGTGAAAGCGGTGAAAGTGACCACAAGCAACAATGTTTTACGTTAGAGACATTTCTTTTTTACTTTCATTTTTTTTTAATGTTACAACCTTGTCATAGAAGTGTTTTACTGTTGCCCATGTTTATATAGCCCGCATAAAACAACAAAAGCGCATGATATGTACGTAGATGCGCTTTAAGTAGTCCAAGTACAGAACATTTTAGTTTCGGTATGGCCTTCAGATTTTCTTAGCACTGTGGTCATCATTTCCTTGATTAATTTCCCCTCACATCTTTCCTAAACCCCATCACAATTTTCCTTGAGGTTAAGGAACAGTGGTTATTAAATGACATAGGACCTAATTTGTGTGACTGCAGCCTTGGATTCAAGGATGAAATAAATATTTGGTGGTCAAACATCAAGATCACTATGACCTCACTTCTATGCTATTTTGTGAACACATTGAGGGATTTTAACTACAGGCAGACAAGTCCACTTAGATTGAAGGATGAACTGATGAGAATTTGGTGTTCAACGCTTGAATGTTACCATGATTTCTCAAGACACTTTTTTGGCCACATTTCAAGATTTAAAATGCCAATTACTGAACATTTCACACAAATTGTGGCAGATACTTCTAGTACTTGGTGTCATTTACATTTGTTCTGTTCATTTTAACTGAATGTCACGGTCCCCCTGAGTTGATTGGAGGTTACTCAGATCACCTGTTCAATCAGGAGAGACGGTTTTGATGTAATAATACATATTTAATGCGCAGATACACAAATTAATGTGACAGTAGTTTTGGCGATTAGGCCCCGTTGTGCAGGAAGTATCATTCGGGAGGGTAGAACCGATTCGATGAAAACCCCCCAAAACAAATAGTATTGTGGAATGAAATGTAAGGGTTTCTTACCATACAGGCTGGATGCAGAGATCTGTGGGATATGAATGAGAGATATACAGAGGGAGAGAAGAAGAGTTAATTGCATAGCGTAGAATTAAGAGTGATGTTACTCAGAGGGAGCTTGTTAGAGCCGAACGATGACACATGTATTAGCGACTGGCTCGACACCGAGCCAGGCCCTGGTAGGGGATAAAGCATGAGAGACACATGAGCGTATGAGATGGCTGAGATGCGTGGAAGCATGTGGGGTTGTAGCAGGGGAAGGAGTCTCGAAATATATAGGGCTTAGAGTGCATGGAATGCACGTGGTGTTTTACGGGGGCTGGTGACATGAGTATGGTCGGCTAAGAGAGCATGAAAGCACGGGGGTTAACATGAATGGGCTGGGACGTACTATGATGCATGGATGATCATATCCTGGCTTGACACAAAGCCCAGACCCTTCCGGTCGAATGCATGGGGTTTTAGCAGGGGATGGTGACATGAATATTAATCGGCTATGAGTGCATGATTTGCACAAGAGTTAACATGAATGGGCTGGGGCAAAATGAGTTGCGTGGATGATCATATCCTGACTTAACACAAGCCCAGACCCTTCCGGTCAATGCATGAAATACACAGGGGTTATAGCATGAGATGGGAAGAGGATGAGTATACAGATGAAATGCACATGTTAATTAGCATGGTATTAAGACATGAAATGTCGCACGTGTTTATGTGCAGATAGTGACATGATGAGTGATATGCCAATATGCTATAAGACACCACCACCAGTTATATGCATATCTACCCGGGCTTGAGAGATTTTTGGATTGCCAGAACAGAGCTGATGTCAGGGCAGATGTAGGAGGAGAAGGCAGCGGAGGACCACCGCCCGAGTTATTGCAGGGATGAGGATGATATGCCTTGATTAGCCGCAGAAGTAGCTGCGCCTATTCTAAAAGAGTGCCCTGAATAAAATTGGGGTGATAGACCACTTTTGATGACTACTTGCTTTAAGTAGTATTTGAACCGGAATTGTGACAGGGGAGTATTCCCTGAAATGGGAAATAATGGTGAGAGGGGGCTAGAGGAAGATCTGAAGCGCAGGTAATTGATCATAGATTTGGGGGGGCAGAACGGGGAATCGATGTGAGCCGCAATGACGGAGCAAGCACCTCCGGACTTGGAGTGACTGGCGTAAAAAGACAAATCGGAAAAGCAAATGTCTCGATGGGGGTCGAACACGAGGGAAGCTGTGGAGAAGGAGCACGTAAAAAGCTAAAAGAAATAGAGCATCAAGTAGAGCATCTATATATGGAGTGAATATTCCTTCTCTAAGTTTGGAAAGTATGAGGCGCAGAATGGAGAGGGTAATAGGTCGTCTGCGGTCTGGAACAGGAGGGGAAGTGTTACGGTGTGCAGGAAGCAGGACCCAAATGCAGATTTTAGTGACAAACGTATCACCAAGCCACCAGGGTGGGTGGAGGGGGACCGGAGGAGGGACACAAAACTAGGGCCAACAGGGTGGGTGGAGGGGGTCTGGAGGACGGGCTTGGGCTGACAGCCCAGGGGCAAGTCAGAGCTTGAAAAGGGGGTTATGGAGGGGCGAAGGCAGTGGCAGGAAGAGTCAGGGGGCAGGGCTCGAGGGCGAAGACCGCGGCTCTCAGGGGGCCGGGCTCGAGGGCGAAGACCGCGGCTCTCAGGGGGCCGGGCTCGAGGGCGAAGACCGCGGCTCTCAGGAGGCCGGGCAGAACCCGGTGTCGGCCGGACAGGAACCGGCACTGGTGGGACAGGCCTAAGCAGGATCCCCCACGGAAGAGGACCAGGAGTTGGCAGGACCCCCGCCAGGAGGGCAGACGGCGGGACCCCCAACGGGACAGGACACAGGATTGGCAGGACCCCCGGCAGGAGAGCAGTCGGTGGAACCTCCAACAGGACAGGACACAGGGTTGACAGGACCCCCGGCAGAAGGGCAGTCGGCGGGACCCCCAACGGGACAGTACACAGGGTTGTCAGGACCCCCGGCAGAAGGGCAGTCGGCGGGACCCCCAACGGGACAGTACACAGGGTTGGCAGGACCCCCGGCAGGAGAGAAGTTCGCGGGACCTCCAACAGGACAGGACACAGGGTTGGCAGGACCCCCGGCAGAAGGGCAGTCGGCGGGACCCCCAACGGGACAGCACACAGGGCTGGCAGGACCCCCGGCAGGAGAGTAGTTCGCGGGACCTCCAACGGGACTGGACATGGAGACGGAAGGACCCCCAGCGGAACCTCCATCGGCATAGGACATGGGATTGGCAGGACCCCCGGCAGGAGAGTAGACGGCGGGACCCCCAACGGGACAGGACATGGGATTGGCAGGACCCCCGGCAGGAGAGTAGACGGCGGGACCTCCAACGAGACAGACATGGAGTTGGCAGGACCCCCAGCGGAACCTCCAACGGACCAGGACATTGGGTAGGGACTTGAGACGTGACTCAAGTAGGGACTCGAGAGGAGAACCAAGGGGGAACTCGAGAGGGGACTCGAGAGGAGACTCGAGAGGGGAACTAGAGAGGGGACTCCAGAGGGGACTAGAGGAGAGAGGAGTGACTAGAGGAGGGACTAGAGGAGGGACTAGAGGAGGGACTAGAGAAGGGAACTCGAGAGGGGACTTGAGAGGGGAACTAGAGAGGGGACTAGAGGAGGGACTAGAGGAGGGACTAGAGGAGGGACTAGAGGAGGGACTCGAGAAGGGACTCGAGAGGGGACTCGAGGGGGAACTGGAGAGGGGACTGTGGCAGCTGGGGCCGGGACTGGGGCCGGGACCATGGCTGCTCGGGCCAGAACTGGGGCTGAAACCATGGCTGCTGGGGACTGTACTAGGTCTGGAACCATGGCCGTAAATATGGCTGTATGATCCAGTTCTGAAGCCGGAAACATGGCTGTATGGGCCGGCTCTGGAGCCGGAATTGAAGCCAGAATCATGGCTGTAAGGTCCGGTTCTGAAGCCAGAAACATGGCTGTAAGGTCCGGTTCTGATGCCAGAAACATGGCTGTAAGATCCCGTTCTGAAGCCGGAAACATGGCTGTATGGGCCGGCTCTGGAGCCGGAACCATGGCTGCTAGGACCGGTACCTGAGTACGAGCTGGCTTCCTGACCTTGCGTCTTTTGGAGGCTCCGTGGACCTCCAAACGCCAGGCGGGATCCCAAGAAAGGGTCAGAGAATGGAGACTGGCACTCAGGGCTGCGTGAGAAAACTCTGAGAAACTCAGGCAATGAGTCTCTCAACCATGGCATGTTGTCCACCTCCATTTGTGCCTTTTTGAGGACAGCCTCTTTGTCCCTTTTAGCCAAGGTTCTACTCCATTCAGCATAATGACACTGAAGAGTGTACTCTAGGGATAACAAGTCCAAATCAAAATTAAAATCCGCTGGGTCCATTGTGGGTCGGTTCGTAATGTTACGGTGTGCAGGAAGCAGGACCCAAATGCAGATTTAAGTGACAAAATAATTCCTTTATTTCAAGGCTACAATATTCAGAGACAGAACAGAACACTCACCACAGTTTACTCACAACACAAGACGAACCGACACTGAACACAGGAAGAGACAAGACTAAATACAGGAAGGGGTAATCACAAGACGAGACACAGCCGGGCAGGGGAGGAGAAACACAAGGGCCACAGGTGAAAACAATCAGACAACTAGACACACCAGGGAAACTAACGACGGGAGGAAAAACACAGGAAGAAGGACCAGACAATATACAAGGATGAAAATACCCATAACCAGACATACAAAACTACAACACAGACAGATCCTAACAGGAAGCTTTAGTTAGTCCTTTGAGAATGAGCTTAACTGCCTGGTTAGAAAATAAACTAGGAAAGCTGGGATCATAGCATTGAACGTTGAACTGAACGCTATCAAGCCCCGAATGTATTGGGGTTTGAGGTGACGGTCGGCGAAGCAGTAGCTCATGAAGGCGCACACAGTGTGGATGAGAACAGGTTTGAGGGGGATGCCTAACGAAAAGCAAAACATGGCAAAGGTTCTCCAAGCGAAATCATACGTTTTAAGTGTGGAAGCGGCTAAGCCCTTCCTCATGAAGAACCTGGCGGACTCGAGGTGTCTACCTAAGGGACTTGTGTTTAGAAGAGGGAGGGGAGATGGAGATCATAAGTTCACCTGGTTGGGTTCGCTAGCTCCGTTAGCTGCTAACCACTAACTGCTAGCCTGACATTGCAGTTCTCAATATCCACACATTACTGCAAAAAACAGCCGATTATAAACCATGCACTTTATCACAATACACTCGCAACACTTGTATCCCTTATACTGGGGCACATTGGTCTTATTTAAAGAACTTTAAACCCACCTGTATATGAACTCACAAGAGGCAAAAATGTGCTTGTGTGTAGCTCAACTGCAGGATTTATAGCTCTGTTGTACCCACGTTTTTTTAGAGATGTGGGTAAGGAGGAGGGTTGTATTTTCTGACACTTTGGGTGTTTCTCAATGTCGAGTACGCTTGCTTGGTAGCACGTGTCTTCCGAGTCACTTGCTTCAGAAGCGAGGCAAGAATACTTCCTGGCATTCGGAAAACGAAGAGTGGAACAGGCGAGCAAGTGTGCAGGTGCAAGGGCTTAGCCAGCATGTTGATGTTTTTGTTATTGTTCCTGTTTTCATTGTTGTTTCTCTCATTTCAGTCTCAGCTTTCCTGCCCTTGATTGAACCCCACCTGCTTCCCTTCCCTAATTAGCCTCACCTGTGCCCCATTATCATCTCTCCCTCTGTCTACTTAGTCTGCATCCACATTCCCTTCAGTGCCAGTTCGTCTTAGTTATTCCTAGCGTTCCAGCAGTGTTTTTCTTAGTATCTGATTCCACGTGTACCTGACCCAGCTTCGTGTCCTGACCCGGTCCCTGTCTACTCCTCGTCTGTTTTGTTAGCCTTATTGACTGATCTCCCGTGTACCGAATCTTGGATATAAAGACCTTTTTTGCATCCTAATCCTCTGTCTCTGAGTCGTGCTATTGAGTCCTCCACTTGTGTTCATTCAGTCGTTACAGTACGAACTGGCCAGAACCATGGACTCAGCCGACTCTGAGATTTTGCGGTCCGCTATTCGATCCCAGGGGGCTCGTCTTAACCTGCTATAGATGAACAACTTACCGCTGTCTGCCAGGGAGTAAGAGAATTGTCAGAGCGTCATGAGGGTTTCCAGTCCTCCATCGGCAGCCGGGTTTGCCAGCTGGCAGATCAGATCCAGCAGCTGGTGGCACATCTCAATCCACAACGCTCTGCTACTCCGCTTCTTGCGTCGGATCCGGCTACAGCTCCCGGTCCTGTTCCTGCCACTGTGCCGACACCGCTGCCTTCGGTTCCTCACCTCTCCAGACCAGAGCGTTTTTCCGGAGACTCGGATAACTGTCGTGCGTTCCTGGTCCAGTGTGGGTTACACTTCGAGCTGCAAGCATCTTCCTTCCAGTCTGAACGGGCTAAGGTAGCCTACATCGTTTCCCACCTCACCGGCAGAGCGGAGGCGTGGGCTACGGCGGAGTGGGCTCGAGATTCCCCAGTCTGTAATTCCCTGAGAGGTTATACAGAGACTTTAAGCAAAGTATTTGATCACACAACTCCAGGCAGGGAAGCAGCGAGAGCTCTAATGGATTTACACCAGAGAGGGAGGCGTGTCTCCGACTACGCCGTGGAGTTCCGCACTTTGGCTGCAGACAGCGGCTGGAATGATTCATCCCTCTTCGACGCTTTTCGCCATGGGCTGTCTGGCCCCATCAAGGACCACTTGGCTCCTCTAGAGCTTCCCTCTGACCTGGATAGTTTCATTGCTATGGCAATAAGAATTGACACTCGCCTCGTAGAGAGAGAAAGGGAGAAGTCGAGAGCTGTGTTTTCTCCGCCCGGCCAGAGGGGGCAGTCTCAGGCCAGTCCTTTTTTCCCCAAGCAGCGTTTCCAGACGACCGACTCTCCAGCGCCGCCTACTGCCCAGGAGGAACCCATGCAGTTGGGAAGAGCAAGGCTGACTCCTGAGGAGCGCCAGCGCCGCCTACGGGAGGGGAGGTGCATTTACTGCTCACAGAGGGGTCACTTTGTAGCCAGATGCCCAGTAAAAGACCAGGCTCATCAGTAAGTAGGAGGGTCCTGGTGAGCCGAACTGTTTCTTTTTGTCGCTCTCGTACTCTCACCTCTGCTCAGCTAATTACTCCTACTCAGACTTTGTCGCATGCTGCTCTAATTGACTCCGGAGCAGATGAGAGTTTCATTGATTGGAGATTAGCCAAGAGACTTGGACTTAATGTTGTTCTCCTGTTGAGGCCTCTTGTAGCAAAGGCTCTGGATGGACGTTTATTGTGCCGAGTCACTCACCGTACTCGGCCCCTTCAACTAATCATCACTAACGGCCACACTGAATCCCTGAGTTTTCATCTTTTTAACTCCCCTTCACACCCTCTTATTTTGGGCTACCCATGGCTGGTAAAACACAATCCCCACATGGACTGGTCCACCGGGAGAGTTTTGGGTTGGCATAAGGATTGTTTGGCCACATGTTTCCCTTCTGCCCCTGCTCCAGAGAGACCTCTGCCCTCCACCCATGTGACTGTTGCCCTGACTACTGCTATCTCTACCCCTCTCCAAGCTGCAGCAGACTCTGATTTTCCGGATCTTAGCAGGGTGCCCACCTGTTACCGGGACCTGAAGGAGGTTTTCAATAAGACTCGTGCTTCCACCCTGCCTCCCCATCGACCCTATGACTGCTCCATTGACTTGTTCCCTGGGACCTCTCCCTCTAAGGGACATCTCTATTCCTTGTCTGGCCCCGAAAGGGAAACAATGAAGAGATACATTGACTCCTCCCTTGCTGCCGGGATAATTCGGCCTTCCTCCTCTCCGGCTGTAGCAGGCTTCTTCTTCGTCGACAAGAAGGATAAGACTCTTCGTCCATGTGTTGACTACAGAGGGCTAAATGACATCACCATAAAGAACAGGTACCCCCTTCCTCTTATCTCTTCAGCATTTGAACTATTACAGGATGCAAAGATTTTTACTAAACTTGATCTTCGAAATGCTTATCATTTGGTAAGGATAAGGGAGGGGGATGAATGGAAGACTGCTTTCAACACCCCTTGTGGCCATTACGAATACCTCGTAATGCCATTTGGGTTAACCAATGCTCCAGCTGTTTTCCAGGCTCTGGTTAATGATGTTCTCCGTGACATGCTCAACCAGTTTGTTTTTGTCTACCTCGACGGCATTCTCATCTTTTCTCCGGATGAGACGACCCACATTCAATATGTCCGCCAAGTGTTGCAGCGTCTCTTGGGTAATCTACTCTTTGTGAAGGCAAAGAAGTGCGAGTTCCACGTCTCCACCGTCTCTTTCCTGGGATTTGTCATTTCGGAAAACAGCATTCAGATGGACCCATCAAAGGTCAGTGCAGTCACTGAGTGGCCTACACCTTCCAATCAGAAACTCATGCAACGATTTTTGGGCTTTGCTAATTTCTACAGACGTTTCATCAGAAACTATAGTTCTGTGGCTGCCCCACTGCATGCTTTAACCTCTCCCAAGGTGAAGTTCCAGTGGTCCCCCCTAGCAGAACAGGCTTTCCGGAGGCTTAAGAGGAGCTTCACTTCGGCCCCAATTCTCACGCTTCCTGACCCACTTCAGCAGTTTGTGGTAGAGGTGGACGTTTCAGATGTGGGCGTTGGGGCAGTCATCTCTCAAAGGTCGAAGAAAGACAACAAGCTCCACCCCTGTGCTTTCCTGTCTCGGAAACTCTCCCCCGCCGAGAGAATGATGTGGGTAACAGGGAGCTGTTGGCAATTAAGGTGGCTTTGGAGGAGTGGCGCCACTGGCTGGAGGGAACCGAACACCCTTTCCTAGTCTGGACCGATCATAAGAACCTTCAGTACATCAGATCTGCAAAACGCCTCAACTCCAGACAAGCCAGGTGGGCCCTATTCTTTACCCGATTCAACTTCACCCTGTCATACCGTCCCGGTTCTAAGAACGCTAAAGCTGATGCTCTATCCCGCCTGTTTGATTCCGATCCAGCTCCTCGCACTCCTTCGCTAATCATTCCCCCCTCTTGTGTAGTGGGGGCAGTCACATGGGACATTGAGGAGAGGGTCAGGCAGGCGAGTGCTAATGTTTTGGTTCCCGACGGTTGCCCACAGAACCGGTTGTTTGTTCCTGACCCTCTTCTCTCACAGGTCATCCACTGGGCACATACTTCCCTCCTCTCCTGCCATCCTGGCGTTCGCCGCACCATGTTCTTCATTAAGCAGCGGTTCTGGTGGCCCTCCATGGAGAGGTCGGTCAAGGAGTACGTGGCAGCCTATTCAGTCTGTGCCCGAAACAAGACTTCCCGTCAGCCCCCTTCTGGTCTTCTGCGCCCGCTCCCAGTGCCACATCGCCCCTGGTCTGACATCTCGTTGGACTTCGTCACAGGGTTGCCGCCGTCTCAAGGTAACACCACTATTTTGACAATTGTGGATAGATTTTCGAAGATGGTCCACTTTGTCCCGCTGCCTAAGTTGCCATCTGCCAGAGAGACAACAGAGGCAGTGTTGTTCCATGTTTTCCGTCTCCATGGTTTCCCTAGGGATGTTGTGTCAGACCGGGGCCCACAGTTTACCTCACAGTTTTGGAAGGCTTTCTGCTCACTCATTGGTGCCACAGTCAGTCTCTCTTCTGGATATCATCCGCAGTCTAACGGCCAGACGGAGCAGCTGAATCAGGAGCTTGAGACCTGTCTACGCTGCCTGGTGTCTCAGAACCCTGCCACGTGGAGCACGCATCTTATTTGGGTGGAGTACGCACACAACACTTTGCCTAGTTCTGCTACTGGTATCTCACCTTTTCATTGTGCCTATGGATACCAACCACCGTTGTTCCCCGACCTGGAGAAGGAGGTCAGTGTTCCATCTGCCCATGCCCTCATCCGCTGATGTCATCGCACCTGGAGCCGGGCCCGCCAGGTGCTACTACGGAGTTCAGCCCGTTATAAAAGGATGGGCGATCGCCGACGTATCTCTGCTCCTGCCTACCAACCTGGACAAAGTGTGTGGCTCTCTACTCGAGACCTGCCCCTTCGAGTGGAGTCTAGCAAACTGGCTCCTCGTTTTGTGGGTCCCTTCCAGGTATCCAAGGTCATCAATCCTGTGGCAGTGCGGCTTCGACTACCTCGATCCTTGAGAGCCTATCCTACATTCCATGTGTCACGCATCAAACCGGTTAAAGTGAGTCCACTGGTTCCCACCTCCAGAACTCCTCCCCCCCCGGTTTATTGATGGTGGACCTGTATATACTGTGAAACGCCTCTTGGCAGTTCGACCTAGATGCCGGGGACGTCAGTACCTGGTTGACTGGGAGGGCTACGGTCCTGAGGAGAGGTCATGGGTCTCCACCAGTAATGTCAGTAAGGTAATGTCAGTAAGGACCTCATCCAAGACTTTCAACGCCAACATCCTGAACTACCTGGGACGTCAGGTGCCGTCCCTAGAGGGGGGGGGGGGTACTGCAAGGGCTTAGCCAGCATGTTGATGTTTTTGTTATTGTTCCTGTTTTCATTGTTGTTTCTCTCATTTCAGTCTCAGCTTTCCTGCCCTTGATTGAACCCCACCTGCTTCCCTTCCCTAATTAGCCTCACCTGTACCCCATTATCATCTCTCCCTCTGTCTACTTAGTCTGCATCCACATTCCCTTCAGTGCCAGTTCGTCTTAGTTATTCCTAGCGTTCCAGCAGTGTTTTTCTTAGTATCTGATTCCACGTGTACCTGACCCAGCTTCGTGTCCTGACCCGGTCCCTGTCTACTCATCGTCTGTTTTGTTAGCCTTATTGACTGATCTCCCGTGTACCGAATCTTGGATATAAAGACCTTTTTTGCATCCTAATCCTCTGTCTCTGAGTCGTGCTATTGAGTCCTCCACTTGTGTTCATTCAGTCGTTACAGCAGGTGTGCGTCATATGAGAGGCCCCGCCTTACATTTTCCGCCACAGATTTGGGGAAATTGGTCCATGCGCAAAGCATTGTGGGGATTTTAAGACCGTGGAGTCTACACATGTGCAGCTTCTAAATGTTTCGCTACGAAGTACGCCGGACTCGGTAGAATTCCAAGTATGCTGGATATTGGAACAGTCCTTCGGCGGCACTCGATGATGTAGTATGCTTGAAATAGTGGCTCTGGAGCAGCTTTACTCGACATTGAGAAACACCCTTTGCAATTCTCCTGACACACCGAGGACACATATCTATAAAATACATAAAAAAGTGCATTTTGCATAATAGAGGACTTTTAAAAGGTCAACTGTAAACAAAGTCAAATTTGAAAAAATGTGTAGCATTGCGCAGCGCTGGGTGACAATTTGGAGCGATACGCTTCCACCGAGGGTAGCGCCTCCCTCAGTCGGACGGCACCTCCATAGAAACACAACAGCAAAGTCAGCTCAAAGCTGGGCTTTTTCACTGTTGTCCCTCTTCACTAGTATCCCATGTCCCCTCTTTATAATTTGGGTCTTCATAATTTCCACCCTATTCTAAGGGGAAGCATGATGGTGCCTTTTCTTTTCAATTTCTGGCTTTGTGTTTCTTCACCTCTTACTCGTTTAATATTTAGGAGAGTGCATTTACGTAGTCACGTTCTGCCTCTCTTCCTCTGTTTCTGGCTATTCTTTTCATACCCTTGTTTCTCTGAGAAGAGAAGAAATTCTATTCTAAAAGGAGCTGACACATGGTGTCTCTTCACTTGTACACTTGAGGGGTCAGAGTTCATATGGTGAGGGATTCCATGAGCGATATGCGCCGGCCTGTGCCTTTACCTTGGACTTCTAATATAACTTCTCGGGTCTTGATAGATTGAGTGGGGAAGTTCATCAGATCTTTCTAGAGGGTTATCAAGAATAACTTTTATCCAATGACCTTTTCCCTCTCTGTCTGTCTGTGTATTATCTTGTTCCGATTAACCCAGCCAAATCTTTTTTCTTGTTTTGTATCTATATCTACGCCGGGATCCGGAGTCGAGGCTGATCCTCTTGCTGTAGTCCTGTGTCTTGGATCCTCTATCCCGAGTTCTGGATTAAGTCGTGGACGTTTCGGGTCGTGGCTGAACCTGTCTCTGCGGTCCTGCCTTGGGTCTCGCCAGGCTGCTTCCCTGATGGCTTCCTCAGGATTGTAGCTGACATCCTCGTGGATTCATCTTCTTATTACAGACACATGCATTTCCTAACATTCGGTCTATATGCTGTAAAATGTATTATCTCTTCGATTTACACACGGCATCTATTGCACGTCTGTCCGTCCTGGGAGAGGGATCCCTCCTCTGTTGCTCTCCCTGAGGTTTCTCCCATTTTTTCCCCTCAAACTGTGGGTTTTCTCTGGAAGTTTTTCCTTGTACGATGTGAGGGTCTATGGACAGAGGGTGTCGTTTTTCTCATACTGATATTCTGAACAATCTGTGTTGTTGTATTTGCTGTAAAGTGTCTCTACTGTAGGCTAATTTTATAATATGTACAGCACTTTGGCTCGACCAAAAATCGTTTATAAATGTGCTATATAAATAAAACTTGATTTGATTTGTTTTACTGCTTATCATGTGAAGACAGCTTAAGAAGAAGTTTTGAAACCCCAGAAATATAGGATGTTTCCCCCAGAAGCTAAGTGGTCATTAGGCTGATAACCCATGCATTGCAAGTTTGTCAACAGCACTTTTCAGTATTATCCCAGAGTTCACTGTTTTAAAATCGAAATAGGGAAAAGCTAATGTTTCCTCTATTGTGGTAAATCTCATGTAGCAACATTAAGAACTAAAACTACAATTTGGTAATTGGGTTGGTGTTAAGCAGGGTTGCGTGTCAGGTCTTGTCTCTTTGGTATTGCACCACTGAAGCGCATCAACATGAAATGATTAGGGGATTAAGACAGGCATGATGTATACCAAAGGAATGTGTTAAATCAAATGTCAACAGTCACTGGTTGGTTTCAGAAACATAAAGCCTAATTATGTAGCGATAGGATGCTTATACAAAGCCCAGGACTGGGTTCAACAGGGGGTCAGTGGGGGGCAACAGGTTATTTTCTACTTGTAAATTAATCTGCTTATTATTCTACACTTCACCGGTACATTGTGGTTGCTTGCTGGTCTGCCTTTGTGCTTTTTAGAACAGTGTCACACTTTCTCTCTCTGTCTCCCTCCATCCTCTCCAGCTAGATTTCTATTTCCTCAAATTACACTGCAGCAATTTTCCACCCTTCTCTTACATTACCCGATAACCTGGACATGTATCTGCCTGACCTTCTACCTGATTCAAGAATGTATTATTCTCTACCCTATTTGGATTTGGTTGCTTCTATAGACGGCCTTCCTGGTTTGGACTCTTCACTGCTTATGGTCCTTTGAATTCTTGTACCTCACTGTTTTTACCAATAGAGCCAGAAAACTGTATATGTCTGCCTATAAGTTTGCATTTTGGTCCTTAACCTTGATACCATGCAAATTCTCCTTGCTGACAGTTAAATGAAAAGGTTTTTTTATCATTATATTATCATGAAATGTCGCATTCAGTTTTTTTACCTCATCATAGATGACAGCCATGGTAGATCCAGAGTTTACCCATCTACACACACAATTGCATCACATAATATCAGACAGTATACAAAGATAAGTAATATCTATAAATGTGTTTCTGCAACAGGATATATTCCAATGAACTGAGTAAATAGTGTGAAAATAACTCAAAAATGAACTTTTTAATAGTCTCTGAAAACCACACACACATCTGTAAACACTACACTGACATAACCACAACTAAACAAGTTTGTTAAAGTGCAGTGAGTTTTTCCTTTTTATTATTCATGTGACAGCTATTTCAGTATGATGAGTGAAAGTTGCACCAGTATAATCCAGTCAAATCCATCCCTTGAAGGAGAAGTTGGTTAATTATAAACAATCGTTTTCTTCGTGGCTACGAGTGAGCAACTTTCTTCCTTCACACTTGCACTTTGATCATGTACAGCACCTTCTCTGACACTGCTGTGCGTTCCTCCTTTCTCTCATCAACGATTATGGCAAGTGCCATTAGCTTTTGAACCCAGAACTCAAATATTGAAGACGGGAACTCAAACTGAGTATTCTACACCCGGCAAGTATGGTAAAAAAAACAAATGAAAAATGCATTTGATTTGCTAGCTGCAGAAAAACCTGTGACAGAATGAAGAACGTGCTGAATAAATGCAAAGAAAATAAAAATATCTGGATGCCATAATTAGGCTGTCAAGAGAGTTCATATTAATTAATTAATTAAATTCATATACATATTTATATTTAAGAGACACTCAGTGAGAATTCATATTCTGTCTTAGCCATTAATGAGACAATTAACGTGACAGATATGATAAGGATGACGGGATATAAATCTAATTTTTAAGTTTAAGGCGAGGACTTTTCATTCTAATTGGTATTTTTAAATTATATGTCAAACTGCAGCATCTAAAATATCTTTATTTATTTTATTATTTAACGTAGTGTAAAGATCTCAAATAACGTTCATCTTTAATCAACAGTCTTTGAACCTTTGCACATTTTTAATTACACCCGGTATTCACGCAGGTGACTCATTCTTTCAATTTGTCTGCAGTGTCTCATTTTAGACACCCTTAAATATCAGTATCAGTTGTCAGATATTATACTGTAAGTTATAATAGACTTCAGGCAAAAAGGCAATACGTTTGTGTCTTAAATTGAATATCAGACCTCAGCTACCTTCCTAAATGTTATAAAATGGACACCACAATGCTGCTGCTTTATTTATTTTACCACAGTTTGAAGTTTCCAGTTATGCAAAAAAAATAGTAGACCCAAGATTTGTCGATCAATTCACAGTCACAGAGATAATTGCCATTTAGAACCACTTTTCCAGAGCACATTTTGCTTAAAGTTTAGCTTTGTGCTTACCATAGCCAAAGGCTCAGCTGTGACTAACGGCAGATGACTGCTACGGTGATGAGAAAACTAAACTAAGTAAAAATGTATTTTAAAAAAAAAGATTTCTCTTGGTCTCTAAATAGCTTTACAGATATTGTGCTGTAGTTAACTAGAGCCTAGAATCACATTATGAAACTAGTACTCACACAGGTTACTGGATAAAGCACATATAGTATACATGAGAGGAGGTGAATAGAGGAAAGAGAGAGGGAAGAGCTGCAGAATTAGAAAAATTCAAGCTTTCCCTTGAATTACAAAATGCTGAAAGGTTGTTTGTTTTAGGTTTTACAATTATGCCAACAAATAAACTGCCTAGATCTTTTCAAGGCCCAGCATTTTAAAATTCTCCAAAAAAAGGAAACAAGGACATCGCATAATGTGTGAGCTAACCACGCCCCGTTCATTTGCAAATAAGGAATGGAAATGTGTCATTATGAAATACAAGTCCCCTGAAATAAATAAATGTGTCATTATGAAATAAAAGTCCCATTAAATAAATAACTGTGTATTTAAATGTACATGTATACATATGTATTGCCTCATTTATTTCAGAATTTATTTCATAGGCATATTTATATATATATATATATGTATTTATTTATTTATTTAATTTTGGCTTAAATGGCATTCCATAATTTCCTGATTTTGCTCCATTTATTATTCTGGAATTTGTGGAATCTCAGCTTGCTAGCTAATATCTTGATTGTACAGATCCGATAAGTAATAAAGTATTTATACCTAGAGTTATGTGCTAAGTGCGTTAGCATTTTTTTGCTCAGGGCTCATTTAGACGCTTCTTGTGAGACTTGTGTTTTGTTTCGGTAAAAATGGTTCGTATCGTCAGTTAGCTGAGTTTCTTCCCGTTAGGTGGGTATGACATATTAATAGTTTATTAAATGTTAAGAAGCCCTGAGACACTGTTTCGTGAAAAAAATGATGCTTAACAGGTTTTTAAGCATGTCATTAAATTATGCCGGTTGCCTTAACTCCATTGCTGCCTGTGTTTCGCCGTCAGTTCGGCAACTAACATTGGAATAATTTCAAACCGTCTTACTTCAGAACGATAATGTGTAGCCCAGCAATAAAAGCGTTATAAACAACCACTATAACTATTATTGATTTAGTCACCTTAATTTAGCAAACACCTCAAAGGTATTTGTACTGACAAGTTCTTTCTGTAATTTTCAATACTGGAGGCTTAATTAAAAGACATCTGTAATATAGGCGTACAGTACCGATATGTTGTATAAAATAAACCGAATAAAATCGGTAAGAGCACAGTCGTGGCCTGATTCTGAGCCGCTAGGAGGGACAAGAGGGTGGTATCGTCAGAGAATTTAACCAGGTAGCTGTTGTCTTGCATGCTCCTGCATTTATCAGTGTACATTATAAAAAGTAGGGGCAAAAGAACCCATCCTTGAGGCGAGCTCGTGGAAGTGATGACAGAGTCAGAGAGGCGTCCATTGACAGACACCTTCTGCTCTCTATTAGTTAGAAAGTTTCAAATCCATAAAACAAGTTGATGGGGTAGTTTAAAATGACATAATAGGCCCTCTACCAGGAGATGCGGCTGCATTGTATTAAATGCTGAAGAAAAGTCAGCAAACAAAAGCCTAGCGTGGGCTTGTGGATGTTCAAGGTGTTTGTGGAGAGTGTGCAGTATAAAAAGCGTTGCATCCTCTACGCCAGTGGTTCGCAGGGGGGGGGCGTCAGGCCTCAGATGATTTGAGACCAAATATCATATTTAGACTTTTTTTTTTTTACTTTTTTTTTTTTACATATAATTGTAAGGTAATACATGATTGTCACTAAAAGCCTCTTCTCTACATTACAATACAATCTAAAAAAATAATTGACTAATTAATTTTAATAAAAATTCAAGTTAGCATAAAAAGACAGAAATGTATAATTCTTTCTTTAATATAAATGTTTCTTCTGCCCATAAAGTGTCCAAACCAGGCTTGTCTGGATAAGCGCATTTTTAAAACATAGTCATTGTCCATGCCAGTTTCAGTTGGATTATTTGTCACAGTTGCTCCAATCAGATCGGTCTCCTCCATTTTGTAGATTATTTACGATTTTTGAATCCACATAAACACATCGGCAAAATCCGGCTTACTTTGAGCATGTGTTTTAAACAGTTTAATCCCTTTGTGAATTGTTTCCACTTGCGCCGTCCTTTAATTTCTTCATACAGCGGGAATCCAAATAAATTAATCCTGAGTCCAATAACCATCAAAGTCACTGAAGAATGATGAGGGCGCGAGTTCAGATATACAGCCAGCCTCCTGCGTTCATGATGAGGGACAGAGTTGAGCTGGTGGAAGAACCAGCTCAACTGGCACATACAAGTGCAGGGCAAGAGCAAGAGGTGGGTGAGAATTATCCCTTAAACTCAGTGGCGTTTTCTCCTGGAGGCCAAGGGAAGCCAGGCTTCCCCTGTTTTTTTGAATTGGAGTTATCATTTTAATAAATAAATAAAAACACTTCGTTTAGTTTCGGTAATTATTCTGTGCTATGTGTTGCTGCCGGCCCATCTCTCCCCCATTCTCATTGAGTATTTTACAAAGAGTGAAACAGCGCCCCTCTAGATGTTATGGTGAAACAGTAGATTGCACTCTCTGTTGCGAGAGGAGGCTAGCCGAAATTGGCTTTCCTTGGTGAAAAAAAGGAGAGATTGACCAATCAGATGAGGCTCACGTCATGGCCCTGCCAACCTGTGATTGGTCAGAGCCATGCCAAGACCAATCCAGAGACGGCTGGCTTCCCTTTTCTCACAATCCAATCAAATCGCATCAACTTCAGTTCGTACTGTAACTGTCATCACCGCCCTTAGAAAGTAGCAAGCAACTGAAGCAAGTGCAATTATGGAGGGTGGAGATTTGTAGTATTTCATCAAACATAATTTTACTAAACTTTCGCTACAGCAGCAACTAAAAATGAAATCTGATGACAGGCCAATGCCCAAACTGGAGCTGTGTACAGAGAGGAAAAAAGAAGCGAATCGGACGTAAAACTTTAAATAATAAACAGCGGATTTCTAACATTTGACATTTCATGTGACCGGACTGGGTCAGTTTTGTGCCCCATGGCGGTGTGACTTTCCAGCCGCTCACTGTCTCAAAATCTGATTCTAAATGTATAATGTTCTCTATAAAGATAGAACTAATACACAATTATGAATGTATAATATTTACTGTTTTGTGTATTTAATCATGCATTGGTCTACAATTTAATTTTTCACATAAACAGACAATGACAAAATGTGTCCTTCATGCTGATAACTAGTGTATGCATCTGCCAATTAGTATTCTAAACAGAGTAGTGTGTTGAATCTTTATTTCTTGCATTTGAAACAGATACAATAAAAAAAAGTGAACTTACTGTTGTGTTCAACTTCTGCCAAAAACTGTACATTTTTGCCACAGGAGCCACAGAACACTTGAACTGTCCCCAGATGTTGGCCACAGAAAGGACAAAACATGGCGGCCTGAAAAGACATACATTGATGTAGTAAATCAATTTAATCAAGTCAATCAAAAACACAGTCTAAATAGTGGTTAGCTAAATAAATAGAAAGATACATCATGTTTACCGTTGAATCTGTGTTTTGTCTCTCTCTCTCCTTGAATGTCTTCTCTATATTTGTTCTTGAGCATGTCTAATGCACACTACTATCCTGTCATTACTTTGTCCCTCCTGACATTTTGTCACTTCTCTCTCTCTCTCTCTGTATGTGTTTTGTATGTGCTTTGGACTTTGCATATCGTTTTGGTATTTGCAGCGTTTTTTTGTTGCGTTTTTTTCGGGGTTTGTGTGTTGTATTTAGTCTGCATCATTTCTGTAAATGCAGCGTTTTTCTGTTGTAATTGTTTTCAGGGTTTGTTTGTTTTTCATTTCATTATTTGCAGGTGTTTCCTGCTTATGTATGCGTTTTGGGCCGTTGTTCCGCGTTTGCACCTGCCGGCCACCGTAGACGGAGGTGGTGTGAGTTAAAGATATAGACAAAAAGCTGTGACTTTCTCCCTCTCAGCTGCACCCCTCCAGCCACCCAAACACGGGGGGATATTTACACACACACCCGCGGCTGCTGCTTTAGCCGTGCTCACATAGGCAATGGGGGGAATATCTCTGGCTGCTTATTTTTAACTGCTGTGTTGGCCGCTGAAACCCCCAGAATTCGGCGATTTGTCCAATACAAATCTTTACATTGCTTTCATACAGAAGTTCCACTTTACTGATGCCTTTCTTTAAGGTTTCTCTAAACATGAGCTGTGCATGCTTGTATGGCACTTTCGTCCCGAGCAGCATACACAGAGAAAATCAGCCAGGACAGAGTCCCCAGACACTGATCCCCTGGGTTTTTATCCCCAAATGTTCATTAACCAAAATAAACGAAACACAACCGCTCAGTTTCACAGGTAATTTTAGGATACCGTCAATCACAAATTCTGGTAAGGCAATGTCCAAATGTGGATTTGAAATTACACTTACCAGTTCTGAAGATGTATTGGTATCCTGCCGACAACGCCAATGTGTAAGGGAAACTTCTGCAGCAATGGAGAGACACGAGGAGAGTTGGAGCTTTGATGTCAAACACTGGTGTTTTATTACAAGTATCGGCCGGAGAATTTCACATCACAAGTCACAGCAGCCAGAGGTTCTGACTGCACGGGTGGGTTGCCACATCAATTCTGCCCAGCCTCTCTCTCGATAGACCTTTTAACTAGTTTACAAATAGTTAATCAACAGCTGGGAACACTGGAGATATCCTCAACATCTGGAGACACTGAATCCCTTGCCTGACTCTTAGGCTCTGTGAGCGAGAGTTGACCGGTCATAAAACTGAGAATAAGTGCAGCAGCATATTCTTTAAAGGAGATAACAGAGTCAGGGTTGGTTATTAACGTCAACAGGCAATAAGGTTAAATATCTTAGGAGTAAGGAAGAATTATTCTCTGACATTTTCAACCCGTAACTTTACATGGAGGCTGCCGCATACCTCAAATCATCTTTGTAATATCTATCAAACTATAGATCCTACATATCGACTGGACGTGGATTCTAAAAGTACAGTATACACTTCTTGCTAGAAATCTAATCAAAAAGCATTTTAAGGGCCAAACTATCCTACAATTTAGGATTTTACAGAGAGGGTTATTTGTGAATAAACGACTCTTTGTAACGTTTTCAATCAACGGGAGCACTAGAGGTCGAAAACTTTAAAACGTGATTATAGGTCGTATTAAGCGCTTGAACAAACAACATATTTGGTCGTAATAAGGGCTTGAACAATCAACCTATTTGGTCGTATGAGTTGGAGGACTTGTTGGTCCTTTCCCTGATTACTATGATCACACAAGTGTTTTTTCTTATTCTGGCCTTGTGTATCTACATCTCATAATTTGTCCATTCGCCTACATCGCATCCCACACCAGATGCAGGGTTCGTACGGGTGCTGGAAATCCTTGAAAATGCTTGAAATTGTATGAGGTGTTTTCAAGGTTTGAAAATTGCTTGAATTTTGGGAATGGTGCTTGAATTTGGGATAAAGTGCTTGAAATTCTACATGCTTTACTTCGCTTTTTAGATTAAAAGAAAATAAAGAAGTCGGAGCGCGCTTAATTGCTTCGCTTTCACATAAAACAGCTCTGCTCCGGCCTTCCCGCGCCATGCGCGTGACCGGCAAGTGTTTTTGTTACGTGTGACCTATAGGCGCGTTCACACCACAGTACTTTTCCCACTTTAGTTCCGATATAGTTCCGAAATGTCGCGTTCACACCAAAAAGAGCTGGAACTAAAATTAGTTAATCAGAACCTTTTTTACCCCCTTTTCCGTCCCTGCTAGTGAGCAGGTACTTTCGTGGGAGAAAAAGGTTCCTATGTCTGATTGGCTGGGCGGAATGCAAACCATGGCCCGTAAAACTCCCAAAAAGTTTTGTGAAGCCGCCATTTTATTATCCTCGCATTAGCATTATTAGCATTAGCCCAGCGCAGAAACGCAGAGAGACTAACTTATGGCAACACAAAAGAAAACATGGGAGCGGTGGAGATGAGGAGGTGTCGGCGTTCTGGCGATTTACTCGGAAGGCTTCAGTAGAAGCTGCTGGGAGTCCCAGCAGCTTCTACTGAAGCCAGTCCCCAACTCCAGGGACTTCCGGCCGGGGACTTTGGGTGGCAGTATACGCGTGAAGTTGTTTGCAAAAAATAACGATGGGAGAGTATGCGCTGACGAGCCACATTAAGGTACGCCGTAGTAGAGCATTTTAGATTAGGCTAACGTTGCAGGCTGTTGTAATTCAACCCAGTCTCACGGCATTTCGTGTTATAGTCACTAAATATAATCTATTGATTCGACAAAGAGCAATTTTAAAAGCAATGTATTTCTACTGACCCGAAGACACATTTTCGTTTGTATTACTGGTCTGGGGGAAGCTCGCGAGTGTGTGTGTGTTTGTGTATTTTTGTGTTTGCGCAAGAAACACTGGCTGTTGTTATGCTTGCTGTGACGTTAAATTACTCCGTTCTCCGCTTTTAAGTATGCCGTTAAAAGCTTCAAAGTTGTATTTATCATCTGAATTTGCCGAAACAAGTTTAATATTCTGAAAGCCAATACTTTGTTGATTTGAAAACAAATCAAATCAAATCAAGTTTTATTTTTATATAGCACATTTATAAATCATTTTTGGTCGTGCCAAAGTGCTGTACATATAATAAAAATAGCCCACAGTAGAGACACTTTACAGCAAATACAACAGCACAGATTGTTCAGAATATCAGTATGAGAAAAACGACACCCTCTATCCTTAGAAAAAAAAACAGATGAAAACGAACACGAATCAATAGATTACATTTATTTCGTGACTATAACACGAAATGCCGTGAGATTGGGTTGCGTAATTAGACCTTAGCTTGTTAGTATGTTGTTATAAATTATAAACTGAGGATTTGACTGCGTCGCTATGGTTGACACTTTTAGAAACAGGCTTTTATATAAAATCTTGAAGTATTATACAAGTAAAACTACATTTTCCTTTAATCCCATCATGTAATTGTAGAATGAACACAGTCTTCCTTTGAAGATGTATAAGTCAGGTGTCTTGGGTAGTCAAAATTACCTACAAATCATTGTACACGTTTGTAAATATTAGTTACCTTTGTGAGTCTATTTCTATGCAGCTCTGTGTGATTTTGTGGCTACAATTCAGGCTAATACGCTACCAGAGGTGGTATAAGTACTCAGATCTTGTAGTGAAAGTAGAAGTATTCAGATGTTGTACTTGAGTAAAAGTAGAAGTACTCAGATATTGTACTTGAGTAAAAGTAGAAGTACTCTGTCACAGTCTGCTCCATCTTTCACCAGTAGTTTTCCATTCACCTGTCTCACCTGTTAACCACACCCACGTTTTTGCTCACTCTCTTTCTCTTCTGCACCCATTAGCTTCACTGCCAGTATTTAAACCCTCACCAGACACACACCCGTTGCCAGATCGTACTTTGCCTTCATGCTAGTCTTTCACACGTTTGTCATCAGATTGCCTACCCGGTTCCGACCCTGCCTGCTCTGCCTGATCCCTGATCCTGCCTGTCCTTGGACTATCCTGCCTTGCCTGCTGTCTGACCCTGCCTGTATCTACGCTGACCGCCTCGCCTGCTCCCTGACCCTCTGCCCGGCCCTGACTCACCTTCTGCCCGCTGTCCTCCGGTTCGTTTGCCTGTACATCATTCGGTATTCCTCTGCTCCGGTATTATTACCAATAAAGTACATTACCAATAGTGGTTTCTCGAGTGCTGCATTTGGGTCATTCATAAGATTGTGACATACTCAGATCTTGTACTGTACTTGAGTAAAAGTAGAAGTACTCAGATCTTCTTGTACTTCATTAAAAGTAGAAGTACCAGAGTGTAGGAATACTTAGTTACAGTAAAAGTCCTGTATTCAAAATGTTCCTCAAGTAAAAGTAGAAAAGTAATATCATCAAAATATAGTTAAAGTAGCGACAGTAAAAGTAGTCATTGTGCAGATTGTTCCATTTCAGAATAATATATATGATATGTTTTATAATGATTGATCATTAAAGTGTTCTCAAAGCTGGTAAAGGTGCAACTAGTTGTAATGACTTTGTATACTGCAGGGTAGCTTGTGGATTTACTCCAGGTGGAACTAAAATCTGATTTAAGAGTTGATTAGATTTCACATCATTCATCCACATCTGTGAAGTAACTAAAGGTATTAAATACATGTGGAGTAAAAATGTACCTCTGAATTATGTTTACTGCCAACCTAAAATGACCTAAAAAATAGTAATCAATAGTGTATTGAAAAGTTATTTGGCTCAGCCAGGTTATATGGGATGGGATGCTCAGTCTACATACAGATGGGTCACTCATTTTGAAATATTAAACTTAGTTTTCTTTTCTTTAATTTGTCATCCTCATGTAGAATGCTATTATGAAACACACATTTGGTTGTTTATAGCATAAAGAACATCTGATTTAATGTGAGGTAGGGAAATAATCATTTGAGTATAAGTATGTGTATATAAATATGTAATTTACAACAGCTGTAAGATGCTTGAAAATGCTTGAAAAGTGCTTGAATTTGACTTGAAAAGGTGTAAGAACCCTGCAGATGGCTTTGCTCCATACTGTTTTATACTTTCCTTACCTCTCCTCTATTCCTGTTCAGAAAATCACTTCTATCTTGCAATATTTTAAAGCCACACGTCATGTTTTTTGCCATATGTTATTAGTGTTTTCGTATTGATACAAAAAAAGTTGTTATTTATTTTTGACAGCCTGATCATTTAGAATGGAACTAACAGCAGGTTGGGAATTATTCATCTTTTGTCTAAGTAGCAGCAGTCACTTTTTGATATATTTATATTAGGGCCGGGACTCGATTAAAAAAATTAATCTAATTAATTAGAGGCTTTGTAATTAATTAATCGAAATTAATCGCATTTTTAATCGCATATACATATTTGACCTAAGAACAGTGAGAAGCAATTTTTTTTCACATGGATTTTAGTATACCATTAGGCGCATTCACACCGCAGTACTTTTCCCACAAAGGTTCATGAGAATTTAGTTCATGAGAACTCTTTGAACCTGGGGGTGGATTAGGCAAATGAAGCCGCTGACGTCACTTCTTCTTCTTCTGCTTTGGGTTTACTGGCAGGCCGCAAACCACTTCACGGCGTATACTGCCGCCCAAAGTCCCCGGCCGGAAGTCCCCGGAGTTGGGGACTGGCTTCAGTAGAAGCTGCTGGGAGTCCCAGCAGCCTTCCGAGTAAATCGCCAGAACGCCGACACCTCCTCATCTCCACCGCTCCCATGTTTTATTTTGTGTTGCCATAAGTTAGTCTCTCTGCGTTTCTGCGCTGGGCTAATGCTAATAATGCTAATGCGAGGATAATAAAATGGCGGCTTCACAAAAGTTTTTGGGAGTTTTACGGGGCGTGGTTTGCAATCCGCCCAGCCAATCAGAAATATAGCTCTTTTCTCACAAGAGAGCCGTACGAAAGTCCCTGCTCTCTAGCAGCTCTCTGCTCTCTAGCAGGGACTTTCGTGGGGGTAAAAAGGTTCTCATGAACTAATTTTAGTACCGGCTCTTTTTGGTGTGAACGCGATAAAAGAGGCTAACGTCCACGCTAGCTTCCACGCTAGCTGCTATATGTTTTGCATTGAGGTGATACTTGAGGCTTGATGTGCTGCGGTGATATGCGAATTCCTTTTTGCATAATTTGCACACAACCGTGCTCTTATCGACGCTTCCATCCGTCCGTTTTTTAAAACAACATTTCCCACTGTTGTTCACTGTGGTTTGTTGTTGTCTGAAGTCATGAACGTTAGTTGGTGCTCCAGTATAATCGGTACGCCTGAAACTCATCCAGTGAGAAACGTTCCGCGGTGCAAAAATAAGTGCGATTAAAATGCGTTAATTTTTTTAACGCGTTAATTTTTGTGTAATTAATTAATCTTAATTAACGCGTTAAAGTCCCGGCCCTAATTTATATATTCACATTCAAACCGTCAAATCTGAAGGAAACTTTGTCTGCCGTGCTGTTTCAATCTGCCGTCATTATCTGCACATAAATTCAAGTTCACTGCGGTATAAGTTTTTACCCTATAGAACTTGCCTCTTTTTCAATTTAAATGTGAGGTCAAGCTTTTCTCTCCCTCAGTGGACTTCCGCTCCAACAAATCCTTAATCCATATAATTACACATGCACACGGACTTTAGCAAAGAGGCTGATGAATCCACTGTGGAGCTGCACAAATGCTCACAAAAACTAAATCAACTGGTCGTAGAATAAATGTAAAGTAAATGACTCAGTGTTGAGGCGCTGCTCCTGAACATGCTTTCAAAATGAACCCGGGCAGCTTGTCAGAGATTGTGCAACCGTATAATACAAATAAGTATACAGACCAGACCCTTGCTGCTGCATTTTACGATGGCTGTCAACGGTCATTTACAAGGTGTTAAGGAAGTATGAGTAATGTGATCTGGTTTGCTGGGGATCATTTGAAATGGGTGAGCAGGTATGGTAGTGTGGAGGCAGAGATTACATTACATTACATTGCATTTAGCTGACGCTTTTATCCAAAGCGACTTACAATAAGTGCATTCGACCAGGAAGACACAAACTTGAAGAAAACAGAATCATATAAGTACATCAGGTTTCATAGAGCCAAAACATTTCAAGTGCTACTCAACTGGCTATAGATAAGCCAGTCCTTTATTAGTATAAGTGCTTTGTTAGTAATTCTATCGCTCGAAGTGGAGTCGAAAGAGATGAGTTTTCAGTCTGCGCCGGAAGATGTGCAAGTTATATGCTGTCCTGATTTCAATGGGGAGCTCATTCCACCATTTTGGAGCCAGGATAGCAAACCCACATGTTTTTGCTGATGGGAACTTGGGTCCCCCTCGCAGTGTGGGTGCAGCAAGCCGTTTGGCTGATGCAGAGCGGAGTGCACGTGCTGGGGTGTACAGTTTAACCATGTCCTGGATGTAGGAAGGGCCAGATCCATTCGCAGCATGGTACGCAAGTACCAGTGTCTTGAAGTGGATTCTAGCAGTTACTGGAAGCCAGTGAAGGGAGCGGAGGAGCGGCGTGGTGTGGGAACATTTTGAAGAGATTAAGTGTTTGCCACGTGTGAGATGAATACTCTAAGAACCATGTAATTAAATGTGTTGCCAGGTAGGTGTTATGAGCCTCTGATTTCACAAGATGTATTGGAACGGTGATGTGTTGAGCGCCAGCGGCAAGGTACACCGTTTTATTAATATAAAATCCTTGTAGCTTTAATAACCCTTTACCACCAAGGAAAGGAGCCAGTGCCGGATGCAAACCAGTTCTTCGTGTTTTCAAATTCAGCTCTTGGTCCTGAAAAATATATCTAACTGGAGCACCAACTATTTGCTCAACTGGCGCCAAGAACTGGGACTCAGGCGTTTATTTTAGCAGGAAAAAAGTTAGCAACAACCGTTCATGGCGAGTACAACAAGGAGTGGAAAGTTGTTGCGGAAGCGTTAGCGTTGAGTGGCTAGAACACGATTACACACTATGAAGCCATACATTTGCAGAGCATTAACCAGGCATACCTCTGACATATTATTAATAACTCATCGTCCTTTGAATGACTACCTGTTGCTATCGTTGTAGCATTAGCCGTTTTGAACAGCAGCATACCACTCTGTTAGGGCCTAGAGAATATTGGACCCCAAAGCAAAAGACTGGAGAGAGATGGTCAAAAACAAAAAGCTTTATTCAAGCAGAGGAACAGAAAATACGGCAGTGGAGGCAGGAAGCTGGCTGTCACGAAGACGTCAGGGACAGGAGGCAAAAATTAGTGATGTTACGTATTGCGCCGAGGCTTCGGAGCGTGTGTCGAGTAATCCCCGAAGCTTTTTGTGAAGCATGTGTCGAGGCTTGTATCGTTTTGGGCCAGTGACGTCATCGATGACAAACGAAGCCTCGCTGCCTGTCGATACCACGTGACTGCTTCAGGAAGCGATTCTGATCGGTTGAACCACAACGCTCATAATACCCATGGATGTATAATAAGAACGATATTACCCCTCCTGTACCCGGGGCCGCTGGTGTCACGATGGAATTAAAAGAGCTCAAAACCTCACCTATATAGAGGTCGGAACATGTCATAAGTATAAATAGATACAAGCATAAATAAATGTAGTAAAAAAAACATGAATGAATAAATACAGGAATACATATGTTACAGTATTTTCAGGGAGATTCAGCGTGTGTGCTGTGGCTCAGCTGGAAAGCAGTTGACTCACGACCGCAGGGTCCCTGGTTCAATGACTCGTCAATACGTCTTTTTTGTTGTTTATAAAAGCTACAGCTAAATGAGATAATGTAGTTAATAAATGTATTCTTTGATATGGTTTAGCCTTTCTCAGGCTACAACATGGTTACATTTATGAATATTAGTAAGGAATACAAATCCCTCTTTGCAATGTTTACCAGCCTCCTTAGGCTTTTCAATCACAATCATTCAACTGGAATAAAAACAATATTGTTAACATGAAAATATGATTTAATGTTCGTTGTTTAGAGTTATTCTAAGGCTTTACTCATTGGGAACTCGGTATGAGATAGAGCACACTGTTGAGATGTCCAATCTGCCTGTTTCACACACTTTGACCAGCAGGGGGGTTTGTGTTCAAATGAAGCCCATGATGAAGCCTCATGAGATGAACCCTTTTGCGAATCAATTGGCTGGAAAGCTTCAAAGCTTCATAAGGCTTCATCTCGCCATCACTAGCAAAAATCCAAGCAACAGATCATAGGGACGAGGAGAGCAGCAAGACACACCGGCGGGTCGAAACACAAAGGAATTATCTGGCAGGGAAGTGGCATGAGGACCAGGCTTTTATATCCACAGGTGAAGAGGTGAGTGGAAACAGGTGTGCCTCGTCTGCTACTGGGAGGAGCCAGCCAACCCTGCAGAGGGAAAACAGAGAAGGGAGGGGGGAGACAGGAAAAAACACAAAAAAAGCACACAACAAAACCAAAACTAAACAGAATCATAACACACTGCTTCTTCAGTGTCATAATTGTTTTTATACCATTACCATTACCATGTCAGAAGATAGACCGTAGTGAGGAATAATCTATTTATCAAAATGCCAGTAGTATACGGCTAACACCTTCAAAGAACTCTAAAGCAGTGCTTCTCAAATGAGGGTACTAATCCCCTTAGGGGTACATTGTAGTAGTGCAGTACTTATGAATAGCTCCTAAAGAAATTCTACCTCCATAAATTCAGGAAAGAACATGTTGACATTTGTTTGAAAACCTGGATTTTATATTAAATATTTAAATTGTCAGTGCAACCCTGAAATAAGCTGTTGCAACAAATGCCATAACAGTTACAATTACATTGAATTACGTTTTAATATGCAATCGATTTGGTTTTTAAATGAAGCACAAAGCTGAAATTAGGTAGATTTAAAAAAGTGAGTAGGAAGCATATGTTTCTCACAAAATCTGAAATGCAACTTATCAATAAGAGTTTTAATGCATGATAAAAAACTGGTTTGCCTTAAATTTAATGATTTATTTCAAACATTTGAAATGCTGCATTTAAATGTTTTTTTTGTAACAAGGTTATTTTTTGATAAATTAGAGACCAATGGCACAGTACTGCTTTCAGGCGATTTAAAGTTTTTTTTTGAGAGACACTGGCCTATAGCATGATTACTTAAGATTATTTTTCCTTTAACAGCAGCTGTGGTTATGTTGTCAAAATGTATTTAGTATGCTTCATATTTCTAAGAAGGTCTTACTTCCCTTCTGCTTATTTCCATGTATACGAGCTGCTCGCAATAACAACAAACTATTGCAGGAGACCTGCTGAATATTTAGTTTAGTTTAACAGGCAATATTGTGGCAACATTTTTCTGAAAATGGGTTGTATTAAGCATGCGTTAGGGCGTGTGAAGCAACTTTGGTACATCTCTGATGTTTTATGCTTCTTCTCTTAGGGCTTGACAGCACAGTTATAGTTGGTGATTTCAACATCCATGTGACAACCCCCAAGACAGTAGTGCTAATGGAATATATTTCATTCTGGACAGCTATGGACAAATTGACAGAGCCCATACATTAAAAAGGCTCACACTATTGACCTAGTTTCCACAAAAGGTCTCAATATTGCCAGAGTCATTCTCTTTGATCACTCTTGTGTTTGCACTTTGGAACACCAGTTGGTGTTCGGGAGGCAAACACCTTCTCCATATTTTAGAGAGGGCTTAACACTATCCTTTTTAATAAAGCTTTTTAATAAAGCTTATAGCTATGGCCCCCGTCCACACGATATCAGTTGAATCCGCTAATGTTCTCTATTGTATAGAAGACGGTTCGTCCACATGAGGCCGAAACGGATACCCTGTGATAACGGCTCCCAAGGTGGGTAGGTCTGAGGACGAAACACTTGCAGCTCTGTGTGTACGCCCTATACGATCATTTCCTGAAAACGATGAAACCATAGCCCCGCCTCTCCCCACCTCTCCTGCTCACCCCCGCGTCACCCGCGTCATTGCTGATGCGTTCCGCCAACAACACCAACAACAATGGCGGATCAGGGTTGCGTTCGTGCTCCAGACGCTACTGATCATGCTACAGATTTTAGTGCAAAATGTACAGCTCCTCTACCACAACCATCAGCAACAATAACACTAGAACCGCCAATGGGTACATTTTACCCGCAGCTGTTTTTTGATTGTATGTAACTTTTTTTCAATAAAATATTAAGGTCTCCCAGTCCGTGACTTTTTCTGAAAGTGTGTTATGTAGCACCCTCTGTTGTTAAAGATGGTCAATATCAAGTCAGATTGAAAAAATTGCCAAGAAAATGGCCATTTATACCTATATCCGCCAGCGGGTAATATTTACCTCATAGAAAATGCAGCGTAAACATGACGTGTTGCTATAGCAACGCCTTTTGTCTACTGCGGTTCCTTATAAATAGAGAGATAGATTGAGAGAGAGATAGATAGATAGATATATTGATAGATAGAGAGAGAGAGATAGACAGATAGATACACTGTAGTTATAGATAGTGTAACATCTTGGAGAATACAAGATCTTGGATGACTGAGCTCACGTTGAGGACGTAATAGAGTGGCGAAGTCACGCCCATCTACTTCTGCCCCACGGGACCTTATTTCTGAAAAATTATGTATTGAAGTCAATGGAGAGACAAAACGTATCTTTCGATCCCGTTTGAATTGTGCCATGAATTACACATATGATGATTGTCAATCTTAAAAAACCATTTCCATGTCAAAAAATGTCACAGTTTGTCTTAAAACTGTTGAAATATAAGACTATGAAAATTACGCAACTAGAAAGACTACAAATCCCAGAGTCGCGTACATTAAAGTTACACATTACACTCGTGTTACTCACTGAAACCTTGTATAGCCGGTCCCGCATGCTGGCTCTTACGGAACCGACTAACTCCCCTTTTGTGTATGTAGTTCTCAACATGGCCAGA
The DNA here is from genome assembly GCF_902827175.1 of Gymnodraco acuticeps. Taxonomy (NCBI): domain Eukaryota; kingdom Metazoa; phylum Chordata; class Actinopteri; order Perciformes; family Bathydraconidae; genus Gymnodraco; species Gymnodraco acuticeps. The sequence continues at coordinate 298,439 of NW_022990034.1, read as the reverse complement.
CTTGTAGTGATTTTCACCTCTTTTAATACTTTTCACTTCATTCTGAAAAAAAGAGGTGGAATATTGGTGTTGGTGACGTATGCAAGACCAGAGATGTAGTTCATTGAGCGCTTCACACAAAAAAAAGTGTTACTTCACAGTTTTACGACACATTTTAATTTTTTTGACTTGCAAAATTATCTTTTAAATTGACAAACATCATATGTGTAATTCGTTGCACAATTCAAACGGGATCAAAAGATAATCTTTCTCTCTCCTACTTCAATACATGATTTTTCCGAAATAAGGTCCCATGGAGGTCCCCCGGAAGGGGAGGGACTTCGCCACTCTATGCATGTGTGCAGGTTACGTGCCAGTTGAATAAAGATGGACACTCGGAATCAGATAAGTAGTCCTGTCCACGTCGTCTGTTTATGTAGACAATTATATGTCCATAGAACAGAACATTACAGATAGATCGATAGATAGATATAGATAGATAGAGAGAGAGATAGAGAGATGTTTACCTAAACAAAACACAAGTCTAACACCAAGCGTTTAAATCCGCACTGGTAGCGATATGTTATACTTCATGCTATCTGCACAAACTATATCATATGAAAAGCTGAGAGTCCACATATTCTATTGGTATAAATGTCATCCCTGTGCGATCAAAACTCACTGTTCTCTGTATGATAAATAAAATAACATTGTACCTTGAAAATCAATAGCGGATACATTTTACCCGTTGGCGGTTTTAGGTATACAACGACCTCTGGCGGTTCTAGTGATAATAATATAATATAATAATAATAATCATCGGTCTTATTCGCCGCTTTTGGTGTATTTTGTGGCGGATGTACAGCACCACTTACAGGCCCGGCATATGTACTACAGCGTCTCCAGCGGGTCGAGCGGTCTTGTGTGGACAGACACGTTTCTTGAGCCGATTCAGTGTGGAAAAAATACTTTTGTTATATCGAATTCGGGTCGTTTTCGTCTCCATGTGGACGGGGCCTAAGGCCCATCTCAGGCTTTCGGGGGACTTTAACCTTTTATCTCTTATCTCCTGCTTTCTCTTTATCTGAATGGACTCATGTCCGAAAACCGTATGGTGTCAACTCAGCATCTGGGAAATCAACTCCAGAGTTTGTGTCTCTCACCTGGCAGGTTGGATCATGAGTCGTGGCTGCATCTGTTGCTCTGGTCCTGCCTTGTTATTTTGTTTTCCTTATATTTTTCTTTGGGGGTTCTTCTAAATGTAATTTGTAATATTGAACTTTATCATTAAAATTTGATTTTACTATGGTATGCAGAATTGTTCACAAGTTCTTCTCCACTCGTTTAACTCTGTTGATAATATGGTGGATTAATTCAGTTTTAAAACAACAAATCTCATTGATGCCCTTTTCCGCAACTACAGTCAAATTGTCCCTTATAAAAACCCACCATAGAGAGATGCCACACTGGTGAAGCTCCAAAAAAGAGAATGTTGAAAAATGAAATGCAGGTGGCGAACAACACATCTCAAAAGATAACATGTTTTAATTTAAAAAATGGTGTTCATCGCCAAAAATAGCAATACAAATGACTTATTTTTTGACAGTCTGACATCCCTCTCGATAACAGCAGCCAGTGAACGCCTCTTTATCACTTCATGCAACAACTCCTTCTTTACAAACAAAGGTCAAAAACTCGGAATAGCTGCAGTACCTCCATATCAAGCAGAGGGACCATGCCATCCATGCTTTATCATGAAATCCAATTATATCCACATGACACAATTTGATCCCATCAGGCACACCCCTGGAGGGGATTGTGTCACGTTCTGCTGCCTTAATATTCTTCCCACAAGCTTCATGTAGAAGCAGCTTTCAGTTTCTATGCTCTGTCCATTTGAGTCCTGATTTCTTTCAGATTGAAGCCTAATTAGGGCCCGAGCACGGAGCGCTAGGACCCAACGGCGTCCTAGCACGAAGTGCGAGGAACCTATTGTTCTTTGTGGTATTATTATTATACCACGCCATCTTTCCTGTTTTTGAGGGCTTTAGACGCTCAAAATGTTGTATAATGGTGGTGGTGGGGTTATGGTATGGGCAGGCGTATGTTATGGACGGCGGCAGGCACACCTGTGCAATAATCATGCTGTCTAATCAGCATTTTGATATGCCACACCTGTGAGGTGGGATGGATTATCTCGGCAAAGGAGAAGTGCTCACGATCACAGATTCTTTCAGATTTGTGAACAATATTTGAGAGAAATGGTTATTTTGTGTATATAGAAAATGTTTTAGATCTTTGAGTTCATCTCATGAAAAATGGAAGCAAAAACAAAAGTGTTGCGTTTATATTTTTGTTCAGTGTATATGTCAGATAACCTACTGACACCTGCCTGTCTGCCTGCCACATCAACTCTCACACATACACACACACACACACACACACACACACACACACACACACACACACACACACACACACACACACACACACACATACAAACACACACACATTGTACAACAAACACAAACAGCTCCTAAAGCATATACTACATATCAGGCTACAGCCCTTGTATATTTTATTATGTGAAGCACTATATGGTTTCTTGAAAAATATCTATTGTTTATTTGTAGATATCTCCTAAAGCCAACAAATAAAGTGAAATGTAGGCCTGTTGCATATATTATTGAGCGATATATATTATACACACACTGTTCAGTCAGACAACTCACGTGTTTCTCTAACATGTTTATGAAAAGCAGCATATAGTTAAGTTTGGCGACTAGGCTCGGGCATCATCACTCCATAGATATACATAGCACGATGAGTGATGATCAAATAACTAACCCCCAAAACTGCGTGGAGATTAGATACTATCCCCCAAAACTGCATAGCCCGAGCCTGACGCTGGTGATGTAAATCTGATAAGTAGAGGGCCTGGCGAGCTGCCATGTGGCCATTCCCGCTAAGCACAGCGGCTTTAAGGGGAATATACTACTTAGTGAGACTGCTATGTGTAGGCCTGAGGAATAGCCTAGAGCCGATTCTTCCCCGAGCACAGCGGCTATGAGAGGAATATACTACCTATATACACTACCTAGTGAAACTGCTATGTGAAGGCCCGGGAACAGCCTGAAAAGCCATCCCCCTTAAGCACCGCGACTTTAAGGGGAATATACTAGTGACTGCTATGTGAAGGCCCGGGAACACCCCGAAAGCCATCCTCCCCCAGCACAGCGGCTTTGAGGGGAATATACTACCTATATATGCTACCTAATGAAACTGCTATGTGAAGCCCCGGGAACAGCCCGAAAAGCCATCCCCCTTAAGCACCGCGGCTTTGAGGGGAATCATCATCATCATTATCATCATCATCTTTTATTTAAAGAGACTCTTGGTCCATTATTACAAAAACATACAACACTCAAATATAAATTAAAAAAGGCAGTTATACCAATGTTTCCACAGAGGTGACTGGTATCGTACAGCACTGAAACACGGATTTGAAAGCAGCATAATGACAGAGTTATGAGAAACATTCAATCGACAGATGAATTTGTACATTCGATTTCTCAAAAGAGCATGGAACGTGTTGACTCGTGCGTTACAGAACATTTCACTTGCACTGCACCACCTTGGTTTTCTAAGCATAATATACTACCTAGAGAGACTGCTATGTGTAGGCCTGGAAGTGACCAGTGCCGACCCCCCCCCAGCACCGCGGCTTTGAGGGGAATATACTACCTATCAAGACTGCTGTGTCTAGGTCTTTGAGGCAGCAACAATGAGCTTTCCCCCCCAAGCATGCAGCTATGAGGGGAATATACTATAATGAAATAAATATAATCTAACCCAGCAACCACCTGGTATGCAATAACAGAATTCTACAGATATACATCTTTGAACGTTACTCATCATCAAGTAGTGCAAGAGCTCATGGTTGTTTGTGCTGAAAGGATCTCATTCATGTGAGGCATGATATAGCGCTGGTGGGCAGAAGATGACCGACGGCCCAGGATACTCAGGGTTGAGGTAGGTGGATATAGAGCTGCGGTTGTGGCTGTGCAGATTCTTAAACAGTGGGAATAGCGATCTGGGGGCAGATCGCAGCTTAGGCAGAGATCACGCAGCTTGGAGGAGAACCCTCGTCGTTGGGTTTGCAGCCATCGAATAAACATGGGTGCTGACCCATGTGTCAGAGGGCAATGATGCGAGAAGTTCAGCATGGAAGATAAAGGACAAAGAAAACAGTGTTAGTTTTAGCAATGATTATTCGGGGTTCCTTGACTCCCCAGACAGAACTGTCAGACATTGAATGTTTCAAAACAGTGTGTATATTTGATCTCCAAAGTTAATTCAGTAAGGGAGAGATTATGCTGAGGATTAAAAGGTGAGAGGTCTGTGTATATTCGCCACCTGAGAAACCAATAGAAAGCTGTAACAACTGCATCTGACGTTTATCAATGTATAGTGAAACCCCTTTGCCTGAACTTATACATTAACCTTTGCACGGGTGCAAAGTTAAGAGGCACTCTTTATCATTGCGTGGAGGACGTGCCTGCTTAAGGCCCTTGAGGAGCAAATTAATTAACTCTAGCGTGGCTTAATACTTAGCACTTGAAGATTGCAGGATTTGAATGAAAATACAATTAATGCATGAACAACTATTATATCTATTGCATAAGTACACAGAGGAGGTTGGGAAAGAAGAAGATAAAGTACCAAGCTGAATTGTATGCTTTGAATCATGCTCTTGGTTGGAGGCAGACTATGGGAAATCCTTGAGGGGCTTGACGTGTAGATCCAGAGTCATTTGGTTGCACGAAGGGCATGGCAAGCTGGTGGGGCAACCACTCATTGTGAAATCCCCCGAACCAGCAGAAGGCACAGCATCTGTAAGTAACTAGAGAGGATCTGAAGACATCGCAAGGTCATTTATAAAAGAATGAACATAACATTCATGGAGAGAGAGAAGGAAAATAGGATGGGGTGAGCTGCGCTCCCTGTGATACTGACTATTGCATGGAGCAAGACTTCTGATGGCTCAGGCAGTCTGCTGGCTATTGCGAGACTTCTGATGCTCAGGCAGTCTGCTGGCTATTGCGAGACTTCTGACCTCTCAGGCAGTCTGCTGGCATCCTGGTCACTGACCTGCCAGTGTGCAACTCGATTTTGACAGGATAACAACTGGTGACTTCTAGAATTGTAACAACCTTCTGGATCCGCACCAGTCTGGTTTCAAGGCAGGTCACTCCACAGAAATTGCCCTCCTTGCTGTCTCTGAGGAACTGCACATGGCTAAAGCAGCATCCCTCTCCTCTGTCATCATCCATCTGGACCTGTCTGCTGCATTCGACACGGTGAATCATCAGATCCTCCTTCGCGCTCTCCAAGAACTTGGAGTTTCAGGCTCTGCACTTTCCCTCATCACCTCATACCTCAAAGACCGCACCTACAGGGTAACTTGGAGAGGGTCGGAGTCCGACCCTTGACAATTAACTACAGGGGTCCCTCAGGGCTCTGTTCTTGGTCCCCTCCTCTTCTCCTTGTACACAAACTCGCTCGGATCTGTCATTAGCCCGCATGGTTTTTCATACCACGGCTACGATGACGACACCCAATTAATTCTGTCCTTTCCCCGCTCAGAGACCCAGGTCGTCGCACGCATCTCTGCTTGTCTAGCTGACATCTCTCAGTGGATGTCTGCTCACCACCTCAAGCTCAACCTTGACAAGACTGAACTGCTTTTCCTTCCGGGAAAAGATTGTCCCACTCTTGACCTAACAATCAACATCGGCACCTCAGTTGTTTCCCGACTCAGACTGCAAGGAATCTGGGTGTGATCCTAGATAACAAACTGTCCTTCACTGCAAACATCGCTGCTACAACCCGCTGCTGCAGATACACGCTTTACAACATCAGGAGGAGACGTCCCCAGCTGACCCAGAAAGCCACGCAGGTTCTGGTCCAGACTCTCGTCATCTCACGCCTAGACTACTGCAACTCCCTCCTGGCTGGTCTACCTGCATGTGCCATCCGACCTCTGCAGCTCATCCAGAATGCAGCTGCTCGTCTGGTCTTCAACCTTTCTAAATTCTCCCACACCACGCCGCTCCTCCGCTCCCTTCACTGGCTTCTGGTAACTGCTAGAATCCACTTCAAGACAATGGTACTTGCGTACCATGCTGCGAATGAATCTGGCCCTTCCTACATCCAGGACATGGTTAAACTGTACACCCCAGCACGTGCACTCCGCTCTGCATCAGCCAAACGGCTCGCTGCACCCGCACTGCGAGGGGGACCGAAGTTCCCATCAGCAAAAACACGTGGGTTTGCTATCCTGGCTCCAAAATGGTGGAATGAGCTCCCCATTGAAGTCAGGACAGCAGATAGCTTACACACCTTCCGGCGCAGACTGAAAACTCATCTCTTTCGACTCCAATTCGAGCGATAGAACTATTAACAAAGCACATGTATACTAATAAAGGACTGGCTTATCTAAAGCCAGTTGAGTAGCACTTGAAATGTTTTTGCTCTATGAAACCTGATGTACTTGTATGATTCCGTTTTCTTCAAGTTTGTATTTTGTTGGTCGAACGCACTTATTGTAAGTCGCTTTGGATAAAAGCGTCAGCTAAATGCAATGTAATGTATTGTGATACTTCTGACCTCTCAGGCAGTCTGCTGGCTATTGTGAGACTTCTAATGCTCAGGCAGTCTGCTGGCGATTGCGAGACTTCTGATAGCTCAGGCAGTCTGCTGGCTATTGCAAGACTTCTGATGCTCAGGCAGTCTGCTGGCTATTGCAAGACTTCTGATGCTCAGGCAGTCTGCTGGCTATTGCAAGACTTCTGATGCTCAGGCAGTCTGCTGGCTATTGCAAGACTTCTGATGCTCAGGCAGTCTGCTGGCTATTGCAAGACTTCTTATCGCTCAGGCAGTCTGCTGGAATAAGTGAGAGAGGCATAGCATGTGGTAAAACATTATCTTAGAATGATGTGATACACCAGCACCACCAGTTATATGCATAGCTTACCGTAGGAGTTTAACAGTTTTTGATTAGCCAGTACGGTGCGGATATCAGGTCGGATAGGGCATACGTGTGGTTACACGCACAAGGGCAGAATAAGCAATCATTATAAAACAGAGAATGACAGGACAGGGATGCAATTAGATGAAACCATTCTGGAGAAGTGCTGATTAATGAATAATGTAATGCAATGAAGGTATTCTGCAGATGATTAAAACGTGAGCCGAGTGAGTGACTCATTGCTGTGAGAGACATACGCTGCAAGACTACATTGAGCATGAGTTGTTTATATTGCATCCATTCCTTATGCTTGACGTGTGCACTGAGACATTAGCTGAGGTATGCTATTGAGGTACCAGATAGAGGGGATCGTACGATCATTAAAGCAAGCACGGTTTGCACCACCGCAGTTATATGCATGAAAGTATGAAGGAGCACCTGTGCATTCTTTCTTTCTTTTATATTATTCATTTTTAAATATATAATTATTTTATCCGGACTCCCCCAACCCAAAGGCGTGCCGAGATACGAATTTGATGAGACACGGAGGCGATCATGCCTAAACGTGCTGTGAACACGGATAAACGTCATTTATCTGCTTGTTGAATTTCCTGGGAGGGATTGAATGCGGTGTAGAGGGCCTGCACGCGGTCGGCTTGTGCGTAATGCGACTTCCGTGTTCACGGATCAGCTGATCGAGGGGCCTCGACTCGGTTCTGATGCCGCATCGGCTTGTTCGCTTATGCCGAGACGGCCGGACGTACCCGTGTTTCCGCGGATGGAGGTCTTCTCCTCTCGCTCTTGCTTGATAGCTACGAGAATCTAAAACGGGTATGTCGGCAGCATGAACACCTGAAGTCACAGCTGATTGAAGTCTAAAATGATGGTCAAAAATGTATCGCGCTTCCCTTCATATTCACGTAACGGAAATGATTAATTTATTTCCATGTATAGTAGTATACTTGTACACTTAATAATAATGGGTTCCATTTATAAAGCACTTCATATTTGATTTCAAATCCCGAAGTGCTACAAGTAGTGAGCATAAACAATATAAATAAACATTACACAACACGGTAGAATTAATTTAAAAATAAATAAAAGGGTGATAAAAAGGTCTAGGCAAAGGCTCTTTTGAAGAGATGGGTTTTGAGGCCTTTTTTATAAGCCTCCACGGTCTGTGGTGCTTGTAGAGGAAACTTCTGTGTAGCTATGCTGTGGGAGTCACCGACTCAGGAAGGAGACACGGTAGGAGCAGTAGCTTTGATGTCAAACACTGATGGTTTATTTGGAGTTACGGCCAGAGGATTCACATCACAAGTCCAAGAGCCAGAGGTTCTGACTTCACGGTAGAGTTGCCACGTCAATTCTGGAGAGCCTCTCTCTTGCCAGCCCATTTAACTGGTTCCACAGAGAGTCATCAACATGTTTTGATAAGATAGCTTTAGATAGTTTGGGCACACTAAGTTACCAGCTTCCGCCACTTATGGCCTTGGATATGTCATGCCCTGGAGTCCTCAGACAACAGAGAAGGAAGTGTCCCAGTGTACCCACAATACAGACCATCTGTGACCCAGTATTGACCGGTCACAGAATGGGAACAATAACATTATTGGCTGAAACAGCCTGTGTCCTTAAAGGAGGTAAACAGACGTCAGGGTTTGTCCTGTATGTCACATCTTGGCGTCTATGATAATTATTTCCATAACAGTGCTCTCATTTGTTTGGTTACAACTTCTGTATAATTGCCTCAAATATGACTTACTGCAGGCCAAATATTTTCATAATAAAACATTGCTTATGCAGAATAGTATTATATACCTGCCAAGATGCGATTCCTAATGCTGCGTTCGCACAAGGAATTGCTGCTGCAGGGGGCAGGAAGCTAGAACTTGTGACTGGATCTGGGACTCCAATTCCCAGAATCCTCGGGGGTGTGACGTCAGCGGCACAACGTGGTTGAACGCGGAAGTGGAAACATTTGTTTACATTGCAGGCAGAGGAAATCGAGTTTGTTCACGGGAATATCGTGGAATTAAAGGCTTCAAGCGCTGATTTTACTTCGAGAAGGTAGGACAGGATGGCAGGGAATGCCGGAGTCAGCTTGCTCCTGCCTTTTGTTGTTTAAATACCCGCCGACCGAGAGACAGTACGACTCTTAGCTGACACACAAGAGAGGGGTTGTTACCGGAGCTGGCGTAGAACTCGGGACTTCCTCTGGCCCAAAGGATATTAAAAGCTACTCCAGATGAGGACGGAAGGGAGTGGGACACCTGAATGTGTGTCGTGCGGGAGCTGTGGGTCGTTCCAGCGGCGTCTGAACCATGCTCTGAGCAAGCCTGTGTTTCGGGAATGAGGCATTTCTTACGGCTTCTTGCGTATGATGATTCGGTTCCAGAGTCGGAGATTGCAATAGACATTTGCAAGGACAGCACCGGCAGGCAAGCAGCAGCAACATGAAACACAGCAGCAGGAACATAATAATAATAATAATAATAATTTCAATTTATATAGCGCCTTTCACGAAACCCAAGGACGCTTTACAATGAGAAGTAACAAAACAAAAAGTAATAATAAAGAGACATAGGCTGAAGAAAACAGGAACAGGTTGCTGAGTACTGTATATTAGTTGAGGCCAAAGGCCTGAGTGAACAGATGGTGTTTGAGGTGTTTTTTGAAGGTGTCCAGAGTGTCTGCATTCCTGATTGCACAGGGGAGAGAATTCCAGAGGGTGGGGGCTGCGACACTGAAGGCTCTGTTGCCAAATGTTTTCAGCTTGGAGCGCTGGATGGAGAGCAGCCCTTTGTCAGAGGACCGCAGGTGACGAGAGGGGGTGTAGGGCTGAAGGAGGTCAGAGATGTATGGAGGGGCTAGGGAGTGGAGAGATTTGTAAGTTAGCAGGAGGAGTTTGTACTGGATGCGTGACTTGACCGGGAGCCAGTGAAGGTGGATGAGGGTAGGGGTGATGTGTTGCCAGGGCTTAGTGTGGGTGAGGAGCCTGGCTGCAGAGTTACATGAACGCAGCAATAGCAAGTGAACGCAGCAATAGCAAGTGAACACAGCAGTGGCAGCAGGCAAGCAGCAGCGAGGTAGCTGCAGCAATAGCAGCAGCAAGCAATGCATGGAGAGAGATCTGGCAGGTTAAATAGAGCGGCAGGAGACTCTGTTTGGTTGGTTGTAGAGTGGCAAGGGGGCGTTATGTATGAATGCAGCATAAGTGCTCGAGTTGACTGCCTGAACTAGCTCGCAGGCTTCGCCCCATTTCTGCTTTATGCACTGACCTCAGTAGCTGTTCTCACTGTAAACATCGCGTCACAATGAAAGCAGTTGTATTAAAAAAAGAAATAGCCTAACATCCAGAGGAGATGTGATTAGTGAGTAAACAAATGGCAAAGGGCAGAAAGTCTGATGCACATTTGATCATCTTAAATAACTTATAATCAGAACGGGAACAGTTTGCAGAGCTGTGCTTCGTTGACATAAGTCCAGCCAAGCGTCACACCTCTTTCAAACATCACTGTTGGCTGAAATCGACTCCGGAGAATACATCAGTGTACCCTCGGTTCTAGATCCTCCAGAGAGACTCCTCTCTCCTCTACATTAGTGTACCCTCGGTTATAGCTCCTCCAAAGAGACTCCTCTCTCCTCTAAATCAGTGTATCCTGTATAATCTGTGTAATATGTAGCCAATAAATTCCACATTGTTGGTAAAATAATATTTTGGCCTGCCCCGAATGTTTGTTCTGTAGCCCCGGACAATTCTACCTCAATAATATAATACATTAACCGTGCTTTACGTGAACCTCATCAAGACACTAGAGAGGACGGCAGGACTGTAATTTCCCGTGTGAATGCAACAGAGGCAAGACACCAGACCAATCAGAGAGTTGCATGGAAATAAAAGTGTGCTTGTGTCATTCAAGCTCGTGTGTGTGTGTGTGTGTGTGTGTGTGTGTGTGTGTGTGTGTGTGTGTGTGTGTGTGTGTGTGTGTGTGTGTGTGTGTGTGTGTGTGTGTGTGTGTGTGTGTGTGTGTGTGTGTGTGTTGTGTGTGTGTGTGTGTGTGTGTGTTGTGTGTGTGTGTGTGTGTGTGTGTGTGTGTGTGTGTGTGTGTGTGTGTGTGTGTGTGTGTGTGTGTGTGTGTGTGTGTGTGTGTGTGTGTGTGTGTGTGTGTGTGTGTGTGTGTGTGTGTGTGTGTGTGTGTGTGTGTGTGTGTGTGTGTGTGTGTGTGTGTGTGCCTCCCTCACTCACTCACTCACTCACTCACTCACTCACTCACTCACTCACAAGCTGTGGGAGGGAGGGACCGGTGCCAGCAGCAGGGACCGTGTTATTAGCATCTGGTTAGCTAGCTACACTAACGGACATACGGAGCTGTTTGTTCCACAACAAACTGGAGGAGAGCTCTCCTCTCAGACTGAGAGGCTCAGGTGAGCTAAAGGACTCTCTGAGTGTTTAGATAGTTAACTTTAGTCTATGTTATCTTAGTGGGTCTCAAACGGTTTGGTCACAAATTATTTAAAAGATTATTTCCGCGGCACACCTTCATATGATCACTATAGTTATAAAAAAAATAAGAGAATAAAGGAAAAACAGTTATGAAATACTATATGACAGTAAAACAAGAATACAGTTTGAAAGGGGAGTGATTTGTAAAATATCCATAAAGAAAAAGAACATCTGATTACAGTTGTGTTTCATATGGATGTTGAGAGATGTATCCATAGATCTCTTCATGCTGCTCTCAAAGTGCACCAGATTGATGCTTTTAACTTCAATATTTAAAAAGAATCGACATCTCCGTTCACTCCAATGGACCAGTTTTTTACAGCAATGGCGGATCGCGGAGCCTCTCAATAGTTCCCCGGAAGTTAGTGATCTGCGGCTAGATGTCTATGGTTGAAGCATAATAGATCGTTCGTGATGGACTTTTGAAGGTAAGAAGACGTTTAAAGATGTATATTGCGGATATTATCAGAACATCTGAATCAAATTAACTACACTGTATTAAAGGATGTTAGTGGATTATCCCTTCAATCAGTATATTTAACGTTTACAGATAACAGATTAGGCTAGAATGTCGGATAAAGTTAGCAACACACGTTAACCACGAACAGCCTATTAATCCGTTCTCCTAATGTTATTTCCTCCAACGTTGTGGAATTAGAGAAAAGGGGCTTCTTAACGTGCTTTTATCCGGGGTGGAGGGAGTTACATATTAGTTAAATATAACATTTGGGCGTGTGATTGTAGTGGGTGGAGGTGGTGTAATGAGGATATCCATTTTGGAGTTCAAGCTAGTATAATATAGTTAACGTTACACAATAATAAGGAAGAGAGCTATTTTTGTGATACATCGCTATTGATATGGATTTAGAGTGGATATTTGAGACTTCTAAACAGTAAACAAAAACATAACTTATGGGTGAGTGTTTTTAGCAGAGTCATATTATGTCTTTGTGATTCTGTTGATTATTACCTGTCTGTATTATGTTGCAGCTCAGCTGATGTTGGATTGATGGCAAAGGGAGAGGGACTTAAGTGAGAGTGAAAACACAAGGTACGTTTAAAATAGGTCAGCAATTTCCCATCCTATAGGTTGCTCGATGTATCTAACCCTTTCTCCTGTCTCCCTCTTTCAGTACAAGAACCCCAGGGGGATTCAATGGAGCCTGAAGACCTGCAATGAGACCCTCACCCTGCACCTGAGTCTCAACTCCCAGAGCTTTGCAAGCCTCTCCCTGTTCCTTATTTTTATTAAACAGACGTTAAGCTTCCCAATGGTGTGGTCTTCGTTTTGTGAAAAATATGATTACCTCACATATGTTGTTGCTGTTGTTGTCTTTTGTGATAGTTAAATTGCTCCTGCTGACTTGAGCCAGCCATTCTTTCCTCCTCTCTGTGTCAGTGGGGAAACTTTACATGTGTACTCCTTTCTCTGAGCGATTGGAGCATCCCCAGGCAGCACAGCAAACCATGGGGGAGACTATATGCCGGACAACATGGAGGAAAAGGCACAGACAAACTGCATGCATGCTATTCAATGTTTATTGAATTTCATTTATTTACTGTCAGTTGACAATCATTGATAGGCACCTGCCGGTCTCCTGTCCTTTCTGAAAGTCATAAAGAAGACATTACTCATTTAGATTACTTATTTATTTAATTACCAGGGGATTACTGAAACCACCATGAATTAAAGAAATTGTAGAAATGAATCTAAATCTGAATTTTGAAACCTTCCTTCCCTCCCTCTAAATATATCAAACATTAGGAAGTGATGCTCCTGACTACCATTCAAGTTTAAGAAGATAATATTTGTTTTAAACAATTCAAAGCAATAAACAACAGCAACAGGCTCTTTAACCAAGGCAACGTTAGCCTAACATGTATATGTTAACAGGTAAGATAGCTGTTCACACTATGTATATTTTCTGCTATTTTATTTCTATTTGAGATGTTTACATTTTCGATTGTTTAATTCTAGTCTTTTAACTGTCTTATGTACAATGCCTTGTCTTTTGCTGCTGCAAAGCAAACATTTCCCAAATTGGTATCAATAAAGTACTTCTTATTTTATCTTAATCCTCAAATATTATCAAATTTAATTTATTTTTCAAATATTGATGTAAATACATACACATCGATATGTTGTATAAATATTGCAAATCAAAACCTTTATTCACTACTTATTACCAAAAATCGTAGTTCTATCTCCAGTAAGCATGCATTCAAATGTCCCACCACGAACTTCCGGGGAACTATTGAGTCTCCCTGAACCACGTGACGATCAAGCATTTTGGTCCTCCGCTGTCGTAACTCTTCTCTCTATATAGCGCTGTGCCGAGCCTTCATTGTAACAGTCGCGGGTGTACTGTGTGTTTCCAACCCAGTTTCATGCCATTTCGTGTTCACCAACACGATTTTTCCCTTTTTTTCGTGTTGCACAGCACGATTTTAAAAGCAATGTATTTCTACGGGTAATGTTTTTTGTGCCTGTAGCACGTCTTTTTCTCGGGTCGGGTCGTGGAAGACCGGAAGCTGTGTGGTTCATAAAAACATGTTCTTACACAATATCAAGCCACAATTATTGCTTTTATTTTAAATCGTATAATTTCGGACTTTTGTTGCCGTCTGTGAGGAAAATAAATGGGGCTCAGAGCCTCAGGATACTGAAATCTGTATTTTTAAAATCTTTTTTTCCTTCTGGTGCATCCGGTTTCGCAAATGCATCCGGTTTCGCTATGAGTGGTCGCATTTCCGAGAGCTCCCGCTTTGGAGGTTATTCCTCACGATTTTTTACATATTTCATCCTCCTGACAATATGGATTATGGACTCCTACCTCAACTCATCAATGCAACATCACTTAGAGAAGGAGAGTAATGAAAGCGGGGATAAAATGAACCACACCTTCTCAACGGCTGGGAAAGGAAACACCTCGCTTTTGGAAGTGCAAGCATTCATGCATTATTAACTGCAAACCCGACGCGAAAGTACTTACCCCCGTCAGGCAAACTAGACCGAAGAAGTATGATCGTCTTGGTCTTATTGTTAGCGGGAGACATCCATCTGAATCCGGGCCCGGTGCAGACAAGAAGCCAGTCCTGCATGCTCGAGGAGCTAGCATCACAACTAGCATCTCTTCCGCTGCAGCAACAACTACGCGACGACAACAGAGACCGTGGAGACAGCGGAGACCGAGGAATAAACGGAGACTTCGACATTCCCCCGGGGACGCCTCGGCAGACAGACACGCATGAGGCAGTGACGAGAGGAAGAGAACCGAGATCCGAGGGAACAAATATCCGCCATGTTGTTAGCCATGTTGTTAGCCACCCTGCTAGCATATCAATGGCTAAAGCTACAACGGAGCCTCCCTCCCCCCACCACCACCCCACCGCTCCAAACACCACGGCAGGCCGCAAGCCGGTTGCTGTAACGGACAAAGACAAATATCTGCAAGCTGACGACATTGTGCATTTAAGCAACAAAAATGGACTACATATTTTTCATCTGAACACTAATAGCCTGAGAATATATTCTATATTTCTATCATTGACCTACTTTCCCCCTATGAAAGTATGTACTCTTATTATTTTTTTAATCAAATATAACACATAAAAACAATAATTCAATAACGTGCTTTAACCACTAGGCGGTGCACACAAGGTGTATGTATGGGTGTAGGACACTATCTTTAAAAACTACAAGTCCTTTTATATCAGCTGTGCACCGTTATGGTGTAAATATAACCTATCTACGAATTAGATCAAATGTAAAAGTCAGCCGAATTAGTGTTGATACTGCAAGGAGACGTATTGTGTGAAGAGAAATTGAAGATGTTGTTTAATTGTTGATATATTTATGATCCACGTCAAGTATTCAGTTTCGGCGGCATTTCTTCCAGTTTTTCCAAAGGTCTTCTCATCAGGGCTCTATAAATAAAGAACTACGGCAGATCTGTAATATTTAATGCAGCCGAACCGTGTATTACAATGCCGTTATGTGATGACTTTCAAAGAGAAAAGCAAGAACACTCGGAATTAAGTATTATTGTATTCTTTTAAAATGTTTTACGGATTTCATATCATAAAAACACCAAATCCCAGCATGCATTGCGGCTAATACATCCAATCAGCGAGCTTAAACCATAGCTGAGGATCTTGGGTAATCGCTCGAAATGCCTACGTCTGTTTTCGGTTATTTTTATTTTGAAATTCAGTTCCTGACGGACGCCAAAAAAGCATGAGATTATGAAATTAAAGCAATAAATACAAGCAAGGATAATTGTGTGTTATTGGTGAGTAAATAACAGTGTGTTATTTTGAAAATAATAACAAATGAGAAGGAAAAAAAGATTTTAAAAATACAGATTTCAGTATCCTGAGGCTCTGAGCCCCATTTATTTTCCTCACAGACGGCAACAAAAGTCAGAAATTATACGATCTAAAATAAAAGCAATAATTGTGGCTTGATATTGAGTAAGAACATTTTATGAACCACACAGCTTCCGGTCTTCCACGACCCGACCGGAGAAAAAGACATGCTGCAGGCACGAAACACATTACCCGTAGAAATACATTGCTTTTAAAATCGTGCTGTGCAACACGAAAAAAAATGGGGAAATCGTGTTGGTGAACACGAATCAATAGATTAAAAATCGTGTTGGTGAACATGAAATGCCATGAGACTGGGTTGGTGTTTGCGTGTGGGGAGTGTTGCAGTAGAACATTCCACTGTAGCGCCCCTGGTGCTCGCGCTTTTGTGCACGTGCTCTAGATAGTGCCCGTAATAGTGTTCACTGGAGTCCAGCACCTCAGCACCCCCACTCAAAATACCTTCCCGCGCCTCTGATTAAACGTACCTTACCTTACTTTGTTGTGCAAACATGTGTGTGTCCAAGAGAGGATAAGTAACCAACAAAGGGCTGACCCCTAGTGGTAACATCCATGAATAGCACTCAGAGATAGCACAGACACTTTAAGGTTCAGTATGGGCAATATGTGTTACATTTTTTTGTACTTCCTGGTTCCTCTAATGATATAAATTCCACAGTTTTTCAGAAGGACTTTGGTTTTAATCTGCTGGCCCCTTAGCATCTTTAGTGATGCTACCTTGGCCACATTATTGCTGAGTATACTAATGTGTCAGCAATGTTCCTTATCAACCACTCAAGTAAAATGATATCTATACTTTTTGTATAAGTCTGAACACTTTCTTGCATCTCGTCGTCTCGTCTCATGTTCGGTAGTACCGCTCCTTACCAATTTCACTGAAAGAACATGAATGAAAATCAATAAAATCCTACCTGCCTCATGTCCCCCAGGGGGATTAAATCAATGAGGCAAAATTGGGCTTTCAGCCTCAGGGTGTTGGAATCAATGTACCCTGACAACACTAAAGATTAATGAGGTGAGCTTCTGCTGAACAAGCAAGATTCCTCTCAGTCACATGTGAGGCTGTGTTCAGCAAGGCTGTAGTTCACAGGCGTTCAGCAGCCAGTTAGAGCGTTGTTTGGCATTTTAATAAAACAGAGACCAGTCAAGCATGCAAAGTCACAATACTTGTATTTCTTTATTGAAATATAATCGACCCCTGAGGCTAGATAAAAAGGCCACAGTTTGTTTGTGCCTCGTCTAGCTCCTCAGTCTGACACAGCCAGTTAGAACACAACAGACCTGTCCAAAAACACAGATTACACAACTGGTGTAACACCATAGCCTACATGTTTTGTTTTTTTGTTATCCAGACCTAACAAGGCCTTTACTGCCAAATACTGACAAAGTTCCAGGACATACACGAATCAAATCAATTGCATAACTCCAACAATACTTGGTGTCTTTTTTGAAAACAAATGCAACCCCTCCATTTAATGAAACAAATGTGCTCAATTTAACTCACATATAATCCAGGGGTCGAATAATCAATAGGACGCTATATTCACTTTCAGCATTTTGTATTTGGTCTGCCTGAAATGTGAAGTAATCAGTAGGTTTCTTTGTACCAGCCACAATGATTCACTCAAGAAAGGTAACTTTCACATTGTGCACTGTATTTTGGACCTCAAAACTAAAAGTTAAATTAGCCTAGAACTGAGACAAAAAGTTAAATTAGCCTAGAACTGAGACAAAAAGTTAAATTAGCCTACAACAAGTCCAGTCCGCTTCAAGGAACTGTGCGACATTGTTGGAAATCATTTATTAACTTTTCTGCTGAGAATTAGACGAGAAGATAGCAACTGCTCGTGTCTACTCTGAACACTAAACAAGAAGTTAGCCCGCATGACGGTTAGCATAGCTTAGCTCTTAGCAGAAAGACTTAAAACAGCTAGCCTAAAAAGAAAGAAAGAAATCCACAACTTGTAGATACAGTATAACAAACTAAAAGTAACACACTCACTGATCTTGGGAAATGTTGGTTGGCTGATTTTCTTACTTTAAGAAGGAGCCAGATAAGCTTTTTCCATCTCGTTACAGTTAGGCTAAGCTAACAACTGCAGGCTGTATCTTAAAATGTAATCTATTTCAGCAAGAAAGTCAATAAGGGTGATTCCCAAAATGTAAATCTGAACCTTCAAGAAATTTCACATTTAAAAAATGCACATTTATAGTTACAAATTGGTCGACAAACTTTCCGTGTTTTGACGCTTGTGTGAAAACATTTTATCTTGCGGGACCATCCACATGAGCTCCAGTAAAGAAGAGGTCCTTTTGTTTTTCCAGGACCAAACGGGGTTCCTTCATCTTTATTGGTCCACGACACATTACAAGTCTCTTCATATGGGGGCTCAAAGGTCAAAAGGCCTACGACCCATTGAGAGCCCCAAAGAAAACAAAAAAGGGGCGAGGGGGTGAGTTTAGCTTTCTGTCCAGGTCTGGGACACGCTGAGGTAACAGACAGTAATAAATTATTCAGTTGTTTAAAAAACACTTTGCAAGAATCATATCAATAATTCATATCAATAATACAAAATGGTATCAAACATACATGATGCAACATTTTTCATCAAACACATTCAGGTTTTTTTTGTTTTTTCCCTCCCCCACAATCCAGAGTCTGTTGCTTCATTGCTCAATGTTCGACACTTGAAAGTCTTCGGAGTCCCTTTAACAGTAGATGTTGATTTATACTGATGTCCTTCTTTTGCTGAGGTTGATTTTCCACTTTCATGCTGAGGTGAATTTGTATAACATTCAATAACTGAGTTTTATTCATACTCTACCTCCTTATTTTCAAAGTAACATAAACGTTTCCTTCAATATCTTTCCAATGATTAAATCCCGATGGATTTAATCTGTCACAATCAACACAAAGGCATACACACAGGCACACAGCTCTACAACACTAATAGCCTATTTGCTTGTTTTGTTATTCCATTTTACATTCAAATTTTTTTTTTTTTTTTTTTTTTTTTTTTTTACAGTGCCTTTCATTTCACTTACAGGTTTTTGAACAGAAAAACAACATGCAAATAGGAAAGTCTGAAATTGTATTAAAAGTGCAAAAATGTATTTCCTTAAAGAGACGGTATTCATCCAGACAAAAAAGTTGTCCACCGAAACTTTTAGTGCGTTAACAGTACAAGCCATTTCATAGGTTATTCAATTGTACATTTCTATCCACCTCACGGCGACATACATGGATATACTCAATGTCTTGTTGCTTGGAGTGTGTGTCTTCTCCTACAATTAGCTAGGTTTTATTGGCTTTAAGCCCCCGGAGCCTCACACACAGCCTGATGTATTCCCAGGGCTACAGTATGAATGTTTCCAAAAGGAGTGTTCTCCTTTGCTGAGCATGATTCATTGTCCTGAATTCAGCGGTGCGGTCTGAAAAAAGCCCCCTAGATTGAAATAAAGTGACATCACATTATTTTGGTTAGTGGCCAGTGCAAATCAGCTTCTCCAGCCGGCTTCAGATCTGAAACACGCCACTCACTTTA
This sequence comes from Gymnodraco acuticeps, assembly GCF_902827175.1. Taxonomy (NCBI): domain Eukaryota; kingdom Metazoa; phylum Chordata; class Actinopteri; order Perciformes; family Bathydraconidae; genus Gymnodraco; species Gymnodraco acuticeps. The sequence goes on along the minus strand of NW_022990034.1, from coordinate 278,989 downwards.
TCCCTTTTCTATTATATTTTGTTAATATTCGCCTACAGATCTCTTTGTAAAACAGCATTGAATTTGTTTACATTGCCACGTATGATTATATGTTTTAATATCACAAATATAACTGTATTTTTTCTATATTATTTGATACAAAAACATGGAAAATAACTTGTTTTAAGACTTTAAAAAAAGAGACAAATAGGGATATTGTCCGTACAGTACTGATAAAGACTGCACTCGTGCCATTGCTGATGGCTGAAGAGGCAACCTAAATAATTATTTCAAACACTTAAAAATGGCTCTGATATATTGTGTGTGTTTTTATGCTGAGGAAATAATTCATTAATAAGTCTGTAAACATGGCCGCTGATACATCAGTGTTGGTATAAACCCTGTTATGTTGACGTTATATTGTAACCACATAAACCCATCTCACTCTCCTTTACAATTACAATATTTAAACACTTACTCCACGCGCTTATATGACCACAGAGCTCACCTGTGGACCGATATGAAACACGTTATCTAATCACGTCCCCTTCTTTCGCTTGCTTTGACACATCCTTCCGTCCCTCTCTGAACTGACATTCCCCAAACCGGAGCATCGCATGACGGCAAAGTGTCCCGCCACACTCACTGTTTGCCAGCCGACAACGCCTAATGACTCCCTAAAATTGACCTCTCATGTTCTTCCACTATGCCCTTATGATAACATATTTAAAAATCACACAGGTGCTTTTTTTCCAGATATCGTAGGAGTGTGAGGATATAAAAGGTGAGAACCATTTGTCAGGAGTTACTTCGTAAAAAAAGAACGAGGCGCTAATGAGCCGGGTCCTCCCTATTTCTTCCTTTTTCAAGAAGACAAAAGTTCCAATATCATTTCCCCCCAGATTCCGTCATCTAGTGGCTCAGTTGAAATGAACAAAGAAATGACACCTCATTGTGAAACTGTTCTGTGTGGAATAGAGGATGGGAGGGATTTATAGACCTTAAAAAAAGGGACCATAAATTGAGGAGAGAGGGCACAGCGCTCATTCAAAGGCTTTGTGAAGAGTCCCACATTTTGAGATTCACTCCTCCTTCCAGGCATCCCCCTCCCTTTTGTGCTCCAGTAGTTAACCACTGCTGGGGAGTTCCCTGACATCCAAAGGTACGTGGGCGTGCGTGTGGATGTGTGTGTGGGTGTTACGAATGGTAAACAGGAGGTCACAATATGGCGCAGTGGAACCTGTGGGTACCCGCTGAACGCTCTGCTCTCCATTTCATCTTCTTTTTCTTCTTCTGGTTTCGCTCTGGAACCTGTTGTCTGTGGACAAAGAGAAGACATACAAGAAAAGGTGTTACAAATCATCTAAACTCAGGATTTGGTTCACCTTACGATGCAGTAATCTAATCATAGTTTTAAAATAGGCAATGGAAGGCAAGTTTATTTATAAAGCACCTTTCAACACCAGGCAATTCAAAGTGCTTTACAAATAGGAAAAACATTAACATTAGATACAAAAAAGTTAATCATGATCATTAAGGATGCTCATTCAACTTATTGGTTATAAGTTGAGGTGGAAGTCAGTAACAAAGGAATCATTTAACACAAATAAGGGCTGTAACTAAAGATAAATCCGACAAATATCTTCTAGATGAATCGAAAAAGAGTTTTACAAAGTTCAGTGACTTGTTTCGTGAGTCCAGAACCCAAAGGTATTAACTTTAAAATGATAAAAACTCATATATTAATACATTTCCATATTTGAGAGGCATTTTGACATTTTTGCTTAAGAAATGACTCGACTAATAATAAAAACAATTACCAAAATCCTAATTATACCTCATCTGTCACCTAAAAGATGCAGCTTGAAGGAAATGTGCTTATTTGACTCCTGATAGTTAGACAATAAAGATAGATTCATACTGAGAGTGGGTTGTATGTTTTTCATTAAACATACAACCCACTTTAATGTATTTTTCCTTAAATTCGTAAGCATCATTTTTCCGTTTTAACAGCATGTTTTTGCTGCGACAGTGATTTGCACTAATATATCCAGCTCAGATTATGATTGGGGCTGTGAATGAGTCATCCTAAACCTAGAGCCAATCAATACTATGAGTCTCCTCTTTGGGTTTTACATTAACATTTTATAGAGGGGGGTTCAAAGCAGCCTATGGAGGGTACATAGAGGATGGAAACACTTTCTGCCTGATCTGCTCTGATCAGTCAGAAAATACACAACCATTTGTTTTACTTTATCCTACCACTGTATCACTGACTTTCTACAGTCTGACCACTAGAGGGCAATGTTTATCCATCATTAAACCATAATGTGCCAAAACAGCTGCCATGAGGACAATCAGGACTCTCAAAAGTGAAATACAGCGTGTTTATCCGGGCTCTTAAACATGACAAAACCCTTTGCAGGATATGACCACATTGAAAACATGGACATAAATCGTATTATTCTGAAGATACATGTGTGTCACACAGGAAATACCAACGGCACTTTTACTTTTCCACAAAAATCTCATAAAGACATCCACAAATCTCTAAAGAAGGGAAATACACACTGGGGACAAAGGGTGAGTCTGAATGGCCAATCACTAGTGTTCTCAAGCTGTTTTAAGGGTCCTTATTAGAGAATAGAGAATAACGGAAAGTAAATGAAGTTACCTTATAACACGGACCAGCTCATGAAAGGCTTTGTCCACATTCATTGGAGGATCCTTGGCACTGGTTTCAATATAAGTTATCTGGAGGAAAGAAAGCAGAAATATCTCAAAAATATCTCAATATACGTTTTATTCTTAATGTCACAATCTGTCTGCGTTTTCCTGCTTTATTTTAAAAAGTGTTCACCCCCTGTATTAGGTCTGTTTTGACTTCCTGTTTCTGTGATTTCCCTCCAGTTTGATTATGCCCCTGTGTTTTTCTTTCCTCCCCACCTGTGGCTTGTCCTTGTGATTAGTCTTGCATGTATTTAAGTTCTGGGTTTCTTTCAGTTGTTGTCAGATTCTTGATGTTTGACGTTAAAGAGAGAGTTCTGTTTCTTTTCCCTTTCTTTTTGCCTTGCTTTGCCCAGCTCTTTTATTTCCTGGACAACCTGCAATAAAGGATTTTCTTGATAATCACTTTGGCATCCTCTCTGCTCAGCTCTAAACCCTGACAAATTCAATCATAAGGGCCATTCGGGTGATATCACTGAAATATGGAATTACTACTAGAACTCTACTAAATGTATTTTTTTAACACTTCTACAGACGTTTTAGATGTCTGTTGTCATATTTATTTACGTCATCATACTTAAAATGAAAAAAAAGTATTGTTTAATAGTGGTCATGTACTGTAAATGTTATTTATAGAGTACATGTTTATTAAAAGGTGTGTGGCAAACTGGAGTTATTTTACCGCATTGAACATGTTTTATTTTAAAGGCTTAAAGTGGGATGTTTATTGAGATAAATTGGGCAATTATTTTGTACTTAAAAGTTATTTTTGGGAAATATAAAGTTCATATGAATTTGAAACAGTCCTACGCAGCCATCACTAGAAGCTCTTGATGAAGCCAAGTCTATATCTGCAACGCTGTAGAAATACCAGCTTTAACAGAATCAATAAGGTTGGGCTATGAATGGAGTTTACCTACATGAATATAAAGTAGAGGGAGACATAATATGATTTGGTAAAGGAACATAAGCCTCAGCCTTTGAAAAACATCACAGGCTAATCACCGTACTGATTCAACTGGCAGATGATAGTCAGTTTGGAAACAGCCCCAAGTGTTTTCACTGATTCGCTGCATATGATCACTTCAATACATCAAAAGTTTGAAAAGAGGCCTTTGATTTCAAGAGAGAAAGTGTGACTTTGAAAAGCCCCAAGATGTCAAATCCCTGGAATTACAGAATACTGTATGTGAGTTAAATGTGTGAATGCTGTATGGGATCCTTTGTGCACATGATAGGATCACAGCTTGTGGCTTTATTCAAAGTTATTTTTGCCTGCTTCTGTCTCTTTTAATGGTGGTGGTGCGTTTACTGAGAGTACGCCAATTATTTTGATGAGGGCCAAGAAGAAGCACATGACATGATGTTCAGGTGTTTCAGTGTGGATAGAGCTCTCTACAAAAATGGCGGGAATACGATAATGTGAACCAAATTGTTGTTTACACAGAGACGGCTCCATTTAGAAATAGTTTCTTTACATCTTGTTTTTGTTTGGTTCAAGAATGGTCTACTGTGCAGCTGTGGAAACAACATTAACCTTTTGATGTTGATTTCAGTTTGACTGATTTAAATCCTTCACATACAAGGACGTTGCTCTCACTGTTTCTTTCAAAAATCCTTACATGTGCACTTGTAAGAAACTCCAGTTAGAAACGTTGTTATAGGGATCAGTTTAGGGCAAACGGGCTGAAACAAATTCACTGCTTACGTTGTGTTTGGCAGCCATCTCTTGGCCCTGGTCGGTGGTGATCTTTCTCAGATGGACCAAGTCAACTTTGTTTGCCACAAGCACCATGGGGAATGCCTCCCTGAAAGCAAAAGAACACACACACACAAAGTCAGGTATCCCTTTATAACTACATTCAATCATTTCAGAAGCAATTGGAGAGTGTCTCATGGTCTTAGGCCAATGTTGATATGCCTACATTTTGAATAGAAAGATCAAAGGCTTTGCAAATTGTCTGAGAGGTGTCAGATTCCTGCAATACTTAAATCTTGTGGAAAAATAAGCTAGAGAGGAACTCTAAATGTGGACACACAGCAACTAGCTTAGTTCCCGTTTCTATTTTTGTTCTATCTCAAGCCGTTTCATTGGCTACAGTCAGTCATTGTCAGAGAACAGATGCAAATCTTCTCTCGGATTGTACCATGTCTGCCGATTCAGCAGAACTCAAACAGGCCTGAGGGGGGTCAAAGATGGCCTTATATGAGGATACAATTCTTTGATGTGACACTGCTAGACACATTGTGTATTTCCCTACATCAGAGGATAGTGTGATAGAGCTCACTTTGTATCTTTTTTTAGGTTTTAAGGCCAACATTTCTACTGGTTACAACATTTTGGACAAAAACTTGATAGGTGCAGCCCAATCACAGACATGGTATTCAAAACCCACACAACATCAGTGGTGGTAAGAAATCATCTGACAGAGCAACTTCCTTTTTTTGTAATTCTGTGTTCCTGGTATGGTAGCTTACTTTATTTACAAAACAGATTTTCAATGTACTGGTTGTTTTGAACTTCTGGGTGCATTGTCTTCTTGTCTTCTTGTCTAAATGATTAGGGTAGATAAACTGCACAACAACTATTTAGATTCAACAAGTCCTAGGATTGACTTTCCCAAAAAGACTTTATTTAGACAAAGCCATTCGAATTGTTTTTATTAGTTCATAAGAAACAGGGGATGCTAAGCAGACGTCATAGCATATTTGAAATATGTTTGGGGTAATCAAACAAGGACTTCATTGTAGGTTTATTTACAGTTTAAAGACTACTAAATGTGAGGCTGGTTGGACAGATATGTCACATTTCTTACATGTGGAAACATTTGCTGCTGTTTTGTTCACACCTATGTCTTTGGGCTGGAGTTCTCTATAAGAAATGTCAAGGTACCATCAACCTTTAAATTCAACATACTGCAAATAAAGACAACTAGCTTGAATAGACACAATGCAAGTAAATGAAGAAACATCTTAACCAACCTATATATTATACATATATGAAAGTATTTCAATCATGCCGTCACAATGATGGTTAGCAAAATGTGATCACAACAACCAGAGTGGATCAGGTGTGTGCATCAGTTTTTAATATCCCCTGGAAACAGTAATGTTCTGTTGTGAGCTTCTCTATTTGCAGTGCTTTCTCTAAATGCTTCACGTGCTATGTTAAAACTGTTAAGGGTATTTCTTTATTTTCTCGTGTTGTGTCCATTTGATATTTTGTTGAGCCCTCAGGGCCCCCAGTATTCTTTGATTTTCTGCATTAGTAAAAATAAGTAGTTGACATAAAAGTCAATAAACAGGAGTTTTGTATACACGATAAGAATCATACCTTAATATTCATTGGTTGTGTGAATGGAGAAAAGAGGTTTCTGCTGTTACCTGTCTTTGACCCGCAGTATGAGTTGATGGAACCGGTCGACGTGTTCAAAGCTGGCCTTGTCCGTCACAGAGAAGACGATGAGGAATCCGTCTCCTGTCCTCATGTATTGCTCCCTCATCGCACTGAACTCTTCCTGGCCCGCTGTGTCCAGCACTGCCAGGATGGAGGGACACAAATGTATGACTTTGCATGGAAGGGTTTCTCTTTTACAGCCCTTTTCATTCAAAATCCAAACAGAGGATTTATAGCTTTGAGCATACAGTACTTTATGTCTTGTATGAGCATGTAGTATACTATGTGGTCAGCTTTTCCTATACCATGGCTCCTGCCGTCCCATTTGGTGTTTCATTTTTTTGTTCTTTGTTAAAAACCCAAATGTCTGTTTTGACTCAATGAATGGAACCCATACAAAATGCCAAAACCTTCAAACAAAAGCATTGGTACATTTATTTTCTAATGCAACTCATCCAGTTTGCAGTATTCATTAAACAAGGACAGTGTGCAGTTTTGTGAATGTGACCTGTTTAAAAACGGATTGTTTCTATTCGTATTATAATTCCTAGCAGCTGATGTTATTTTCTCTTTCTACTATGCCTTCCAGTGCGATCCACTGTCCGCCTATCTCTACCAGCTTCACACATTCACCAGTGGGCTGTTTATTGGCATATTTAATGTTGTAAAAAACAGAGGCATGACTGTTCTCCACTTTCAAAATGAATGTCCCCTTGACATGCTGCTCCACTCACCATCCAGTATGGCCCACTGCCCGTCTATCTCTGTGTGTTTCAGATACGAGTCCTCTATCGTGGGATCGTAGTCCGGCACAAAGATCTTCTGGAAAAACTGGATGGTCAGAGCACTCTTCCCGACACCACCATCCCCCACCACCACCAGCTTGTACGTTGGCAGGTTGTCACTTGGCAGTGCGCTGGTCGCCATGGCTACCTCGACAGTGGTGGGAAAGGTGAGAAGAATAAGGCTAGGAGGTAGCTGAGGAGACACACCTGGCTGAAATGGAGGAGAGAGGGGGGGGGAAGAAAGAATAAAGGGATTAACAATAGCAGGGGACAACAGACAGAGGGAGCGAGGTTGTTGCAGCTGCTTTTTTATCGCCATGGAGACCACAGATAGGAGTTATGGATCAAGGCAGAGATGTGGGGCAAAATACAGACAAAATAAAGCAGTTACAGTGTTGCACGGCACCCACAGGAGAAATACAACAAACTGGATGACAGTTGTACATCATTTGAAAACATGGCGGAAAGATGTAAGAAGAACACGTATTTTACAAAGAAGCTGATAAGGAGTGGCTTGGACTAATATATTGACTGAAGTTCAGTGACACTGGATTGGTTATATGGCTTGTTTTACCAATACCAGTCAGCATGCGCAATCTGATAATGTCGCACATGCATATAGGAACAATCCAAAATGAAGGGTAACTTCTCATATAATAGTATGCGTTATATATTGTAATATACTATAGTGCAATATGCAAATGTTCACTTTAACTTGTGATTTTATAAATATTTGTATTCTACTTTTTCTTTTACTGGTCATTTTTCTTTATCTTCTTATGTTTTTATAAATATCTTGAATGTATTTTTGTTTTATCTTTTTATTGAAAATTGTTACTCTAAATCCTCATGTTCTCTTTTAAAAATTGTATTTGACATTTGACTTTAACTTCTTATGTTAATTAAATATTTGTATTCTATCGTTTCATTTAATTGCACAATGTTGCTTTAATTTCTTATATCATTTAAATCGTTTTATTCTATTTTATACTATTTATCTTTGAATTTGACTTTAACTTCTTATGTTTATGAAAATAGAATTATTCTATTTTCTTTTAGACATTTAACTTCTGAAGTTTTTATAGCTGTCTTTATTGTATTTATGTTATGCCCTTCTTGCGCATTTCTTTCTTTAACTTTAGTGTAAGAACTTTGAGTACATTTTTGTTGCACTTTTTTAATTTCATTCAAAAAGTGCAACAAAAAGCCAAATGTTTGATGAGAAATCAAAAGTAGCTTCCATGCTTGTTAGAGCTGAAGTGTGTTGTGTGGCTGCTGCCTCATATTACAAGCTTTTCACTGGTAAACCACAAACAGCTTGTATTGACAGGCAGCTACAGGATATGCAGCTGCATTCGCCATAAAGATTAGCGCCTTCCTTCTATGGAGAGCATTATCGTCATATTTTCTGTACACTGACATTTCTTGTAAAGACACAAGAGCAGCAGCCACGATCAAACTGCTTTGAGAAGAGGGTTTAGGCAACCAGCTTGATATAAAACCACTTATACTGTTCTGGCGTGATTGGCTCTAATCAAAGCCACTCACAGAATAAATACATCACAACTGTGAGGAGAAGCAGCTGAGGAAAGCCACAGAAAGCCTGGTTTGGCCTCGGAGCAGAAACCACGCTAATGACGTCTACTTCCAGAAAATAAGTATAACCGCAGAACCATCAGAGTAATACGATGGCTAACTGTAGTTTGTAATGATGGCCTTATGAAAACATCCATCTTACTAGAGGATGAGAGGTTTAACAGAAGAGGGTTTTTCTTTTTTACGTAAGGGAAGTACAGTAGTGCATTCAAACCAAATCTATTTTAAAATGAGCAAATGATTCAGCTGCATTCACACCTCAGGGGAGCAGTGTGCACAGTACTTTAGAAACATATCATTCCGCATTTAAACTGTACTGTATGGTTCAAAGCAATATGGGAAATGACATGCACGCTTTATGTATACTGTAGAATTGAATGCAATCTCATGCTCTTATGGCATATGTGCGAGAGAAACTCCCTGTGGAGGGAACTTTGGAATTGTATTCTTTGTAGACCATTTCAATGCACGATAACACACTACAGGAAAGGGAGGAAACCCCAAAACGCATAATAACGGCCCTTTAAAATGATCTTATAAGGACAATTATTAAAAAGCTTAAACAACAACCTTAGGGTGGGTTTGTCTCAACTGAAACAGTCATTTTGCAACACAAAATCTGAGTTGAAGCAGGTTCAAGTTGAACTGTCAATCAAATCAAGTTTTATTTATAAAGCACATTTAAAAGCGATTTTTGGTCGAGCCAAAGTGCTGTACATGTAATAAAAACACATTACAACAATCACAATCATTTACAACAGAAATATAATTAAATAAAGCTAGCTTAAAGGTATCCTGTACAGTTATTGACCGTAGTGCTACTGAACCGACAAAGAGTCTTGCTGCTTCTTTCACACTATTATGCTAAAAGACTGTAAGCTAGCAAACAGGGATGTAATGTTTTAATAATCTCAATTATTCATAAACATCTTTTTTTGTTTATGTTTTTGAGGAATAAAATGCATTCAACCCTTTCATAAGGCCTTGTGTTGCAATGTTTTGGTGGGAAAAAACGGAATATAAATGTCATTTACTCGTCAAGCCAATAAAAGTTTTAAAAATGTTGCAATAAAACTAATCTATTCCTTCAGATGTGTAGTTCTCATGAAACTGTACCAACAGTCACAAGCAGAAAAAAAGCCCATTCACGCACTACTAGCACAACACCAACAGCAGCCACCCGCCCATCCACCCACGCACCCATTCCTCCTTCATCCACCAGGAAACAGCTGTCAGCTGGCTGCAGTCCATCTTTTCCTGCCCAGCACAATGGAGGGAAGGAAGATGTTTCCTTCCTTTCCAAAGCCAGTCGGTCATTTTGAAGCCGTCAGTCAGCCAGGTTGGGCAAAGAATTTCCGAGCCAAATTCCTGGCGTTAAAATGCCTCGGGTTGGCTGGCTGTCATAAAGCCACAAAGTATATGTCTACGCCGCTATACCATTTCGCAAGACACCGCCTTAGATTTTCAACGCCGTGCAGAAAAGCAAAAACAGGACAGCTTGAGAAGCACTGGGAAGTCACAGTACCTGCTACCAGTGGGGCTTTCACACCATGCCTGTAGCTAGGTCATAACCTTGACGTATGGTGTGTCAGCGTTTCCTTCTGTGAGTCTACGTGTTGGAGGGCACAGCTCTGAAACACCACTCACTGTTTGGGAAACTCAAATAATCCACAGACACTGGCTCAAACCAAATTCCTTTCAGAGTGGAAGCTTGCTAGAGGAAAATATGTGCCCAACTAAAGTTAGTCATCAGACCAATGTGGCTGTATGGCTTTCCAAATGTGCTTTTTTAAGAGGGACAACCAAGGGTGCATGAGGACAAGCTTTAAGTATCGTACACACAACACTCTGTGTTTACAATGATGCCATTGAGTCTAGAACCTTTACTCTTGTATTTGGCCTTTTATTCACACTAAACTGGCATTTACCACCCCTGGGAATTCAGACATTCTAAAAAAAAATGTAAAATCCCTCTTAAAAGTGCAGTTTTGTGCATAACGAACAAGACAAATGGAACTCCAGTTTTGCCCTTTTTGTTACTGATTATGATATGTTATGATGTATTGGAAGTGTGGTTATTAACATGTGTATTTTGGTTACTTGTTTCAGAGACATTGCATTTGTATACAACTTATATTTGCAAAAACATAATTGTTTTAAGGAAACATTTACACCTGGTCAGAGAAATACTAAGGTTTTAATTTAATACAAAGAACAACCCACATTTACTTGAAGCACGAGATACAACATATGTATACAAATGTACCCAAAACCATGATCTTTACAGTAGAGGCCGGGGTGTGCACTAACAACAGCTTTGGGGTTTGCACTACCAACTCTGGAGTCAAATTCATGCACTTTATCAACAGAATCACGCTGATTCTATTTTGCATCACAACATAAATGGTCAAACAATTCAGAACTCTAAAACTACATTTCTGTAGAAGAAGCCAAGCTAATCACTGCGACTCTTATTTATATCGGTTAACCCAGCGCCATATAGACTGAGAGTTACGACATCTCCGTTCACTCCAATGGACCACTTTTTTACAGCAATGGCGGATCGTGGAGCCTCTCAATCGTTCCCCGGAAGTTAGCGCCAAGGCTAGCAGAGCTGTAGAGTTGCAGCATAATAGACCGTTCGTGACGGACTTTTAAAGGTAAGAAGAAGTTTAAAGATTTATATTGCGGATATGATCAGTACATCTGATTCAAATTAACATGTGTATTAAAGGATGTCAGTGGATTATCCCTAAATTAGTAGATTTAGGGAACGTTTACAGATAACAGATTAAGCTAGGATACCGAAGCAAGTTAGCAACAGACGTTGAACAGCCTTTTCATTGTAAATTCCATTCTCTTAATGTCATTTGGTCCAACGTTGTTGAATTAGAGAAGAGGGGCTTCTAAACGGGATTGTATGCGGGGGTGGAGGGAGTTAAATATTAGATAAATATAACTTTGGTGCGTGTAAGAGTGAGTGTTTTTAGCAGAGCCATATTGTGTCCTTGTGATTATGTTGATTATTACCTGTGTGTATAATGTTGCAGCTCAGCTGATTTTGGATTGATGGCAAAGGGAGAGGGACTTAAGTGAGAGTGAACACACAAGGTAAGTTTAATACTACTGTTTTATATAAGTAAACACCTTATCTCCCCAAGGCAATTTCCCATCCAATAGGTGTGCTATATAGGTGTGTATAACCCTTTCTCCTGTCTGTTACTCCCTCTTTCAGCACAAGAACCAGAGGGGGATTCAATGGAGCCTGAATACCTGCACTGAGACCCTCACCCTGCACCCTGAGTCTCAACTCTCAGTGTTTTTCAAGCCTTTCCCTGTTTTTTAGTATTAAACAAAACATTAAGCTTTCCCAATGGTGTGGTTTTCGTTTTGTGAAAAAGTGCAAATGCAGTGTTTGTATATAATTACATCACATATTTTTTTGCTGTTGGTCGTGAAATTGCTCCTGCTGACTTGAGCCAGACATGTTTTCCTCCGCTCTGTGTCAGTGGAGAAGCCGTACATTAGTACTCCTTTCTCGGAGCCATTTGAGCATCCCCAGGCAGCACAGCAAACCAAGGTGGCGACTAGGAGGCAGCACAGCAAACCAGGACAACACGGAGGAAAAGGCACAGACAAACTGCATGATATGCTATTCAATGTTTATTGAATTCCATGTATTTGCAATGGATGTTCCTAAAACAACACATTTAACATCATCATCATCATGCTGCTGCTGCTAGTCCTTTGATAGTCACCTGTCGGTCTCCTGTCCTTTCTGAAAGCCATAAAGATGACATTAGTCATTTAGATAACTTGTGTCCTCAATGACCATGGGATTACTGAAACTACCATGAATTTAAGAAAATGGTAGACATTAATCTAATCTGAATTTTAAAGCATTACTTTAGATCCCCTCCCTCTAAATAGATCAATAAACATTAGAAAGTGATGCTCCTGACTACCATACAAGTTTAAGAAGATAATATTGGTTTTAAAGAATTCAAAGCTATAAATAAACAGCAACAGGCTCTTTAACCAAGGCACTGTTAGCCTAACATGTAAACTAGTTGTTCATACTAATCCTAATATTATCACTTAATATTAGCAAATTCTATTTTATTTTTTAAACATATTGATGTAAATACATACACATATCGATTTGTTGTATAAATATTGCAAATCAAAACCTTTATTCACTAATAATTACCAAAAATCGTAGTTCTATCTCCTGTTATCAGTGCATTCACATTGGCCGCCATGAACTTCCGGGGAACGATCCTCGTCTACATGAACCACGTGACGATAACCGTTTTGGGACTTCCGTTGTCCTAACTCTTCCATCTATATGGCGCTGGGTTAACCACAATTACATATCTATCCTAATGTTTTGGACGTCTTGTTGCACACACGCAGCAGTGTGGCATATCTATGGGACCACAACACATGTAAATCATTAAATATACTACTGCTTGTGTATGTTGTTTCACTTGCTATAGGACTAGTGACATATTGTTTCGATCATCACATCACCTAACTAACATGGACATGACTATGTAGGGTTTGACATATTCATCTGGTGTGGTTTTGTATTTTGTCCTCACCATGACTCCATAAAGCCACTCTGGACTCTTGAGAAGTAGTGAGTTGTTTCCTTGGGAAAGGATAAAGGGACTTCCCTCTTCACACGGGAACAAAGCAGCAAAACATCTCACAGAAAAGGAATAAGGAGGAACCCAGCGGTGCACGCCCCGGCCTCTACTGTAGCGCTGATAGGAACACTCATCGATCATTCAAAGGATGTGTTAAGACTCAGTCCATTGAGTTCAAAATGTATTGAAGCTGCCGACAAACGCTTTTTTTGGGGGGGGGGGGCTTTTACCAGCTTTTATTTCAAATGGATAGTTTAATTGTATGAAATGGTTGATCAAAATCTATATTTTCCTAAATATTCAATGACTGACTTTTAGGCTAATCTGGGTTTTGTACCTGGGAGTAGGGGGTTTCTGGTTCCTAGCTGTAAGGGGCTATCTGTGTCTGCCAAAATAAAGACAAAGGAACCTGCCATTTCTCTACCAGCATCAATATTGGCAATATTTTTCAATTATTCATGTAGTAAAGAATAATCATATGTGCACTTTATACAGAATAACTCAAACAGTCACCCTGCTTGCCAACATGGCAATACAATTACTAAATAGATGTAACCTTCACAAAAAACAATGTCTCTTTTGTTGAAAGTGTACATCTCTAGCGTCTCCTACACAAGTTCGATACAACTTGAATGTGCAGTAAGATTAGGGTTGCAAAGGGGCGGAACATTTCCCGTAAATCTCTTAATTTACCGGAAATGCATGTGCATGTGATGGAGGAATGCACAGTGTGGTCTCAATAGCCATGCAGTAAGCAGTGTGCTATGTGCATGGGATTGAGGAATGGCATGGATATGCAAGAGTACTTGAATGGCATCCATTTGTTTTAGTCAAGATTACGCTAAAATATACTTTCCCCAACTATATGAACTATATATCCCTATGAAGAGCCAACCTTCAATTTAGAAAATTCCCAGTTTATTCCCATGGAAAGTTTCCATCTTCAGGGCTCGACATTAACGACTGCCCGATGGCCCGAGGCAATATAGTATTTAGCTCGGGCAATGAAGCCTCACCTGCTGGCTGCCCGATCGGGCAATCTATTATGGCAATTGTGGATACACAAATCGGTTGGAAAACGATGAAAAAGTTGCCAAAAGTCGGTCAACCCGTCTTTCTTCATGGATGTCGCCATTTTGTGTGCTTCGCGGATGTGCTCGGGCTCCTCTCGACTGCTGCTCGGGTCTGATCGGTCAGCTTCCGGATGAGGAGGCATTCGTTCGACCAACTTCGCGATGTTCGGGCTGGCCCGGTCAATACGATTTCTATACAATGAATACTACCCGGACAATGAATCGAATGCAACCACATTTTCGCGGGAATTTCAATTTGTTACGGATTCTGATGCTGAATACCTAACGATCAAATCATTTAAAGTCAGTGTATTACAATGTTTCTTAGTCCACCAAAGCAAGGTGAACAACCTGGAAAGAAGAAGAGAAAGACTGAGCTGCAGTCCCCCCCCAAAAAAGAGAATCAAAAAGAGAATCCCAGTCAGAAGAAGAGAGAATCCAGAAGGCCAGAGACTATGAGGAGAAGGAGAGGGCAACCATTCATCCCAGCTTGGCTGGACCATGGCTCAGGGCCATCTCCCAAAATCCTTAATGTCATGCACTGATCTTTGAAAATTCCCAGAAGTTTGCAACCCTAAGTAAGAAGCAAACTTCCTTACCAAGAAGTGTTTCAAACTGATGGTTATTTTAGCAGCAGTAGGCTATGATACTGTGTGATAACATGTCGTGCTTTCACCAAATATTTCACTCACTGCAATTTGGATATTGCACTAGTCCATTTTGTGATATTGATACAATTCTGATTCATTATAAGTGTTAATTGTTCTGGTTTTAACGGCTGCATTACAGTAAAGTTATGTCATTTTTCTGGATTTACGAGACTGTTCTAGCTGTTCTCTTATTTGCCTTTGTACGCTTTGTCATTAAATCCATATTACTGATTTATTATTTATCATTTATATAACTATTTTGTGAAAGCATCGATGGTAAACCCAACACTGTTGTCAAATTGACATCAGGGTATTTGGTCTATAATGTTAGAATTGATTTTTCACCCAGCCTTATTTCAGGTCTAATTTGAACAACTTATTTGCTCAGAACTGAATGATGTGGTCTATTTCAGACAATGAGATAAGCTATATTAGCTTGCCCCCTCATCCTATTTTCTCCCATAGTGACAGACATTATAGTGGTGTAGATATGACTTGTTTTTGTAGAGCCGTCCAGACGTTAGCATGGCAATGGCTCGTCTGACTAAAAGCGATGGGATTTTTCCATTAGATTTTGGAATATTGCAGAAATGAGGATCTGTGTTGAACACACACTTATGATTATGATACTTACACGTTTTGTTCAGCAGGATAATCTCCAGATATTGACACCACTTATATGATCATTCAAGTGGAAATGCTAGCTAATGTTAGGCTAGAAACGTATAACATCAGAGTCGCATGGCTTCACGTCAACACCGCTAAGCTAAAGACGGCTAACGTACGGAGTGATGACGTTTAGAAGTCTCATTTAGTGTGACAGTAACCGCAGTTTTTAAAGACACACAAAAGCTCCACATGTTCATCAGGGTGGTATTTTCTGATGTATTTTATGTCATAACAAAATGTGAAAATCTCGTAAACTTGTATTAACCACCACCTTATTTTAGGAATCCAACCCAAAAGAAATGACTGAGATTAGAGCCTGGTAGTGCTAATGCTAACCCATTCACGTGTTTAGGTCTCATTCCTCAACCACTCCCCGATCGGTAAGACCCTTTGCAACATTCAGAGAGAACAAAGTGCACGCAGCCTAACAGAGGTCTGTGCAGCTGATCACATGACTGTGGGTCATCACCAATGACTAACTTGACTCTCTCAGCATTATTTGAGAACTCATTGAGCCATAAATTACTTTTATGTCTTTTTTCATAACACTATGCCATTTTTGAACATTCCCTGTAGATAAGGCTGCCATTCATACACACAACCCAAATAACTCCCTTATGTAATGTGACTGGCTGGGGGCAGTTCCTACTCTGACCTTTCCATTTATCCACTCTAATTATTCACTCTTTTTCTGGATGTTTGGACATTTCAACAAGGATACAGGATGTGAATGAATGGTGGAGTACTTCTTACTGTAATTGGACCGATCTGTATTTTAACTGCAAAACACTTTTCAATCATTCAATCTTTATCAATTCAAATGAAAACAATCACATACTAGGAGTCTACTATATTTCTCATACACATTAGACACCACTGTCAAGCAGGGCTCAAGAACTAAATAACATTATCAATATACTAATTAGAGCGGTAGTGTAGGTATATAAATCAACACAGTGGCCTTTATGTTTTCTATAATATTGCCATGCAAGGAAATAAGTTGTTGTGTTTTTTGGGCCGTCAGTAAATCAATACCGAGATTAAATGAACATCACGTTATTATTTTACAAATAATTGTTTTCTGTATGATTTTTAACAAACTCTGATTGAAATTGTAAGAACTAATGATGTCTCTGTTTTACTTATAGATGAATACTGTCTTACATAATGAAACAATCTATTGTTTTGAATAAATGAGCTGACACTAGGACACCAGTGAGTCCAAAAAGAGATGAAATCATCAGGGTGATTTTGAGGCAGACTACAGATGCACAAAATAAGACATCAATTGGCTAGAAAGCTAAATGACATAAAGGATACCTGCGTCAAAACTTAAGGCAAACTCCAAACCTAAATGTCTACGTTACAAAGCAAAAGAGACCATGTCAAGTGGATTTCTTTGGATAGAAAAATGAGGAATATAGAACCTAACCAACTGTGAAACTAGGACATATCCAATCTGTTGAAAACATATATATATTAGGGCCGAATCAGAAACAGTAAAGACAGTTTGCTTAACATGTTTTGTGATATAGGTTTTCTGAAATTAGATTTGACAAAGACTGACCTTGAATACAATTTGAACATGTAGTGAAACTTGAACGCAAGAGAAATAAACACTTTATCTTAGCTGTCCTTCGGCTGTCCTTTGTCTCCATCTGAAAGGGTAGGCTATCCCTATACCCACAAAAACCATTTGGACAAATTAGGATTGGAATATTATGGAATAAAAGTACCTTATCATTCCATTCCTTGTTAACACTCATATTTTAAATAACCTATGGTCAGACAAGTCTGATTCACAACACTTTATATGCCAAACGTTTGCCAAGAAACCTCAAAAGGTGTCATAGAACCCCATAAACATGCATCTCATAAGAATCATTCAATCATGTGTGACACAAGCCTTGCATACACTGAATGGCATATCTGGGAAACTTCGCTCCACCAATCATCCAGAGGGTAATTCCCTGGTCAAAGGTCAAAATGAAGCTTTGGGGAAATGTTCTACAGCTACCATCATCATCATCATCATCATCATCATCATCATCATCATCATCATCATCATCACCAGCAAAGATTAAGATCTCTATGAAGTTATGATGAAAGCCAAATTATCTAGTGATTTCACTTTGCTATAAATAGTGATTAAAGTGTGTGTGTGTGTGTGTGTGTGTGTGTGTGTGTGTGTGTGTGTGTGTGTGTGTGGTGTGTGTGTGTGTGTGTGTGTGTGTGTGTGTGTGTGTGTGTTGTGTGTGTGTGTGTGTGTGTGTGTGTGTGTGTGTGTGTGTGTGTGTCTGAGGTGCTTCTGAATGATCTCATCCTATGATTTGATACATGAAGAATCCCTCTGTTCTCTGTGTGTCCAGCGGTTACATCTGCACACGTTTCTCCCTCAGAGCTGACACCGATGTGTATATATGTTGCTGTTTGAAAAAAAACACCGAGGGGTTAAAAAAATACAATGGAAGCTTTCATGAATATCCCTCACCTAAGGTAAGAGACAGTGTGTTTTTGTTTCGGGGAACATTTTTGACACACAGAGGCAAGGCCCGTGTCCTGAGTGTGAGCGGCGGTCTGGAGAACCCACAATAGCCGCCCATGAATAACGGATTTTGGTTGCTTCATCTTTTTTCGTGAAGTTTGCAGCAAAAAGGAATTTCCGCAAACTGAATTCAGTCGTTCAGACTCTCAATTAACACAAGCTAACTTCCCTTGACTGTTTTCCTCGCTGTCATTAGTCAAAAACCCCGGTGACAGTTAGCTAGCCGAGAGTAAATTGTTGATACACAGAGAGGAGTTTTACATTAACGCTAGGTGTTGCCTTCACTGTCCCTGAATACAAACGCCCGCATTCACGACCTTCTCTCTGTCAGCAGGAAAGCTACTTACCGATATGAGTTTCGCTGTCGTGAGCACAAAGAGACGTCCTCACACCGACATATTCCTCCTCATCTCCCTCTTTCTCGGCTTCAAACCACCGCCGCCCTTTCGCCACAGACGGGAGTGTGCTCCCCACATCTGCGAAACAATACGTTGAATAGCTAATCTTTGTATTGCAACAGCTGATGCTATTAATAGAAAAGCCCTAAAGGGGGGAACGTCTTTTTTGTGAAAACATTAAACCATTAAATGTTTTTTTTCAGAGTGTGAGACATTCAAGCGTTATAGTAATTTGAAAGTTAATGGTTCTTTTTTCTTTATAATGTAGGTGTTTGTGTTTAAATGTCTAAATCTCACGAAGCAGTGACTGACTCCCCCATTTTTTGTGAAATGGACTGTTCCTTTATAGGACTTCTTTAAAGGGCTAGTCCTGTTAAATTAGCCATGTCTAATGTAAGGGGAGTTAAATGGATTAATGAAGGGAAAATGTTTTTGCTTTTTGTTAGTTAAGACATTGAAAACTAATCGTGTTAATTAAAGAATGGAAAAATCATGTATGAAACAGTAATTACCTAAATCAGGTTTGTTATACTTTTCAGATGATTTTATTTTCTGCTTGCAAAAAACACTATGTTATCTCTGCATTTAGCACAAAGGGTTATGAAATAGAGACACACAGCTCTTTTGTATGTGCTTGAAGACTCAGCAACAGATGAAAGTCATACAACTTAAAGAAGTGTCGTTTGATACATTTTTCATCCATTCTTTTAATTTGTAGATTGTTTTATTCTACACGTGTTTCTTTTAGTTTAAAGAAGACCTCAACAGCTGAAATGCAACTATGTTTATCCCGTGACATCGCACTTTTATTAAAAAAATGGGAATTTATATAAAAAGTAGGCAACCAAAAAGACAAAAAATAAAAGACAACAGGCATTTTTTAAAGACATGTTGACTTGTTTGACTAGTAGGAAATGCACCAGTGTTAGTTATAACGTAAAAAATGTCTCTGTTCTATTTGAGTGTCCCAGTAAACCATGAAAGTGAGACAGTGGTGGTCACGATTATTAATACCAGGATCATGAAACAGCTCAATGGAATTCAACCATCATTCATTTTACACGTGTGCATGATGAATGTTTCACTCTCGAATACATTTAACACTTGTATTACACGTGGAACAATCATTTTATTTGTATTTCATTTCAGTCGAGATATTTCAATCTGCCTCCTCTTTGACTTTGTGGAATTCATCTGCTGTAAGCACAATACATAGACAACTGAAGATCATGTGTTTTTTTAAGGAGCTACATCATTTATCAGAAAATAAATCAATTGGAGACCTTCACAGACAATCATCTTGTGTATTTCTTTATTACACATTTTTGTATCTTATAAATGTGACTCAAAACTGACTGTGATGATTATAAGATGATACATTTTATTGTTATTATGAATCTTTTTCACTTAATTTTGAGACAAGCTACATCATCTTGTAATCATGCGATGATAACAAGACTACAATGATAACCCTAACCGTTATTTACTGAACAACATCTATTTTTTTCATTTTGAATGAATTGCACCTTTGTAGATGTTATTGCATTTCAAGGGGTAAAAGCATGACACAGACATACAAGGTAATCATTTACCATAAAGTATGTTAATTATTTTTGCTTAAAAAATATGGATATAACACTGCACCCTTGGTTTGTTTTAGCTAGAGGTCAAAAAGATAGATAACGATAAGGTGTGTGTGTGTGTGTGTGTGTGTGTGTGTGTGTGTGTGTGTGTGTGTGTGTGTGTGTGTGTGTGTGTGTGTGTGTGGTGTGTGTGTGTGTGTGTGTGTGTGTGTGTGTGTGTGTGTGTGTGTGTGTGTGTGTGTGTGTGTGTGTGTGTGTGTGTGTGTGTGTGTGTGTGTGTGTGTGTGTGTGTGTGTGTGTGTGTGTGGGACATAAGCTGATCGAGAGCCAAAGGGCTTGGTGATATTGAGAACAACAGGGCAAAAGCTTTAAGATACAATTTAATTGTAGTAAATCCACATGGATCATACTGCATTCCAACATATTTGTGCAGAAAGAATATAAACAATCTTAAATGTTTTACAGATTAAAAACTGATTATAAATCACTGCGCAATCACATTTCCTATTTAACCACTTACTTGATAAGGTCCATAAATAATTTAAATACATGTTCATGGGTCCATGAAGTATGTACACATTCTGACTGACGTGTTCATTTGTCACACTATACTACTTTACTATCAATATGCAATATGTATACTTAAAATAACTGCTTACCAGAAGCCTTACTATGAGGTTGTTAGTCCATTCTGGATATGAGTTTGAAGCAATAGAGAACAGGGTGCTAACACAAAGGAAAATCTCATTAGATGTGATATTTTATTTAAAGAGAGACATGATTTAGTGTAGTGAATACTTGCACACATGCTCAGAAACACACACATTTTCCATTACTGGAAAGACAGTTTACGATGTAGCGGTCTATTACCAGTAACGGGCAACTATGTGGGAAGTGTGTGTGTGTGTGTGTGTGTGTGTGTGTGTGTGTGTGTGTGTGTGTGTGTGTGTGTGTGTGTGTGTGTGTGTGTGTGTGTGGGTGTGTGTGTGTGTGTGTGTGTGTGTGTGTGTGTGTGTGTGTGTGTGTGTGTGTGTGTGTGTGTGTGTGTGTGTGTGTGTGTGTGTGTGTGTGTGGGTGTGTGTGTGTGTGTGTGATGATGGTAGAAATGTGAAAGAGACCATTTAGAACTCACGTTACAGTGGATATGGGAAGTGAACACACGTATTAGTTGTGTGCCGTTAACACACATAAGAAGAAAAAGAAAGCATAACATGTCATTGTAGTGTGGCAAAGACCATAATATGTTTAGTTAGCACTCCTAGACAAATTACTAATTTACATAACTTCACTTTTCAAGCACGCTCTCAGGACTGTGATACACTTCATCTTCCTCTTGTCAACTCCAAACTCAGAAAGACTCCTTTCAGATGTTATGCTTGTACAGGCAGGGTCAGGAAACAGGCGAAGCAGGCTGGTCAGGGACAGGCAAGGTCGAACCCGGGAGAGCAATCTGGGAGGTAATGCTGGAAAGAACTGCATGCTGCAAAGTACGATCTGGCACTGAGGTGAGAGTGAAGGGGGCCTAGTGGAGCTAATGGGTGTAACAGAGTGTGAGAGAGTAACAGAGTGTGAGAGAGAAACAGGGTGTGACTACCAGGTGACTGAGGTGACTGATAAATGCCAATGCAGAAAATAGGTGAGTGTGGGAGCAGACTGTGACAGCTTGTGGACCCCAACCCATTCTAGATGTATTATTTTTGTCTTTGTCTTTTACAATAAGTTTTTCCTGGTTACATTGTTATTTTGACACTAAAAGTAACCTTGGCATTTGTCAAAATGAAGGTCCATGTTGTCCAGAGAATAAAACAAACAAGTATGTTTTTTATACTGAGATATTAAGAATATACTTACTGTAATATACTGTGCCAGTTTGATAAATGGTAAATGAAGGGCATTTATATAGGCTAGCACTTTCCACCCATTCATACACATGCATACAGGCAGAGGCTTCCAAACATGGTGACACCTTAACTAACATTCACTTACCGTTGCAATTGGGGGTTAAGTATCTTGCCCAAGGACACAGCGACATGTTGACTGCAGGTGCTGGGGATCAAACCACCTACCTTCTGATTGGTGGACGACAGCTCTACGCCCTGTGCCACACTCGCTCAAATGTTAGACATTAAGGTTGAACCAGTTGTTCCATACATGGAATTTCAATGGAATTGTGCCACAACAAAGTCAACAGCTAACGGTTTAAAGGCAGTATTCTTGATCAGTCCCATGCAATAGTTTCTAGTTTGGCTTAGCACAAATGTGACTTGGAGAGTGTGAAGCGGAGGGGGTTCAGGTTGTTTTCAGCGTGTCAGGGTCAGTGTGTGGATTGGACTATGATCTGGAAGTGTGAGCCTGGTATCCTTTGCCTAAAGCTCTTCAGTGAAAGGTAAAGAGCAGCTGATTTTAAAATGGAAGGTAAAATGGAAGGTAAAATGTTAGCGTAGAGGAAACAATATTTTCATCCTTCACCCACATGTCAATAAAGGTTATATTCTCTGCAATTGGATAATTGATCAATTCAGTATAAAAAAAGGCATATGGCACTGCATTATCAGACTTTAATTTAACATTTCTTAGAATTCTTCAGGCATGGCAGATCATACAGTATATTGTTTTTACAGCATAACCCATTGGGGAGTCCAAAGCTTGCTCTAAGGACATATTGATGTAGCTTTGGAAGACTTCTAGGAAGCAATCAAGAGGTGGTGAATTGATTGACTGAGTTACTGATTTATTCATTCATTGAGAGTCACTCACTGGATTGGACTACAAGTTGATGGGATCTTCATTTGAGAATTGATTGCTCTGTTGTGTCCTGCGTCAACCTCATTTTCCTTCAGATGCCGAAGGGTCAGGTAGAGTGAGCTTTTCTGCTAAATAACTTTATCTACAGACGCAATCAGGACCAATAGTACCAATTATGTGTTCAAATGTTTTTATTCTAACAGGGTTATAAAGCTCCGGAATAAAGACCAATCCACATTTTTCTTAAATCTCTACCAGTAAGCAGCCATTCCATTCCAGTGTCTGCTGAATTCCAACACAGATACATGTTGTCAGTAGTTTATAGAATAAAACAAACATTCCATATCTACAAAATAATAATTATGTATACAATTTAAGCAAATATAATGCGGTATCTCTGGCGCTTGAATTTCTAAGGATAGGATTATAAAAGGTTTGGATATTTCATTAAACACAATTTGTCTGTTTCTCAACATATAATCTCCTTTCATGCCATACATAATGCTAATTTGTTAATCCATTCATTATTATTGTGTCTATTTGTCTTTTTCCAATAAGCACCAATAAGCCGCTTGACTACACAAGTTTGAAGAGTACAACGATATGTTTTACTTTTCTCCCAATATCAGCTTTGAAAACGTGTTCATGCAATTTGGTAACTGCACAATTCCTTCCACAGAAATGGGATTTGACTTCTCCCAGCATGCATTGTTAAGTGGGAAGAGAGAAACATATGGAAATGCTTTTAGTCCATTACACAACTGACACATGAGTGTCATCAATGTACTCTCTTGCATATGTGCACTTATTTGGTTAATTTTATAGAATAAAAATAAAATAGGAAAAGGGGATTCTCTCTGTCCCTTTCCCTTGAGCCGCACACAAATATTACACACATACACGGAGACGCACACTTAAATCGCCTCTTGCCTGTTTCCATGGAGACTGTAGTGAGCTGTTTCCTCACTAGAATCAGACCGTCTGACTTGATCACTATATAACATATGCACACACACACACACACACACACACACACACACACACACACACACACACACACACACACACACACACACACTGCAAAGTAATGCATTGTGTTTCTTACAGTATGTAGTAGGGTATATCCCAACATGTTCAAGGTTGTATTAGTTATGCATCATTACTCTACAGCTGTTATGTGAATCTATTCCTCTCGGTGTGAGTCTATAATGTACATAGATTGTCTTACAATATCCTGCAGATTTATTTTGTCTTATAATTCAAATATAAAATGTGCTTTTCAAAGAGCTTGTAAAAAAGTAAATAAATAAAGTGCATCAGTTCCCACGTTTTTATTTGAATGGAATTATACTACAAGTCTGATACGAGCTAGATGATTTGAAGAGGATACTATTTGCTTTTGTTGAAAGCTTAGATTACTGCAGTTAAAGATTGCATTACAAATATATTAATATTCAATGTTTATCAAACCAACAATTACATTTTTATTGAATGTATTATGGTAAAATGATTAAGAGATAATGCATGAACTGATACTAATCTCAAATATATCTCAAGTTTAGGGGTTTTTCAGAGTACTGGTACTTGCAGGGTAATTGAAGAAGAACACAGAGAAATTACTTTTTTCTGTCTGTTGTGTAAACTTTACACACATTACACACATAGGTAGGATATACATGCACAGAGGCAGGGACGTGCACAGACATTTGGAGGGGCTATTGCTCTAAACTAGAAAAAGGGCCTCCCCCCCACCCCCCCGAAAACGTAAGAGCTTTTTTATAAAAAAATGAAAACCAGGGAAAATTTTTGTTTTGCGGTCCATATCTCATTAACATATCTAATGTTGGTAACTATTAAAGACAAAATGCGGACAATTCTGTTTTAATGTAGTTTGACCATTGTAACGGATGTGCCTTAAATAAACTCACTAATTGATTAAACCAGTTTAATACGCATTATTCTTATTCTTATCATTCTTTATGAGCGCAGTAACGGTAAGGTATCTAATTACTTATTTATTTAGTATTCCATAACTTAATAACAGAGATGGTCAAACTTAAATTGAGACATGTCAGAAATCCTAAATGAAGCGGGGCAGTGAAGTGTTCTCCCGTATGTGAGAGAGGGCGATCAAGAAAAGAGAGAGAGCGGTGAGGGAGTTTACGGAGCAGTGTTTTTTTTGGAAATAACCGACGGTGTCAAGAGGAAGTAAAGTCCCCTGGTTTGTCCCCTATACTCTAACTGCCATGAGAAAACTCTAAATCAATAAAAGCATATTTAAAAACAGGGACATTTCCGGGGACAGATTGACCCGAGGATTGGCCACCAAAGCCAGGCAGGCACATGATCACCATAGCCATATGAGGCCGGACCGGACTCGGAGGGCTTTCCTTTGCTTTTCAGCTGTCAGATTATAAACAAAGTTACGTGACTGGGGCAGATGACAGTGCTGACAAGGTGTGTTTTATCGCAGCGAAACTCTACAATACTAATTGTGGGCTTATCATGTTTATTCGGCAGAAAAAAAGACTTTCGCTCTCTCCAGAGGGGCAGGTCAGCCAAAAAGTTCAAAAGGGCCGTTGCCCGGGCAACATTAGCCCGTACCTGTGCACGTCCCTGCACAGAGGATATAAAGGCACACACACAACCAGATAGGAGAGGTGTCAGAGCAGAGTGGCTCCCAGTTAGCCGGCACCAGGGAGGGTTGGTGCGTTGCTCAAGGGCACTGCGGCAGTGGCCAAGAGGGGAAAACTGGCACCTATCCAGCTACCAGTCCACACTCCGTTTGTCTGATCTGGACAAGAACCGGCAATTCTTCCGTTCCAAGGCCAAGTCCCTATACTGCCGACCCTTGGGCCCCTTGCACCCCTATTTGCAACCCCATTCAAAAACACTGCTATACAGTGGAGGAAATAAGTGATTGATCCCCTGCAGATTTTGTAAGTTTGCCCAGTACAAAAAAATGAACAGTCTATAATTGTAATGGTAGGCTTATATAAACAGTGAGAGTAAGAATATCAAAAAGAAAATCCAGAGATTGACATTATATAAAAGATTCAAATGTATTTGCATAATACTGTGGGAAATAAGTATTTGATCCTCTGGCTCCCACAGACAAGTCATCTTCCTTTAAGAAAGTACTTCTAATATCAGCTTGTAACCTGTATAACAGACACCTGTCCACAGAATCAATCTATCAGATTCCAACCTCTCCACCATGGGCAAGACCAAAGAGCCTCAGAGAGAAGACTGTAGAGGCACAAGGCTGGGAATGACTACAAGACCATCAGAAAGCAGCTTGGTGAGAACGAGACAACTGTTGTTGCGATTATTCAAAAGAATAATGTGTGTGTTTCTAAATGGAAGTAACAGAAAAGGAGCATCAATCACCCTCTGTCTGGGGCTCCACACAAGATCTCGCCCCGTGGGGTATTGGTGATCATGAGAAAGGTGAGGGATCAGCCCAGAACTAAATGGAAGGAACTTGTTAATGATCTGAAGGCAGCTGGGACCACAGTCACCAAGAAAACTATTGGTAACACACTACTAATGGATACAATCCTGCAGCGCCACAAGGCCCCTCTGCTCAAGAAGAACATGAACGAACCGTCTGAAAGTTGCCAATGAACATCTGAATAATTCAGAGAAGGCTTGGGAGAAGATGATGTGGTCAGATGAGACCAAAATGTTGATATTTGGCATTAACTCGACCATCGTGTTTGGAGGAAGAGAAATGCTGACTATAACCCCCAGAACCCCTTCCTCACCATCAAGCATTGAGGTGGAAACAATATGCTTTGGGAGTGTTTCTCAGGGGGGACAGGACGACTTCCCTGCATCGAGGAGAAGATGTACGGGGCTGTGTACCGTAAAATCTTGGCCGATAGCCTCCTTCCCTCAGCCAGGATACTGAAAATGGATCATGGATGGGTCTTCCAGCAGGAAAATAAACCTGAACATACGGCCAAAGCAACAAAGGAGTGACTAAAGAAGAAGCACACTTTGGTGATGGAGGGGCCTAGCCGGTCTCCGGACCTTAATCCAGTGGCGTAACTATCGCCGGTGCCACCGGTGCAACGCACCGGGGCCCAGTGCCGGCAAGGGGCCCATGCAAAAAATAAAATCAATTAATTTGTAATTTGTCTGTCCAATGACCTTGATCCCTTTCATGTCATGTGATACCTTGTGTGACGAGCGAACCGTTTAATCAACCTGTACTGTACTGTATAGCAGCAGCAAGTTTGGTAGCATTATAAAAAATGTAATAGCTTACATTTATAATGTACAGCAAACCAAAGCACAAGAGCAGCGCTCAAAAGAGAAAGGACAAGAGAGAACAAGGAGATGTAACAGCTAAACTGACAAAACTAGACCGTTTTTTTTGTCATACATCGTCCTCAAAATCGAGCGCTAACGATAGCTCACCTGCCTCACCACCATCATTGCCATCTAGCTCCACAAGTGAAGCTGTATCCGTGGCCATAGCTGTGCAACTTTCTTCTTCAGCCAGAGAGGCCCAAGGGCCCCAACTGATAGGGGACTCTATGTCGCTATTGAGACCCCCGACGCCAAGATCAAAAGCTATATTATAGCAACCGGTCTATGTAGGCCTACCGGCCCATTTCCCAGAGACAAACATCAAGTAAACAGGTTTAATCCTCTTCTTAGTTCGCTGTGCCGTTGTCAGGCTGTGGTCTGTGGCCAGGGCAGGCTGTTGTTGATAGTCTATATATGTGGTGCTTCTGAGTGGTTGTGTATGTCCGTGCGTGTGTGAGCGCATCAGCGTGCGCTTATGTTTGGGGCGATGGAGGGAGGGGGCCCCAAAACAATATTTGCACCGGGGCCAACCACAACCTTGTTACGCCACTGCCTTAATCCCATAGAAAATCTGTGGAGGGAGCTGAAGCTTCGAGATGCCAAGCATCAGCCTCAACACCTGAAGGATTTGTGGACCAAAATCCTTCCTGAGATGTTCACAAACCTGGTGACCAACTACAAGAAGCGTCTGACCTGTCTGTCCAACAAGGGTTTCTCCAACAAGTACTGAGACATGTTTTGCAAATCAAATACTTATTTCCCACAGTTAAATGCAAATCAATTTTTATCTTTTATATAATGTCAATTTCTACATTTTCTTTTTGATATTCTTACTCTCACTGTTTATACAAACCTACCATTACAATTACAGACTGTTCATTTCTTTGTAAGTGGGTAAACTTACAAAATCTGCAGGGAATCAAACACTTATTTCCTCCACTGTATCTCATACTATATCATAATTGAGCATTTTATACTACATTATGTTATGTCTCACAGCCTCTTTAACCACACTATGACACATTATGTCATGTTTGTATGGAAAAATAGTCGACTACTATAATACATTGTTTGATTACTTTATTTTACAGTTAAAGGTGGGGTAAGTTTGAGAAACCGGCTCGAGATACACTTTTTGTTATATTCCATGGAATGCTCTTAACATCCCGATAGCAATGAATATCTTAAGTGCTTTGGCAAAAAATCCATTAAAAAATGTCATCTGTGGAAGCCGTAGTAGGCTACTGTAAAAAGCACGACCAATCATTTTAGCCGGCCCGGCTAAAATAACTGGATGGCCTTCCATCTGTGCACAAACTTATCTCGTGCCCTCATTGGTCATGTGCGCGTTCGTGTGTGTTGGAGGAGGGGCTCTGTAAGGAAGTGGCGGATTTTTTCCGGCTGTGTATTTTCAAATTCTAGCTCACTCGAGCTGTATTCTCCCAAATTACCTACTCCACCTTTATATTATAATAGAAACAGTGAAATAGAAAACGACTTTTTGTCTAAAATACATTTAAAAAGTGGGGGGAAATTGTATGAACAAAAAATGTACTGTTTCAAAATAGTGGTCACTTGCCCACAGTCTGTTGTTATCAAGTTAAAAAAAGTACATACTGTAGGTCTACTTTAGCCTTTTTGTCTACAGGATTAGATTTATTAGACTGAAAATGCTAAATTTGTTGCTGGGATGTAATCTACAAACATTCTTACAAAAAGGTGTTTCTGAACCCCTTTACACTTGACACATACAAGCTAGCAAAAGTCCTGTAGGCCTACTGATGATAAACATTTGTACTGTTTCATCGTTACACTTTGTGATCTCACATAGCTTGTTATACGTCATCACAGGATGAGGAAGTCTGAAATATTAACATTTTTTTACTGTCTAAGGCAACTGCACAACTTTCACTTCCTCCTCAAGAAACCACCACCATACACAGACAGTAATAGGATGGAAATCAGCTGTTTTGTGTACCTGCGTGGTCCCAGCTTTCATTTGCATCCTGTGCATAAGCGCCAAGCTCAGCTACACCATTAAAAATGTACAAACAGCTCACGGACATGCAGCCACGTCTCAGAGCTCCTCAAAGGAAACACACATCATTACACGCTCACCCCTTCCCCTTTTTCTAATTTGCATCTGCGTAGTATGGATCTAGAGAAATGTGGAACAACACACCGCAGTTGTTCTTTTAGAATAGAACATAATGAAAAGGGGCTGTAATGAACTGTTGCCATGTATGCAACACACACAATGATGACAGCCGTGGTTACAAAAAGTGAGGGAGGGGAGAGCAGCTTTAACTTCATATTAATGAGATTTGTTCCTTATTTTTGTAATATGTAATATTTCCTTTATTGTCTATTTTCCAACTGCAGTTATAGTTTTTGATTTCTTTGGTAGAATTATTGTTCTACCTTTTTTATTTCTATTACATCTATTTTATCAATAAATCACCACAGATTCAGAATGGGTAGTACTTTATCAAAACCTGGAAAATTAGATTATCATTTTTACATTTTTATTTAAATGTTAATGTTAATATAATATACAACTATAAATAATAATACAAATACTGATGAACCAACCCTAAATGAGATTTTTTTTTGTTTTTTCCTGAACATTTCAGTTTTCATCATTATTCAAAAATGTACTCATCACAAAATTGCGATTGAGGTACAATATTCACTTATCTAAACTCAGTGCTTTATCCATAATCAAAAAGCACAATGTCTCAGGTTAGGCGCTCTGTTCCCATTGGAATCAATTTAAAAAAGACGAAGGCAACTTCAATTTGACTGAACAAGTCAAGAATGTGGTTCCTTAATCTCATTTTTGGACGACAACCGCCTCATTAGAAAGTTAAAGTTCAACTTTGTATAACCTCCAAAAAGTTTTAAAATTAATCTCGAGGTCAGACATAGGCCTACATTTCACAATGTGCCATCAGCATGATTTTATAACTGTGCTCTCATAAACAGTTTACATGTATTTGGATTGAAGGAAAATTACCTTGTTGAGGCATGTTTTAGACTGATCCTAAATTTACATCACGTGAAAAACGTCAGCAGCACATGCAAGCATGACCAGTGCTTGAATTGGAATGAAAAAGGTGCCAGTACTCTAAAATCAGCAACTTTTTCAAGTCAATTTTATATATACAGCCCACAAACAAGAATTTGGCTACTATAATGCTGGTGGGTTTGTCTCTTTACTACTGTATATTTTAGAAAGGTTCACTGTACTTAACATTTGTTATGATAGGCAGCGGATATGGCTAAAGCTCAGTAAGGTCAATATTAACTGAAAATATAGCAATCAAAGTCTAGATCTTCTGCTGAAGACACATGAAGCAGAGACCTTTCAGGTGAGAGCCCCTCTGGTGGTGTTCAACATTAATGACAAGGAAACAAAGCTCTGGTCAGAAGCATTTTTTATAAAAAGCTTTAACAAAATTAAGTATTTCTGTACATTTTGAATGCAATCTAACTTTCCAACTCAGAAAACGAAAAACGAAAAAGTGCCAAAAGTCTTCTCACATGGCTGAGCTGCTTTGCAATATACTTCACCACTGAAGAATACAAATATGTATAAAGTAAACTATGATGCAATCTAACTTTCCAACTCAGAAAAATGATAAAGAGCATGAACAAAGAATGTAAAAACAAATGCAAAATGTGCACAATCTAAAATGAGAAACTGTAACTGCAAGTAACAAAGTCTGAGCCATGGTAAAGAGTTACATTGAACACCAAGCTGATCAGATAACTCCCTGGTTGGTCTGAAGTCCTTCTATCTCCAGGATCTGTACAAATCGGCACATTATGCCAAAAGTCTTCTCACTGGGTGAGCTGCTTTGCAATATACTTCACATTGTTAGAAAAGGCTCCAGAAGGCCTTGGGGACATCAGTATCAGGGGCTGGAGCTGGACAGGCTCTTTCATCAGCACTTCTCCTTCCCTTTGCCAGCCAGGACCTCACATACTGTTCCGGATTGAACTGTCCTAGTGATGGTCCATTACATTTAATGAAAACCAGGCTGGACAGTCGGCTGACAGAGAGAGCATTCCTTTTTGCAGTAAGGATATCGTTCATGCAGCTGAATGCCCGCTCACACTCACTAGTGGAGACAGCGATGGTTCGGACTGCTTTCAGTAGAGGCTCCATGGCAGCAGGTGTACGGGATGCCCTGGTTTCCTTGTATTCGCGAAAGCCCTGAACAGTCTCTCTTCTGTCCACTTTCAGCACTTCGCACAAACGTAGCACCTCTACGTCCCCATACTGTACGTCTAACTCCTCTTCAGGCCAACTTCCAGGATGGATAACTTTCATGTCCTGGATTAGCTGATTGTCCCGGGCCTCCCGGCCATGTAATGGGATTTCTCTTGTGCTGACATGAGAGGAGGTTGTGGAAGTCATTCTGTGTCTCAGATTCTCTACCATACTGCGGAAAAACTGACCTGCATGAATCTGTACAAGCCTGCCATTCTCACGCAGGGCAACACCCTTGAAGGACTTCTCAGCTAGAGCTGTATGAACTGTAGTCATGTGTGGGCCAGGCATGGTGACCATGGATTCAAAAACTCGTATTTCTCGAGTTAAGAGCCTATCTGCTGTAGGCAGTGTCATCTCTCTTTTTTGGAGTTGCCGAGAGAGGTCGCTGAGCTCTGTGAGCGCATCGTACATCAGTCCCAGATTGCTGACAAACGTTGCAGATGTGAGCACATCATCCAGGCCCTTGTACTTTGCTCTGTCTCTGGAATCCCTGCTCGTGTCGTTTGCAGCATTTGTGAAGTGATCATGAAGCACTCGGTAGTTTTCCCAGACTGCTCTGACGCTCCTTTCACTTGAAGCCACCCAGCGGATGGACAAAACACGCCCTATCACCAGGAGACGCTGTCCGACTGCTTGCGCACACTGCGCTAACTGCCTCTGATTTTTGGGGGAGGCATGGAACAAGGAATAGAGTTTGTCAAAAAAGATCTGGAAATGATTGAGCCCTGAGACCTCCTTGACCACATCCCCAACTGCCAGCTCTAGACGATGATTGGAGCAGTGCCACACAAACAGGCTTGGGAATTTACTACACAACTGGGTAGCAACGCCTGTTCTCTTCCCTAGCATGACTGAAGCCCCATCACATGCAAAAGAAACGAAACACTGACCTAAAAAGCCCTCGTTAAAATCTCTTCCAAGACACTCCATTAACGCCTTTGTGATGTCATCAGCCGTTGTTCCATCCAACTCGATCAGCTCCCAAAAAAACGTTTCGGGCTCAGCATCAGCTAATGCTGAGCGTAGACACACAACAAGCACCGTTTTACCACTAATAGTGGTAGATTCATCGACCAAAACACAGAGTTTTCTTTGGTTTTCTGTAATGTCTTTTGCCATTTTTTTCTTCAGGTCATGAGCTATGTGGTCGATGATTTCGCCACAGGTTTTATTGGAGTGCAAAACCCTGCCCACGTTCAGCCCATTCAGTTTCTGTACATTCAAATCAATTGGCATGTCTGTGAATGGCCGGCTATGTTTGCCAATTTTATATGCCGTTCGAAAAACTCTGATAGTGGTGTCTAATTCAGATTTATGCATAGACTGCACTTGATGTTGAATAGTTTCACGTGAAGCAGATGTAAGGATGTCAGCAGCTTTTACATGGGCTTGTGATTCTTTATGTTCTTTGATTTTTTTTTCTCAGGCTAGCTTGTTGTTTGCCCTTGTCAACACCGAAATGAGACACTGCACACTCACCCCATTCAGTTGACAGTTTCAGTCCTTGTCCAGTGTGTATTCCCAAATATTTGACATCTCTGCATATCCGACATCCTAGCTTCTTATCTTTAAGAAGGAGCCATGCATTGGTCTTGCAAAAATATTGCACCTGGTCCGTTGTCCAGCAGTCAGGTGCATCGCTTTGCCCGGTGTTGGTGGTGGCAGTTGCGCCAGCAGCAGCTAACGTTAGAGGCTCTGGAGGAGGCGGCGGAGCTAGTGCTAATGCTAATGCACTAGAACTTGGAGCAGGAGGATCAACCAAAGAAAGCTCTCCATCAGACACAATTTCCAACACAGGCACAGCATTCTCTGTATTTGAAGTTTCTTCCGCCGACAACCGCTGTCTTTTTGCACTTTTATTAATCCACGCTAACATTTTAGAAATGCTAATTTGTGACGTGACTTGCTTTCCTTCTCTCGGGGGCGTGCCTGCTCTGTTCTATCACTCTACATAGCCACCCACTGGGTGGGAGTTGCACTGCATAAACACAACACACGTGCATCTAGGTATGTAAATTGTAAAGCATTAAAACATGGTTTTACTAACAGTTTTCAGTATGTTGTTACTTCGGCATTATTATTATTATTATTATTATTATTTTGAAACGTGTATTACTATTAAATCACGGTCAAATAGGTTAATTTTGACATAGTCGTTTCCACCACAGTATTTACATGGAGAAGATAAGCCCCGCCCCCTCTCCAGCACGTTCTGTTTGAATGACAGGAGTAAACAGCTGACAGCCGCTGTGAAACTCCAGCGGTTAGAGCGATGAGAATGTCCGTTCGGCACCTCATGACGCATCTACTGAGTACCGGGCGGCTGTATATATATATATGGATGTATAATAAGAACGGCGGGAGAGTGTTGAGTACTGGCACGGTGCATGAGTACCGGAGTACCGCCAGCATGCCGGTACTGAGCAAGAAGTGCCGGTACTCCATGGGTCAGAACCAGAAGTGCCGGTACTGCGTACCGGTGAGTACCGGCCCAATTCCAGCACTGAGCATGACTAAGCAGAGATTTAAATAGTTGCGGCTAGTTCTTCTTCCTTTCAATCTTTACAATGGAAACTCTTGGGCATTCAGATTGTGAGAGAATGAGGCTCTGGTGTTCAATGTGAACTTCTCCTTTCTCCTTCAGCCCACTTGTATGTCCAGGTTCTTTTTAAAATCATAACCTACATATGAATATGTGGTTTACATGAAAAGATCATTCCCTAACCAAATACAGTTAATCTTTTACAACTAAATCCCTATTTATTTACAATGCCTTCATATCAATGGTCATTAGTTGTTCATTACTGGTGCTAGGATTTAATGCTCAAACATAAACAAATATCAATATTCATTTGATTCTAATTCACATAACAATAAATCTATCATTTATTTTAATGTATCTTATTCATTATTCTGCATTATTCTCCGTGTGAATACAGCTGTCTGAAAGCTCATGGACGCTAGTAAAAAGGCATTTAAATACATCAACAAGAGCGTCAGAGCGTTTTACTGTCGTAAAACTGTCGTGCAGCACCGTTACAACAGCTAAACCGCTTTACGGGTGGGATTTTCTATCATCATGTAATGTAACCTGTCAGCTGCCCTTGCAAAGATGTGGAGAACATGTGAGTGTAAATAAGACATTGTTTGTATGCTATAAATACATTACATGTTATTTTATAGCCTTTTGGGCTTGCATTTAGTGAGCTGCCGTTAAAGCACATCATTATGAAGATAGTAAGCTAAGGTTACTTTGCAATGTAACGCTACATTTGTGATTTTGTAGCATAACAGTGGGTTTACAGTACACCTGGGGCTTGTTTCTGGTGTTTTCTCATGTTTTTAGAGACGTTAAATCCCTATAACTAATCAGTTGTATGGGGTGTAATGCTATCTTTAATTCGCCACTGCTGCTAGCAACATTTGACACTTTAATAACCAGATCCTTAAAGGAAAGATGCAGAAAATGCCCCTTATAACTGTTATACTAATATGTAGTGTATTATTAGGTTAATGTTAATCGTGCTGCATGAATGTAAAAGCAGGATTGTACTGGTGTAAATGGTTGAGGTAGATCTCATGGGTTTGTAAAAAAAGAGAAAGTGTAAAATGCTGTCACAATTTCCCAGAATTCCAAGTTACAAAAGTACATACCTTAAAATAAAACAAATACATTAATATATTAAATAATTTCATGGGAAATCAGCAAATATTCTCACATGAAAAGTTGGAACAATTAAATGTTTTTGTATGAAATATGATTTTAACAATTATGTACGTGTTAAACCATGTGATTTATATGTTAAAAACCACATTTGTAAAGTAACTAAAGGATTTTGAAGTAAATATAGCTGTCGGATAATTGTAATGGAGTAGAAATATAACGCTGCATGAAAATAAAAGTAAAGTCAAATCAAGTTAAGCTCAAAATACGACTAAAGAACAACACTGACTGCACCATTTTTGCTCTATAGGGGGAAGGTGCTGCATTAAGTTACAATAAGTATTGTTCTTTAGTCGAATTTGTATGTACCTTACTTGAGTTTTTATTTTCAGGTAATTGATTTTAAGTACAAAATATTTAATAAAATGTCATTTATTAAATCAGAGCACTCCTCTGATGTTACACTTCGTACATTCATGCTAATGTACAAATCGTTGTCATGCCATATGTTGTATAAAACTGTTCTTCACTGGAGTACAACATGAACGTTTTCTACGAGCGGAGCACACATTTAAATTATCAATATCTCAGTTCATAAAATTGTGGGGAGCTAAAATCGAGAGAAATTTGAATATTTCTGAAGCCCTACTTTCTATTGTATTAAATTAGCATATCTATCAAAACACGCAGCTCTTTACTCATACACATGTGGTCTACCTCCTTCACAGATGCCTCCTGCTGAAGTCTGCAGAACATAACTGACACAAAATCAGTTGAAAGCTAAGAGGCGACATGGCGTATCGTATTCTCAAGTATGCGGTGCTTCTCCAGAAGTACAGGACTCCGCTGCTCATCACGAGCTGTGGGGGGGTCTTTGGCGCCAACATGTTCTACCACATGTTCCCCGACATGACCTACCGGCAGCTCTATCAGGCCTGGTCCAAAGGAGAGCCGGTCACCATGTCTGAAAAGCTCCAGGATGTTTTCCAGCAGGTAGGGAGAGTTGTCCAATTCATCTCCAAGATAACAGAAGATGTCAACTTAAGTACAATGGTACAATTAGTTGCAAATGGTGCAGATGTTAAAGACGATTACATCTAGAAGTTCCCTGTAATGCCAACTATTGAACTATTAAAATCAACAATCAAGCAATTACTGTTATGTCAGTTGATGCTAGTACAACATAGATATACAAACCTTTATTTCAATACATTTAAGCACTCACAATGATGAGCGGTTTAATTACATTTTGTAATATTTAATCACAAAGCACTCAAAATATTTAATTCACAAAACAATACATTAAGAGTTTGTGCGATCTACAATATTAAAGATATAATATCACATTTCCATGTGAAAATGTCTAAAGATTACTACATCCATGTGATATATCTTATTAAATAAGTGTATCCTAACATTATTCTATACTATCATTTTAAACAAAGGTATGGTGCGTTTTTGGTTGCCTGTAATGGACGGATATTACGGAAAGGAAACTTACATTTCTTCCGGTTTCGAGCCATATCTGGGGGCTACACTATTTTACAACTTGTCATCAGGAAACAAGCTAAGAACATTTTAGCGACTTCATCCAATTTTAATCTCAAAACTACTTTATTCCATTTTTTAAAAT
Source organism: Gymnodraco acuticeps (assembly GCF_902827175.1). Classification (NCBI taxonomy): domain Eukaryota; kingdom Metazoa; phylum Chordata; class Actinopteri; order Perciformes; family Bathydraconidae; genus Gymnodraco; species Gymnodraco acuticeps. The sequence goes on along the minus strand of NW_022990034.1, from coordinate 242,297 downwards.
GTTTTCCAACACTGGGTCTGTTTATTTTGGAGATAAGTTAACCTCTGCGGGTAAAACAAATGACAAATAAAAACAATGGATTCCTAACGGGGATCCTTTTGTTATTTTCTTTATTGCGGCACGCCTAGTGGCAGTAAAATGACCTTTATTGCCTTCATAGCATTATAATGTATAAATAATTGCTTTTTGAACACAAAATTCCAATGTTGTCATTCATAGGTGTTAAAGGACTACGGTATCAGCTCACCTGACAATTTCTCCGCCTTCGCCTCCTATGGGTTCCATCCTGTTGGCGCTGGGGTCCCTTGGCTTCCTGCCGGGGCAAAAATTGGCATCCCGGCCAACTTCAACAGCACGTCGGATGACTCGAAAGGAATCACCAACCGCACCATCTTCATCGACGGCAAAGCGGTGGACTGGAGCAGCGAGGTCGGCTCTGCTCTACAGGAGGCGCTGGTGCTGTCCCTCGGTGCGCAGAAGTTCGCCATAGCACGCGAAGTGGCCCGCTTGCAGTCCGCGGGCCCCGTCTTGAACGCTGCTGTCGCCCCAGTCTGCCTGGGGGGGGTTTGGGTGTACAGTGTGCTAATGAAGCAGCTGTTTGGGCTTCACACTGGGCCTCTGTTGTTCCGCGGTGGTGTGAACATTCTGGCGTTGGGAATTGGGGCCGTGTCCTTCTTCCTGGCCTCTGATTCGGTGCGCAGCTGGATTGACAACAGCTCGGACCGGAGAGCGGCAGGAGTGTCACGCGTTTACGCCCAAGGAGGGGTGGAGTTTTACGATAAGATGCTGTCCAGAAACCAGACGCTGCGCTCCCTGATGGGGCAGAAGGGAGTGGAGATGTACGCTCCCAGTGGGAACTTGTTTCCTGCCAACCTCCTTCAGCTCAAACAGACTCCGTACACAGCCAGGAGGCAGGGGATCCTCAAACTGCTGGTGGAGGAGAACGCTTGAAAATAACTGGGAGGCGGGAATGGATGTCACCTGAAGCTGTAATGATGAATTAAGTTCTTCAACATCTCCTGTTCCTGCGCTTATTTCAAAAGCAAAAAACCCTGGCCAATAGGTTTTTAATTTATTTTATATTGAATACTCCATCCCACATGTGCTGAGGTGTCCACTGATTAGTGGCTAATCTATGAAACAAAAGCTAGAATGAAATGTTTTCCACTGTACCAATAAACATTTTTGAACCCTATTCAGAGCATGTGATGCAATATGTTGTTTACTAGGCATGTAAAGATTCTTTGTCACGCATAATGGGGTCTAATTTGGCTCTAGATATTATAGTTAGAACCTGGAAATGATAAGAGTTGCAAAACAGGTCGAGCCAACCATATTTGAAAAAAACAAAACATGCTTGCACTTGTTATATTTCACACAGGCTCCGCCCTCTACTGGACTCTATGGGTACTACTCTCTATCATGCTGTGCGTGCTTTCACCTACTGAGTTTTACGTAAACGTAGCCGGCCAATCGGGGCGAGCCTACCTGAATGCGCGCGCAGGCCCACAGTATATAAGGCGGCTACACCAAGGCTGCTTCTCAGGTCGACTATTTTCATTTCCTCGCTCCTCAGTCCTCGGTTTCACCGGAAGTTGATTTGCCTGCGCCATCTTGAGTACCGTCCCATGGCTCTTATTTCTGCCGAAGGACCGAGGAGCGAGGAGCGATCATGGAGGAGCGATAACCGAGGAACCACCAGACCATCCTCCGATGAAATCCTCAGATACTCACCCCGCCCCCTTACTGTGTATCGCTCACTGATTGGACGAGGCAGTGCATGCACTGATCTGATGCTTCTTGACATGAGAGCAGAGTGAAGAAAATACATGAACCTCACGGGAGTCACTCCTCAGTTTATACCGTGTTTTGTTTCAATTCATGTATCATTTAGTTACAAATATGTGATATATCTGAACAACAAAGTGGTCAAAAATCATTTAATTCATTTTTTGGAAACATTTTCATGATCGCTTTTTTCGTTTTACATTTTCATTTATTGTCATTTCCATTCAGTCAGTCATTAAGTGCTATTGAAATGTTAATTTACTACATATCCAAACAAACAAACAAAGTGTGCAATCCAATGAATGTTAATCTAACTGGGTTTTGATAGATAACACATCTCTTTTTCTTCTCTCAATTATTGTATTTCTATTGTGCACTCTAATCAATATTAATCAAACTATTGTTCGTTTTACATTTTCATTTATTGTCATTTCCATTCAGTCAGTTATTAAGTGCTATTGAAATGTTAATTTACTACATATCCAAACAAACAAACAAAGTGTGCAATCCAATGAATGTTAATCTAACTGGGTTTTGATAGATAACATATCTCTTTTTCTTCTCTCAATTATTTTATTTCTATTGTGCACTCTAATCAATATTAATCAAACTATTGTTCGTTTATACATTTTAAGAATGGCGTTTATCTTTTTTGAGAATTAGTTCTTATTTTATTTTATTTATTGGGGTCTACAACAGATGATACAAATGTTTGTGTCAGTAAATGTGTACTAACAGAGGCGGGGGTGTGTGTGGAAATAACGGGGACAGAGCTGCTGTCAGACGATCAGCTGTGCAGCGTCATCACAAACGGACGTCGCTTCACGACGCTCCGGAGGAAAGGACGTCCCATTGCTCTTAAAACTCATTTCCCTGCTTCTCGTGGTTTCCTTGCGTCCCTCCATGCTTCCCTGGTGGGAGGGACTAAACGCAGGGAAACGACGCAAGTGAGGGAAGCAAGGATTTCATTTAATCGACCTGAGAAGCAGCCCAAGCCCCCAGGAAGTGCCCCGGACTCAGATGAAAATATTCGTGCTGGCCAAACGGCGGTACTACACTTCCGTTTGGTTGCCAGGCCCGGAAACACTTTTTCCCATTGACTTACATGGGGAAAGAGTGGTCTGTAACTCGTTGGATAAATTTTTAAAAACTAAATAAACTACCCAGTATGAACACTTGTATAGCCCTTATTAAAAACATTCGTTCCTCAAGTTGTAAAAATGTGCTAATAACGTTATTCTGAGAGTTATTTCCCTCTGCATTATGAACGCGCATCTAACCCACGGGACCGCGCCGCCCGGCACGTTCATGTTACGTGTCCCGACCAATCAGAGCACACTGTGCTCACAGGGAGGGTGGGGCTGGAGCTATTGGAGCTACAACGAGCCGTTAAAGGCAGAGAGTGAAATTCAGTGAATACACGTAATTTACAGAGATGCTGTATGAGAAACCAATGTGAGTTGCGTTTATCTTTACCCATGGATAAGAACGGATCCATATCGTGTTACTGCCATCCCACGGAGCTGTAATAATGGATATATTGCACATGTTTGCTGTAATTCATTATCATACTACATGGGCTGTATGATTAAATCTTGTACCGTAAATGTTGTATTAAATAAACTTAATATTACCGACATTATTAACGTCCCTGTGATTGATTGATTGATTGAAAAGTTTATTAACAGCTTGTATATTGGGTACAGTACAGTACAGCTCAAAACATACAATTGTTAAGGGGATGCAGACCAGAGAAAGACTTTCGTCTTGTTTACATCAGGGTCCCCCATTTCCAATTCATCATATCATTTAAGACATAAGACATATTTGACATACAGATGGCTTATTTACAATTTACATACAGGTGGTTTTTTACATACAGATTGCTTATTTACAATTTTCATTTTAGATTTCGTTCTAATACATCCTAACCGGACATTTAAGACATACCAAGTCTACAGATATACAGTTAGTAACAGAGTCTAACATGCGAGTATATACTTAGATGGGGGGGGGGAAGCTGTCCATTGAACGACAGGTTGAGATTTGTACCATTACCGGGGCCAGTTTTGCAATGCTCTCCCCCGAAGGTGCTCTTTAAGAGAGGTTTTGAAGATAAGTATAGTTTTACTTTCCTTTACAGTTGTGGGAAGAGCGTTCCACCTTGATGTGGCATAATTGCGAAACGTGTATTCCCCCTTTTTTGTGCCAAATCTGGGTTTCATATGATTTGTGGAGCTCCCTCTGGTGTTATGATTATGGTATTCCTTGACCTTTGGGAAGAATTTTGACATGTACATGGGTACCATAGAGGTGTAGTGGATCTTGTAGACCAGGCCCATTGCAAGTAGCTGTACTCTGTCGTCTACTCTAAGCCATCCTAGGTTGTCAAAGTGGGCAGAGGTGAGGTGGGTTCTAGATGAAAGGTCAAGCAGTAGTCTGACCAGTTTATTTTGCGATGTTTGAAGTTTTATTTTTAGCGCCTTGGAGGTGCTATGGTTGATTGATTGATTGATTGAAAAGTTTATTAACAGCTTGTATATTGGGTACAGTACAGTACAGCTCAAAACATACAATTGTTAAGGGGATGCAGACCAGAGAAAGACTTTCGTCTTGTTTACATCAGGGTCCCCCATTTCCAATTCATCATGTCATTTAAGACATATAAGACATATTTGACATACAGATGGCTTATTTACAATTTACATACAGGTGGTTTTTTTACATACAGATTGCTTGTTTACAATTTTCATTTTAGATTTCGTTCTAATACATCCTAACCGGACATTTAAGACATACCAAGTCTACAGATATACAGTTAGTAACAGAGTCTAAAATGCGAGTATATACATAGATGGGGTGGGGGGGGGAAGCTGTCCATTGAACGACAGGTTGAGATTTGTACGATTACCGGGGCCAGTTTTGCAATGCTCTCCCCCGAAGGTGCTCTTTAAGAGAGGTTTTGAAGGTAAGTACACTGTAAAAAAAGATCGTAATTTTACAGGAAATAACTGTAAATTTGTATAGTAATTATCATGTTTTTTTAAATAACTTGCAAAATCCTGTAAAATGACAGATATTAACTATAAATTAACAACCCAAAACATTATTTGAAGTATTTTGACAATAACAACAAATAACGTTTATTTCCTTTTTTTTTTACTGTAAATTTACTATATAATATTTACAGTATTTTTGCACTTTCAGAAAATGCATGCAGATGTACGTAAAATAAAATGTTTTTATCTGTAATTAAATATGTAACTCGTAATATAAAAGTGTATTACTATTATAAGACTTTAAGATGTTCTTTGTAATTTTAAGGTAAACATAAAACTGTAAGAAAAGCGTAAAATAAAAAAAACGTAAAATGTAAGTAAAACATTTTTACATAAATCATTTTCTCAATATTCGATTGAATCCAACAAAAACACAAAATATCCAATGTTGAAACAAAAGTAAATAAATATGTTTTCATGAAATTCCTAACTTACTATATTGTAAACATCTACAGTTGACAATATCATTAAAAAAAAAAAATCATAGAAAGTGGAGAAATCTCTGCAGGGAGGACCAAGGTTTAAAACACACACTGTTATTTACTCAACAATAAGTCACAGTTATCCTTGTTTTATTTATGTGTTCTGTTGCTGTGTTTTTTTTCCATTGGTCAATTTACAGTAATAAACCTTAGTTTTACAGTATAATGTATGGTTTTCGGATTCTGGCCGACAGCCAGAGCTACGGCACTTGAAATAGAATTCAGCCAAAACACGGCAGACAAGTCAGGCATGTTTGGAATGAGTCCACAACACTCCTGATTGGTTAATATAAACATCATCGAAGAAACCTGCCAATGAGAACTGTCCGCGCCTGTCGTTCACATTTGAAACATCCAAGTCAGTTTGAGCGGGTCTCCTCCTGCTGGAGCTACAGCTGTCTGTGTGTCTGTTACAGGAGTTTATGGATTCATATCGGGATCGTTTTACATCTACACGTTAAATATGAGCATCGGGACGTCAACAAAGAACAGAAGACTTGAGATCTGGTGAGTCCTGCAACTGTAATGGAGTTAAACATGTATTTAGATAATCCTTACTTAGTTTGTGAATGTTTTATTTTTTATTTAAGGTTACGTTTCTTCTTCTAGTTAGCTGAGTTTCTTCCGGTTAAGTTGGTATGCATAATTAATAGGTTGTTAAATGTTAAGAAGCCCTGAGATGCTGTTTCTTGCAAGATGTTGCGCCCGGGAAACCCGGCTTAACATGCGGCTGCTAACGTTAGTTTACAGTTTATTGCAGTGCCGCCCCCCCACCCTCTCGTCTCCAACACGGGAGAATTACACATAAACATGCAGTGGGGTATCACAGTGTTGTCGCCAAGTTTAATGTAAAGTTTCACAGCTTTCTTACAGCGGAATCTAGTTTGTTAATGTTCAGTAGCCAACAGCTAGCATAGCATAAACAGCTAACCGCTAACGTTCGGCTAATTTGCTAGTTAGCTCTGCTCTATATATTACACGCTAACATGACTAGCTAATGTCACACTGTGAACTAAAATACTTTTTGTATTACTACATCATACATGCTTGGTCCAAATCACTGCTAAAATTAATTATTTTTGAAAATGTATAGTAAAGAAACACTCAGCCATGCATGAAATAACATGGCAAAAGAATACGGGTAATGTTTGACCCATGTTGTGCCTTAGAAGTGTAGTGATACAAACATGATTTGTATTCAAAAAGTAAGAAAGGGACAAATAAAAATTAGACTTGGTGTTGATCCAAAACATGTTAATTGAGGAATACCTGGGATCCTGAATGGTTAAAGTAATTTATTGCAAAGATATTTACAATTAAAACTAATTCGGGTCACTTTTGACACATGTTGGTTGTATGTTGTGTAACAAAGGGTTAACATGACAGCTGTGATGTTCACTCTTTTGACAGAGCACCAGTGGACAGCGAAGACTATGGAAGAGAAGATGTGATGGTTTTGTGTGGAAAGCTGCTAACGCCAGCCTGTGTCCCTCTCATCAGTCTCTCCAGGCAGCACCCAGCTATTCTTGCAGATGAAAAGACTTTGATATGTGAGTAATAACTAACTTGTGTCTAACATAATATTGAATGTGGTTTAGTAAAGTATTTAAAAATACCCCACATTGTACATGTACAGGACAATCAGACCTTGTTCAACAAAGATCATCAGACAATTGTTTTGTCTTTAAGGTACAGCTGCAGCAGAGAGTCTTGAGTTTGAAGAAAACACTAACATTTTATTTAGTGTTGTTTAATCAATCAATATTTACTGGTCTTGAATTTCCTCACTGTATTACAAAATGCTCGAATCTTATTGTACAGGAACATTATGCAGATTTCATCACCTGAAGATAAAAATATAGATTCAGCGATATGTACCATTTTAAGGAAATGGACTGTTAGCGGTATTTACCAAAGCTCCGCAGCTGTAGCTAGGCGCTGCTAATGAAAACTCAAGTGCTCAATTTGTTGGTTTTTCTTTTTTATTAAGAATTGACCAAGCATATCTTCCTCTTCGAAATCCTAGTTGTACTTCGCTAACACGCAGTGCCTGGGAGGGTGCGTTTGATTGTTCCCACAATAGTGCGTGCGTGCGCTTGTGCTTCAAAGGTCCATCATACAAGATGTAGGGGATCTATTGGCAGCTGCTGATAATAACATCCATCATTATGGTTTACTAATAGTTATCACTTCACTTCCTCCTCCAGCATCTGGACACAGCAGGAACCTACGCCAGGATCCTGTTTGTGGACTTCAGCTCTGCCTTCAACACAACACTCTGGCTGGAGGCTGCGCTCCATCAGGACCAACACCTCTCTCCCTCAGGACCAGAACCTCTCTCCATCAGGACCAACACCTCTCTCCATCAGGACCAACACCTCTCTCCATCAGGACCAGAACCTCTCTTCAGGACCAAAACCTCTCTCCATCAGGACCAACACCTCTCTCCATCAGGACCAGAACCTCTCTCCATCAGGACCAAAACCTCTCTCCATCAGGACCAACACCTCTCTCCATCAGGACCAGAACCTCTCTCCATCAGGACCAACACCTCTCTCCATCAGGACCAACACCTCTCTCCATCAGGACCAACACCTCTCTCCATCAGGACCAGAACCTCTCTCCATCAGGACCAAAACCTCTCTCCATCAGGACCAACACCTCTCTCCATCAGGACCAGAACCTCTCTCCATCAGGACCAACACCTCTCTCCATCAGGACCAACACCTCTCTCCATCAGGACCAACACCTCTCTCCATCAGGACCAGAACCTCTCTCCATCAGGACCAACACCTCTCTCCATCAGGACCAAAACCTCTCGCCACCTCAACAAGGCCCCCCCCCCCCCACTGGTGGCACGTATGGGGCGGGCCATTCTGCACATGCGTTAAATATGTTAAATATTTTAACGCAATTAATTCAAAAAATTGATTACCGCCGTTAACGCGATAATTTTGACGGCACTCATTTTAAGTTTTCAGAGTAATTGTTTCCTACAGAACATTTTGTGATGTCATTTTGTTGAACCTGTTTGATTGGAAAATGTTAGAAAAAAACTGTAAGATAACAGTATTCTAGCTGTAGAACTTTAGGTTCTGTATTTATTTTAGTGTTTGATCATACAAATCTAATAAAAAAAATGTAAACTGTTTTTCTCATCAGAACTTTATTTAAGGTATTTTAATGTAACATTTTAAGACAATGGATTTTGAAAAGAGAGGAAAGTTTCCTCTAAAATCTTTAAGGACAATTTCTGTATACTTGCTTTTGCACTTTATTTCAGTTAATGTATTTTTACTTTAATTTAATGTTTTTTGTTTGGCAGCCGCTGCTGCCAGTCATTTGACCGTTTTTTTACGGGTTTTTTGCCCGTAGAAGTTTTAGTGCTGTACTTTTATTAAATGTTATTGACTGTAATAAGAGAGGATAAATCTGTAAAATTACAGTGTTTGCACGTTAAAATATTAGTGCTGTACTTTTATTAAATGTTATTGACTGTAAAAAGAGAGGATACATCTGTAAAATTACAGTGTTTTCCTGTAAAATCTTTAAGGACAATTCCCGTAAATTAATGGCTATTTTACTTTAATTTAAGGGTTTTTGTTTGGCAGCCGCTGCTGCCAGTACTTTGACCGTTTTTTTACGAGTTTTTTTTTTACAGTGTATAGTTTTACTTTCCTTTACAGTTGTGGGAAGAGCGTTCCACCTTGATGTGGCATAATTGCGAAACGTGTATTCCCCCTTTTTTGTGCCAAATCTGGGTTTCACATGATTTGTGGAGCTCCCTCTGGTGTTATGATCATGGTATTCCTTGACCTTTGGGAAGAATTTTGACATGTACATGGGTACCATAGAGGTGTAGTGGATCTTGTAGACCAGGCCCATTGCAAGTAGCTGTACTCTGTCGTCTACTCTAAGCCATCCTAGGTTGTCAAAGTGGGCAGAGGTGAGGTGGGTTCTAGATGAAAGGTCAAGCAGTAGTCTGACCAGTTTATTTTGCGATGTTTGAAGTTTTATTTTTAGCGCCTTGGAGGTGTCGTGGCCAGTGGCCTTGTTAGGTTAGAGGGCGCTCAGTTTAATGAGTACCTCTGCTGTTGTTACCCTTGCTAGACTGAAATCATCTTTGCGTACCCCTAGGTTTTTGTAGTAGGTCATGATGTGATCTACTCCAAAAAGCCCTGAGTGGGAGGGTAATTTATTTACAAGAGTTGTGGCTATGTTTGTGAAAAAAATGTTCAAGTACTTGGCCACATCCAGTTTGTCTGTGATGAGCCTGTTATCTGTCTTTATGTTTAAGTTAGAAAATCTTGTTTTGAGTTTTTTACTGCAGCCAAGCTGGTTATTGAGTAATTTCCAAAGTTCACAGGGTTTATTTTTGTTTTCCTCAGTTTTGACATTGAAGAAATTCTTTTTGGCAGTTTTGATCATGGAGCTTACGTCATTTCTTAGTCTGTTTATTTCAATTTTGAGTTCAGTCACGTGGGCCTGGAGTTCACTGCTCGTGCTTTTGGAAAGCATTGACTGACTTTTATGAAACTCAGAGCATTTTTTGTCTCTGGTTTTCATGGCGGTCAGTATGCCGGAGTGCATCCACGGCTCAGCGCGATTTTTTACCCTGGTTGTTCTTAGGGGGGCCAAATCATTGAGTATTGCAGAGAATTTGTTTTTGAAACCAAGCCATGTTTCTTCAACTTGTGTACCACTGAGCTCATCTGACCAGTCCAGGCTCTCCAGTTCTAGGTTAAAGGCCTCGCTAGAGTAGTTTTTGAGGTCTCTAGATATGACTGTTTTGTGACAGCCGGCCCTTTGTTTTAGCTTTTTGCGGGTACAGTAGCTTCGTATGGAGAGGCGAAGTCACGCCCATCTACTTCCGGACCATGGGACCCCGGAAGCGAAAAATTTACATTGAATTCAATGGAGAGAGAACACATATCTTTTGATCCCGTTTGAATTGTGCCACGAACTACACATATGATGTTTGTCAATCTTAAACAATCATTTCCATGTCAAAAAAGTCACATTTTGTCGTAAAACTGCTGAAATATAAGACTGAAAAATACGCTACTACAAAGACTACAAATCCCAAATCCCATTCTGGGTCGCGTAAGTGAGGTCACAGGCATGCTCGGTGATTTATAATAAGACTCGTAATTAAAGCGAAGAAGAAGAAGATCTCATAACTGATTTATTCCCTCCAATAAATTATAGATCGCTAAAAATAAATTCACTTTTACAAGATGCCTGTGTGCTTTGTACCAGGTTGTAGTCATAAAAGTGATCATACCACTTGCTCCTTCTATCGCTTCCCGTCTGATGAAAGGACCAGGAGTCGCTGGATCAGACATATCAGGTAATATCATAGGTAATATACATGTTGTGCATGGAACATAGTCAAGTTAGCTACCTAGCTAGTAGCGACGAGTAGCGAGCACGTTAGTTAGCATTACATTAATTAGCCTTGTCATTTTTAGTAGCCTTACCATGAAGTTATTATTTTATTACATGAAGTAAACCAAAATGTTAAACAGTAACCAAACATGATGGTAAGTATTTCGTGAAACTTTTGAAGAGTAGCCTACTGCGCCCTCCACCGGGTGCTAAGGAAGCAGTTCAGGGAGAGTCGAAGGCAGGCATGGAGCTTTGCATGACATTCTTCTGGACGTGTTTAATTGTGATGACAATCTGTTTGTTGGAAAGACAGTCGTTGTGTGCTTATTGAGAGAAAATTGTTAGAAGAGATAATTATTCAAAGTGTTGTTACTTTAAAGTGTTGTTACTGACCTTTTTCTCTTTTATTTTCTTTACCTCACCTGTAACTGCTGAGACGTTGAGGAAAATGCACACTGACCTGCTCTGGCAACCTGATTTCCACTGTACGTAATAGTATTTGGTTATGGTATATTATTTATATACATCAAAGGCACAATGCACCCCCCAGAGACACACATGTATTGAGTGTGATATTTTGCATAGGTCATGTGAAATCATCTTTACATACTAGAAAACTGTAGGAGCGGCAACTTGTTTTGAAATTGAATTTTTAATATCCGATAATAAAGTTGATCTGTTTTCTTTATTCTTCTCTCTTCCCAGCTCCATCCATCACCATTCTCTGTTCCTGCAGGTCCTGCTTGCTAATCAATGCTCATATTTTTTTACACAATTACAAATAAAGTCATTGTATTGTATGACATGAAGTTGTGCTTCATTCGGAGTCAATAATAAATTCATTCTGCCTTCAACTGCGCAATGATTGTGGACTGCACCGACATCCATGTAGCTGCCCCCCAGTAAGATGAACCAAGCAAAGAGGGTCCCCATCATGCCCAAGGACATCCAGCTGGCCCGCCGCATCCGCGGAGAGAGGGCTTAGACTGACCTGAGACCAGCACACCCAAACACAACAGCTCTTTTAAGAGCCACATACATTTTCAAAGAGTTGCAATCCTACGTTATTATAATGATTAAACTGGTTCATGTATCACTTAGTTTACTGAACCGTGATGAATGAAAGAAATGAGTGAGGTAGTGGTTTACTGAAGTTACAAATACATTAATATATGAGTAACAGGTCAGTGTAAACACAAGCTTCTGTCAATTATGGATCATTCAAACTATTTATATAAAAATATGTAATAAAGTTCTAAAACAAGTATTCGGTATATTCCTTGATAGCTTTTGGAGAAGGTTGTTTTTAAGTTTACTAAAATCTATCGTTTCAACTGTTTCACTTTATAAAAAGGGAACAGGTGAGTAAAGCATCATTGAGTTTCTTATTCTGTCAGTAAAGTATCCAAATGAACGTTTTTCATTATTTTAGTCAACCCTAAACAAATTGATTGTACCTTTTAATGATGACCTTACATGGTCGGCAAAGTTAAATTAACTTCAGAAAATCAAATCTGTTCTGAGAAAAAACTAATAAATGTTTAAAGATAGGAACTTGCCATCCCACTGAAAAACAGTCCGTAGAGATTTAAAGGCGTAGTTGTAGTTCAGTCCAACGTTTCATTTGGATTCATTTGACAACAGTCAACTATTTTCATAAAGAATATATATATTTTTCAAAGTCAACTTTATTGTCAATCTTACTCAGTTTGAGAGATCAAAAAGACGTTTAAATAAAATTATACAATTTACAGATATGTATACAAATATATATATCCTATATACACCATCATGTATAATGATGGTGTATGATGTAGAAGGAAGTGTGGTAGATAACAAGTAAATATAGAGTTACATACAGATCCATGTTACAGCAAAAGATGGAATAACTAAGAAGCACGCAGTATAATAATAATTACATGCAACAATTAAATAACTGCTCAGCATCTCCACCACAATCCCAATCTGCTGTGTCCTGTTTTCCTCCCCCCTGCATAACACCCCATCACACATACGAAACACAACGCAGAGTCCGAGGGTGTTAAGAGTATGTTTATTGAAATGTCCTCCTCTCTACTGGCCAACACAGGGAGCATATGCTGGGTGTAGAATTGTTCCAGGAGGAGGAGATTTCCATGCCATGCAGGGTCTTTGGGGATGGGGATGATGATCGCCTCCTTCGTGGTCCACACAACAAAGTAGCAGAGACTCCGGTCTGTGATGTGCAGCTGCCCTTGGACCTGGTGCCAGTATGGGTGATTCTCCTTGAGAATATATGACCCACCCTCCTCACGGAGACAGAAGGATGGTAACTGGACTGCCTCCGTGATGGTCATGTTCCTCTGGCTGTGTGGACACTTCACCTCCAGCAGGGCAGATGGCTGCACAAGTCCATCGGGTGATGCTCCCAGAACACCCGACTCACTCACAAAGAGACCAGACTCGATTCGAACACTGTCACTTGATAGGCCTCCACAAAAGCCTTCACCCCTTCGGCCTCGTTTACAACCCCCCAGTTGACAGTTGGCGATGTCTCTGGCCAGTGGGTTGTATGTCTCCTCTCGCTGTTGGTAAAGTTGAGACACCGACTGGACTACTTTGGAAGTGCCAGGCTTCCTCCACTGGCACTCAACATCTGTGGAGCTGATCTGCCACATGGTAAATATTGCCAATGCTGCAGCGTGGCTGCATTTGTACATCTCCTGTGCACAATCACAGACAGCGCTCTGCATCGCGCCATCGTCTCCCATGCAGATCTGTAAAAATAAAGTAAGTACCATTTGTTAGCATGCTATAATAGATTGAATGAGCAATAATACAAGGATGGTCCGGATCTGAGGGTGGGAGGGTTTATTTTTCCATAGTTTTGTCCTCTTGTCTGTTGTTATTGTTTGTTTTTTCTGTATTTTTTGTAATTTGTGTTGTATTGGTTGTGATTGTACATTGTATTTTTCTAAATGTCTATGAATACATTTTTGAAAAACATTTGATCAACAATAAAAAAGGATTTGGTCAGGATCTAGACTCAGTGTGTAGTTTATTAATTAATCAATGCTCTCTACATTAGGAAAACACATACCGGTGTACCAGAGGGAGTCACACACAGCTGTGACTAGATAACCAAAATCCTTGAATCGACACACAGCAAATAAAGTCAAATGACACAACGAGAAAAAGGAGATCACACATACAGTATAGTCGATATAAAACTGGCCGCTTCAATCTGAAGAGCAACTAAAACAAAACACGGGAGTGTACCTTGTTCTTGTGAACACTAATGTTATCCACAGCATACACAGAGACCACGAAGTTCTTAAGGAGAAAACTAGTTGCTAAAACAAAACACGTTAGTGTACCTTGTTAGCTAATGTTAGCTAGCTGACATTAACGTTACACATTGCACTCATATTACTCACCGAAACCTTGTAAAGCCGGTCCCGCATGCTGGCTCTTACAGAACCGACTAACTCCCCTTTCATATAGGTACAGCTCTCAACGTGCCCAGACTTGTAGTGATTTTCACCTCGTAAAATACTTTTATTCTCATTCTGAAAGAATGTGGTGAAATGTGCTAACGTGACGGCCATCTTTATGTTGGTGACGCGTATTGTGCAAGACGAGAGACCTGTAGTTCACTGAGCGGTTTCACACGAAAAAATGTGTAACTTCACAGTTTTACGACACATTTTTATTTTTTTGACTTGCAAAATGTTCTTTTAAATTGACAAACATCATATGTGTCATTCGTGGCACAATTCAAACGGGATCAAAAGATAACCTTTCTCTCTCCATTGACTTCAATGTATAATTTTCCGCTTCCGGGGTCCCATGGAGGCTTTCGGAAGGGGAGGGACTTCGCCTCTCTATTGCACTAAGAAGCTTATTGCACTGTATATAAATAGGCTATATATAAATATATATATATATATATATATATATATATATATATATATATATACAGTGCAATAATTATTTCATGCTAAATGAAGCTCTGTTGGATATCACTAGATCCTGTTACAGCGTAATGTAAGTACATAACGATTGATGTGGACATTAGCATAATTACTAGCTAGCCGCTAGCTGCTAACTGCCGCCTCGTTCATATCAAATACATGATAACAACAATCCATTACCATGCTGTCATGAACGCGCGGTGCTGTTACGTGTACGCAAATTGACGTGCTTGATGTGAACGAGCATTTTGGTTAAAGTTGCGCATGCTCTATGAGTGCACATACGGGTACTTCTCAGGCATGCTGGGTAATCTGTGACGTTCACTCTCTCAAAAGTTGGGCCATTTTATCATCATGCGCTAATGAGCAGCTCTCATAGGAATGAATGAGGCCCCGCCTCCCACGCTGTATCCAGTTCTTATTATACATCCATGGGCTACACCCGCAGCCCATTATCCTTTTTCTCTTCAGCGAGCTGACAACTGAAGAGTTAAAAAACGAAGGGCATTATGGGCGGCGTGAGGTTGTTAGAAAGCACATCACGCCGAGTGTAAAAACTCCGGTTAATGTTTTTTTCTCCTTGAGAGAAAACAACATTACGGCGGAGCGTGCGCTCTCGCGAGAGCGGGCTGTGGGGCGTTCAGGGACCTCAGTGGAAAATCGGCCATTTTTTTCTCTGGGTGAAAAATGCATTATTGAAAAACGGCCCTTTCTGTGTCAGCCCCCCATGGGTCAAACTTCCTTTTATGGAGGGTTTGACGACGGAGTGGGCCACCAGGGAGTATCACAGCTTTATAGCTATAGCTCCACAGCTGATGGCACATTCCCTAACACAATGTTATGGGGAATGGAAAAACAGTTGTGTGTTAACAGAGTGGATGGACAGGACACTGAGGCTGGGTTATTCACTCCAGTTCCACAGCATCCCTCCTCCATTCAGAGGCATAAGAGAGGCAAATCTGTCATCCCAGGAGGAGATAGGTTTCCTCTCAGCAGAGGTTCAGGCCCTGGTGCAGAAACAGGCGGTGTCTGTGGTGCACCCTCAAGACAGAGAGAAGGGGCATTATTCCCTGTATTTTCTGGTTCCCAAGAAAACAGGAGAATTCAGGCCCATTTTGGATCTTCGAGGCCTGAACCAGCACATTACATGCAGAAAATTCCACATGCTGACTATGAAACAGGTGTTGGAGCTGGTGCGGCCGGGCGATTGGTTTACAATCGACCTTTCATGTCGAAATTGCCCCGAAACACAGGAAGTATTTGCGGTTTGCCTTCCAGGGGGTAGCCTACGAGTACAACAGGCTGCCGTTCAGCTACTCCCTATCCCCACGCACGTTCAGCAAATGTGTGGCCACGGCGCTGCAGCCGCTGCGCGACCATGGCACGAGGGTGTTCTTTTATCTGGACGACCTCATAGTCATGGCCATGTCCAGGGAATGGGCAATGTTTCACACAGCCCAGTTGATCCTTCATCTAACCAAGTTAGGTTTTGCGATCAATTGGAAGAAGAGCTCCCCCATACCTCAACAGCATGTAGAATATCTGGGGGTGGTGCTCGATGCAGGCAGACTACGGGCCACCCTGACAGAAAGCAGGCAGGCGTCCCTGTTACGGGCGGTCTGCAGGCTGCGTCAGGGGGCAACAGTGACAGCTTTGACCATCATGCAGACCTTGGGTTTCATGACAGCTGCTCACACCGTAGTGCCACTCGGACTCCTGCATGCACGTCGCATGCAGAGGTGGTTTATCGGCCTTCGTTTAGATCTCAAAAGACACAAACGGCGTCTGGTGACCATCCCCCCCTCAGTAGAGAGCAACCTCCGATTCTGGGGGTCCCCAGAGAATCTGCGGAGGGGAGCTCCACTGGGGCAAGTGACCTCCTACATCACAGTCTTCACAGACGCGTCGGTGACAGGATGGGGGGGACGTGCATAGAGAGAGCTGTGGGTGGTTGCTGGCCTCTGGCAGAGGCGCGGCACAGCAACCTCCTGGAGCGACACAGCAACCTCCTGGAGCTGCAAGCAGTGATGTTGGTCCTACAGCACTTCAAACCCTTAATACAGGGCAAACATGTGCTAGTGAGGAGCGACAACCGCACCACAGTGGCGTACATCAACAGGCAGGGCGGAGTCCGTTCAATAGCCTTGTTGACCGCAGCAGAGAACCTGTGGCTGTGGGTGTCACAGATTGTGTTGTCTCTAAGGGCCCTGCATATCCCGGGGCGGGAGAACAGGGGGGCCGACCTCATGTCAAGAGGCGGACCCCTGCCAGACGAGTGGAGGCTTCACCCGGAGGTGGTGAAGCAGGTCTGGACTCAGTTCGGGAGAGCAGAGGTGGACCTGTTCGCCAATCGGCGCAACAGCCACTGTGCCCTGTGGTTCTCCCTGGCCCGGTGGGACAATCCGCCCTTGGGGGTCGACGCATTTGCACACGAGCCATGGCCAAGAAAGCTGCTTTACGCCTTTCCACCGCTGCGCCTTATCCCCCCCTCCTGGAGAGGGTGAGGCGGGAACAGCTGTCAATCATCCTGGTGGCCCCAGATCGCCGCCTGGCACCGTGGTACGTGGGGGTAACACAGATGATGGTGGGCCAGCCCTGGGTGATTCCTCAGGTCTGGGGAGCGCTGTCTCAGGAAGCAGGTGCAATAGGGGCGTTACCCACTCTGGGCCAACCTCTCCAGGCTTGGCTCCTGAGAGGGACAGGCTGAGACAGGTGGGGCTGTCTGACAAGGTTATTCAGACTATCCAAGCAGCAAGAGCAGAATCCACCACAGCCTGTTACAGGCCAAAGTGGGCGGGATTCCGGCGATGGTGTGAAGGAAGGAGTCTAGAGCCTCTGTCGTGCACGCTGGGCTTTATTATTACCTACTTACAGATACTGGTGGACAGGGGGCTGGCTCATTCCACAATTAAGGTGTATGCAGCAGCCATTTCGTCCTGCCATGAGGGATTTGGAGGCAGGTCAGCCTTCAGTCAGCCGCTTATGACGCGGTTTTTGCAGGGGGTCAGGAGGCAGCGCCCAGTAGTGCATGCCTCCGCCCCACAGTGGGACCTGCCGTTGGTGCTCGAGGCTCTGGTCACAGAACCATTTGAGCCTCTGGAGCTTTCCTCCCTGAAAGCACTGTCATGGAAGACAGCATTGCTGCTTGCCTTGACTTCGGCCAAAAGAGTGTCTGAGTTGACCGCTCTGTCGGTGCACCCAAGCTGTCTGTTGATCCGGGGTGACCGTAGCAGGGCGACACTCAGGCCGAACCCCTCCTTTACTCCTAAGAGTATGAGGAGTTCATTCAGATCAAGGGCTATTCAGTTAGGTGGCTTTAATCCTCCACCCCATGTTGGGACCAGGGAGGCTAAGCTGCACCTCCTCTGCCCAGTGCGGGCGCTAGCATGCTATGTAGAGCGCACGGCTGCCATTAGACGCACTGAACAACTGTTTGTGTGCTTTGGGGAGGGTGTGGCTGGAAAAGCTCTCTCCAAGAAACGCATAGCAGGATGGCTCTGCGAGTGTATTACACATGCCTATGGACAGGCGGGGAGAGCCCTCCCCACTGGGGTCCGTGCACATTCTACACGGGCTGTGGCTGTGTCAACAGCCTTATTCAGCGGCGTGTGTGTAGAAGACATATGCACGGCGGCGTCTTGGTCTACGCCAGGCTCCTTCATAAAATGTTATCTCCTGGACATGTCTGGCTCCTTCTCGTCGTCGGTGCTTGCCGAGGCAACGCACGACTGGTGAGAGGGGGGGTGGCTGTGGGTCAGCAGGTGTTTGACCCCCCCCCCCCGGGGCATAAAGCACTTGTGTTTTTTCCCATGCTCCTGAGGGACCTGGGGAACATGGTGCATGGTAGAGTATCCGCACAGATCTTTTCCATGCACACTCTACACAAGGTAGGCGTGTGTGAGTGTGCCTTATGTATGCATCGGGGCTCTGCCCACTGTACCCATAGAGTCCAGTAGAGGGCGGAGCCTGTGTGAATACAGCCTGTGACGAATACATGTATGAACTCTGAACATTTGCATTAAAGGGCCCCTTTAGGCCATAACTGGACAGGTGAAGATACATTACGTATCACATATAGAGACATTCTTGAATATATATTATCTTCGATACATTGATACAGATATACCATTCATTTTGTTTTAAGGGTAGAGCAAGAGTAAGAGAGATCAAGAGAGAAAACGATCATGAGATGAGAAAAGTCATTTTATGCATACAAAATAAAATAAATGATAATAATAAGTTAAATAATATGCATAATTAAAGAAGACATCATGAAAATGGAGTTAATCTACAAGAAATGCAATATTTGCATGTCTTTCCTGTGCTCTATTACCATCTATTATTCCTGTTCATTGAGTTCACTGTGCAGCAGCATTATTGTATTCCTCTCACGGTCAGGCCTCAAATAACATTTAAAGAGGGTAACACTGGATGTACTCTCACATGATTTGCATGGCCGTCGCTAATTTGTTTAGCGATAATAATCTTAATATGCAGCTTATTGAGCCTCAGAACTCATCATATAGCACCCGAGTCCCCTTAGGTCGTCTGTCTGCATATTAACAAGGTTCAGATACGCTGCTGTTTTAATTACAGTTCCAATCTAGTACCCTGTGGACTGAGCTAAATATAAACGCATATAACGAATAGTGTTGTACATAGACACACACTGACGTTATACATCATTGTCCTGAGGTACTCTGCCTTAGAAGCACTAAGTGGGATCCACTGTTTTTCTTTAAAGGGTCAAGGAATCAAAACTCGAAGAAGCATATTATGACAACATCTGGATATAAAAAGCATTCAGTGGTGGAGATGAGTGACTGTTCCTAAATCAGGACAGCTAGGGTTTAGTGTTTTCTAACGTGCCTTTGAGCAAGATGCATCATTTGTTTCAGATCTGTGATTATGCAGCACACTGTGGGCCTTGGCACCCTGCATTCTTCAAGTAAATTCTTCCCCCAACATGTCAAAAAAGACATTTTCCCCCCGAAGGAAACCCTTTTATCATTAGGTCATACTATATTTAAATCCTAGTAAAGAAATAAACAATAAAACCATAGCTAAAAAAAAAACAGAGTGGGTTTTTAGGTCTACAGTACTGCATCATTCCCCCGAGTACAAGGTGGCTTTTGGGATATGCATATCACCAACACTGGGCTCATTGTCTTGTTTTCAGCACTCCGCTTCATCTGCTCACTCCATTGTATGCCCAACAGTGTTACTGTATAATGGGCCATTGTTAGCTGCTTTGTAGGCTATTTCTTTTGCAAGCCACTTGAGGTCAGTACAGCCCACATTACCACGCTCTCACTTACTTTAGTTTATTT
The DNA here is from genome assembly GCF_902827175.1 of Gymnodraco acuticeps. NCBI lineage: Eukaryota > Metazoa > Chordata > Actinopteri > Perciformes > Bathydraconidae > Gymnodraco > Gymnodraco acuticeps. The sequence continues at coordinate 222,297 of NW_022990034.1, read as the reverse complement.
CTCTCTTTCTTTCACAGTGTCCAATGACAGGGATACAGATTCATATGGTCTGAATGAGCAAGCTTGGACTTGAAGTGAATGACGACAAACAAAAAAAGGTATTTTCATAATAACTGCGATGACCGAAAGTCATACAATGACTTCTGAAAAAGGTTTCATGTAAGGACAAGACTCAGATGGAATTCAAGTCATTTTTTTAAAACATGAAATCCTTTATCTTTCTAATAAAATTCCATTCTGGTGTCTTTAACAATGCAATTATTTTTGACTGTATTGTTATGTATCTTTTGAGCTATTCACAAACATATTAAGAAGGGAGGCTGTGGCGCAGTGGCCTAGTGCGTTAGTGTTCAGATCAGGGGAGCACAGGTTCAAACCCCACTGCAGTCAGCATGTCGTTGTTTCCCTGGGAAACACACTTCACCCCAAATTGCTCCTGTCCACAGTATCGAGTATGTAAATCGCTTTGGATAAAAGCGTCTAACAAGTGACATGTAATGTAATATTATCAGAATACATTCAAAGTATGCAGAATGATCTCACAATACACATTAGAATATGGGCAAACTGCTATTTTTGTATTCATTATTTGGATGGCAGTTACTGGATGTGCACCAGCAAATAACAGCTTTATGATGTCTGTTTTTTATTTTTTTATTTATACATCATGTGGAATAACTAAATAATTTCTTCAATCTGCAATAAAATACACATAATTTACATGCGCTGCAACATAATTGAATGTACAAATATATGTTGCTGAGCATATTAAGATAAAGTAACATTCTATACACCAGGTTATATACTTTTACTGCTCTTAATACCAGTGGTCAAATAATGCACATGTTTTGGTTTTTAACAAAATCAATAACTATCATTGTGATATTTTTAAAGGGTCTCAATGGATTTAAACGTGTGAATATTTAGGATTATATTCTGACACAGATCTACCTGGGTGCGTTCAGAAACAAACAGCGCGCCTCCCTCTCTGTGGCCCCGCCCCTGTGCGCTCGGTTTGCGCCATTACGTCGCTCTGCTGATCGCTGCTGTGCTGCAAGGCAGGCAGGCAAAGCAGCTGCAGAGACCAGGGGACGCTGACAACAACGGAGAGTCTCATGTTAGGAAAGTCAGGAACGGAACATTTGCCTGTTTTGTGATTGTACGATTCAAGTTGTTCAATTGTTACCTTTTCGGTGAACATATTTTCTTCAATTTGACGTATCCGTGGGAATATATTTTGCATTCTGTCGACCTGAAATGACTGCTAGTCGCCGTGTCTAGCCAATGGTTACTGCGGGGGCTCCTGTCTTGTGGATTACCCGTCGTCGCCCAGCCAGTCGCATGGTCGAGCCCGGTGGAGGCCCCGCTCTGCTGGATGGATGTGTGTGAAGCAGCGCCGGACTCCCAGTACTGATGAAGACGGTGATAGTGATGATGCTCGGGTTTCATCGGCAGCGGGTCAACTGATCTTGGATGTTCGGGCTATATCGCCCATTCACAAAACATTTCCTCATAAGGCAAAACATATATTCCTTAAAAACTGGACGCCCCTGGAGCAGTTTATGACGGTAAGAAAGACCCATTCACAGGCCACCAGCTTCTACAGCCAGCTGACGTTAGCTAGCACACGTTAGCTTAGCGCTGTCACTTTTATCCAAGTTGCTCCCTGCACAGCTAAAACGGGCTTTATTGCGAACAAACATTGGAACAAGGCTTCTAAAAATGTCCCGTTTTAGCATTACACGTATGTCTGCTAAAGTTGGACCTTGCAAAAAGAAACAAAATATACATTTTATTCCATAACGTTAGTAGCCAGAGGTTGTGTAGCTTGCTTGTTAGCTAGCTGCTCCTGAGCCCATTCAATATCTCGCTGCTTACTTGAGCTGCAAAACAGTCGCTAATGCATTGCGCGCAGTATTGGTATGCATTTATAGTTTAATTGGATTAATACAACTTCACTCCATTCGGCAATATAATTTAGTTATATAGGCCCTTAATAGCTAATTCATTATACAGTACAATAAGCCCTTTAATGACAGAGTCCAGTTGGCGTTGAATGGAACTAGCGCGGCGTCGGTTGTGTTACGTATGTGGCTTTAAAGAGGGCATTCCTTTATCGTATCTAAAAGCTATTCATTAGTGCTTATTGAGTGATTCGCTCGGTAGTGTTGTTTGACTGGGCCAATATGTTTCTTTTACCCCATACATAGATATAGCCAAAATAGATGCTTCGAATACAATCCATGCAGGGTTTTGTCATTCATTGTTAAATTATGGGTAAACCACCGTTTGTCACAACCTCTCATCATGTCACATTCTAGAAATGTCCCACGAGAGGGCCCATATGGATAAGCTGTTTTCTGTGACCCTTCTTTTTGTTGCATATGCATCAATCATTATCCCTTTTTTTGCAACCTTAATGATGAAAAACGACATATGTTTGCTGAACTATGTGGTGTGAAGTAATGGATGTGATAGTTTGCTGTGATGAAGCGTCCTCCTTTTTTTTCGATGACGTAATCCTCCACCATCCGTGCCACATCTTTTGGGTCGCAGTCGGATCCTCCGTCGCCTGCTGCTCGCCAGTCTGCTGCCGAGATCATATGGACCCTGCTCTGTCCACTTTGTCTAGCCTCTTTCCCTCCCTCCTTGGCTCTTTCTTCCCCTTTCTCCATCTCAACTGCAAAACGATTGGTTCTGAATGGGATCTAAGCAAGGTGCAGCAGAGGAAGGACTTGTGAAGGAAGTCCAGTAGCTGGGTTCAGTTTTCTCTAAAATCAGCAGCCCTAAGAGTGAGGTTGGGGGGGGGGGTGGGATCTGGCACCAGAAGCCCTCACACCCCCTACCCACGTGACACACTGGGTAATTTATAAAGATTATTTTTCAATCTGTAAGATTAGACATTAGCTGTTGTTTTGACAGTATCCATTATACTGTATCCGTTTCTTAATGAATCCATACAAACAAAAAACTAAGCAGATCGGGATCCTAAAAATGGATGTCTTTGACCTGAATACATCTGGGAATCCTTATCTGAGGCGGATGGTTACTGAAGCTGAATTACTTATCTACGGAATTAGTACTGCCATGTTGCACATGTTTTATATGGGATAATGGGACACCATTCTAAGCTGTGGTAGTGAGTATTATTTTGCAACAGTGGATGTTTGGCTCGGCAAGAGTAAAGATAGAAGAGTCAAGATTTTTTTTTAATAAAGGCTACACTTAAACTTCACTAAAAATAGACAGAGCAAAGTTTAGTCTAATTTACTTGTCACTTCCAGTTTAATCATATTTATTTATATGTATATTATAAATTCTTATGGTGTGCTGATGAGTATTCTGGATTTAACTGTCAATTATTTGCGTTCCTGAATAAAGAAGCCTTGAGTTGTAGGAGAGGATGGACTCAGCTGGTGAGGATTAAATTGCCTGTGGCAATGGCCCTGGTTTACTTGAGCAGCGCACCTGAACCTGCCATCCCTTTGGTGTACAGCAAAAGTGTGTGTGTAACATAGAGAGAAAACAGATTGTAAGAGTGAGGGGAAGTAGTGAGGAGGTGATAGGGATACTGGAAGACAGAGGAGACACGGGTGTAGAGTAATGGGGATCATCTGCACCTGCTTGCAAAGGTCAGTGGGGTCCAATGAGAGCAAATTGGTTGTTGATAGTATCACCAAATCCCTATGTAACTTGCTCAATTGAACCGTGGATATTGTTTGGAAACACCATTTAATATACCCTTATGTTTGTGTCCAGCAATTGAAATTATCCTTAATCTTGGAACACAGCTTGCAGTTTGAGAAGCTGTTGGTCAACATTGCCTGCTGTATCTGACAATCTAAACCACCTTTTGTCAATAGGTGTTTAGACGATAAAGTACAACAGCCAATATTTGGCAGGTTCCGATTTAGCCGGTGGATATCTGCATATTTGGGCCAAGACTTCCTCTTCTGTGCGCCAGTCATTGTTTACTGTCCAATAAGCGACTTGAGAAGCAAAAATGTTGTTGGAGTTGAGAGTTTGTTCAAGACCAGATTGTCATCTTTCAATGCAGATTAAAAAAAAACAAAAAAACAATGATTTTGAGATATAATTTTGGTCAATTCGTTCTTTGCTGTCAACACAAACCTCACTCAAACGTAATTGGTAAATACTACTTGGACTACAAATGGAAAACAGACAGAGAACATCTTGCCCCTTTGTCTATAGATGCTACAGTCATACACATGTTTATGGTGATCATTAGATTTTATTTTCTTATGCATCACTTCATGATATATTCTATTGTTGGAACTAGAACCTGCGTAGTTATTTAGTGAGAAACATTGTTAAATATTTCAGTTATATTGGCAGTACTCTCTTTTTGTAATACTTTGGTTTATGGGTGCGAGCATTAGGTTGTTTCGACCAATTTCCCCCATGTAATATTAAAGGATTTCTGACTGAGAAGCGTTAATGCGGTAAGGTATGAGGTGCACCAAATTCATACCCAATTTGGCGACCTCTAACAGCCAATTGATCATCTTGCCAGTATTCCAGATGTGTATCTACATGTTTGGCTTGTGCCTGTGGAGAAGATGCATACAGATGACATTCTCCTGGTTAAACATCATAAACCAGCCCACACAGCAAAGTAGTCAAAGGTCAACCATTGTTCTAGTTTGAAAGGCTGAGATGTGTATACACTATGGGATGGGCTAGGAGATCAGAATGTTAGATAATGTGTAGGACATTATGTGCATAAAGATCCTATGTTTGACACAATAACTTGATTTTAGTAGGGGAATACCGTTTCTTTGTTCGCAAGATGTTTTAGATTTTCTTTGTGGCCCGTGACCCTCAGTTTCTGTCTCTGATTTTCTGCCTTTTCATCACTTCCTCTTTTCAATTGCTTCTGACATCTTCGCTTTGAGTTTTCGACTCTTCCTTTTTCTCTCTATCTTTGCCTGACACCTGATGTCTGGTTAGCTTCAATTTAAAAAAAGGACACACCCTACCTTTCAGCATGGTGCTGCTCAGTAGTGCTGACAGCTTAGTATTGGTGCCAACTGACTGTGTTGGCGAGAAGACGGCTGGCTGTGTGCTGCAGGCAAGATACATTATCAGCCTTCAAAGATGCTAGCATTTGCGCATCTTACATTAGATGGCTTGGATCCATTGCCAGAAGAGCTGTGAAAAACACTTTTGGTATTAATTCCCTTTCACTTGTGTCACCATAATGGAGTTTTTGTTCACTTTGTTGATGCTAGTTACCAAGTTGTCTTTTTTCACCTCATACACAAATGTCTGACTTGGTTTTAAAAGCTTCTTTCAACAAAAACTGATACAAACTTATTTCTGGGACAAATGATGGCATTAGTCACAACTATTTATTAGCAGCTCCAATTGGCAGGGACGGAAACATAACACCAAGATGGACATGCTTATTGTTCCTCTTTTTTCCGTGTTAAAGTTTGAAAATAAACAACAGTAATTTGGATGAATATTACATGAAAACTAATGATGAATAATGCCTTTTTTTACTTGGTTTTTCTATGTTTAAAACCTCACAAACCTGCTGATATTGCTCGATAAAGGGTATAACTTGTGAGTGTTTCAAAATTGAGTGGTACTTACCTACCTTTTAGGGTCCCTAATAAGACCCGCCTCTCTATTAGAGTGAGCCCAGGCTGGCTGTGTGTGACCTACGCTGACTGTTGGTGACAGCCCTGTCAAAGAGCAGCCTGTTCATGTTTAACCAAGGGGACCAGCTGCCTGCCTATTCTATTATAACCCTTTGGAAGGCTCACAGTCCTATTTGCAGTTGGGAAGCGCAGTAAGCAGAGCCATTGATAGACAGAGTTCGGCCATTTCTGTTAACAGTGGCTGCACACCGACCCAACCGTTGCCAAGTTACTGGCGATTTGTGCCAGCGTTTTCCTCGAATCTTGTGTATCTTGCATTGGTAAAACATGATGAGAAATGACTGCCAATATCTGAAATGGGAGTCGAAATTCATCTCCCATACTTAACAAATAGGTGTAATTCGGCACGGTGGAAAACAGTTTCGCCACAGGCGGGTATTAGCCTTAGATCACTATCAGCAACCTGAGCTACAGTACTGACTGGCAATCCTTAAGTGAACCATTCATTCACATAATATCCTCCCGGATAGCTCCCAGAAAGGCAGGTAGTTAGTGGTCTGTTGCTGGGGCAGATATGGCACAACTCTAAAATGAAAAAAAGAGTCTCTCAAGCCCCAAACACAGCTGGGTTTACCATGTGCATGTCACGATAACATTGCTTCAGAACTCCGGGACGAAGGGGCCTTGGCGGATAGCCCCATAACATGAAAAAGCAGTTGATGCCATATTAATAGTGACATGTGAGTTTTGATTGGTAAATAATACTTGTATCATTTAAGTGCTTCACAATCTTGAAAACATAACTATTGTGATTACTTTGACTGATATTGCAATTGTTGTATGATTGTCGATAAACACAGGAATGATAATTATCATCACTTCTGTCTGTAGAATACCATTTGGGGGCCACAATTGTTCATGGACATTTTTACATATTTTGCCAGAAATGTGCATACGGTATTGCATATTGCAACTTCGATAACATTTTTGATTGATTGTGCAGCAGCCCTAGTGCATGGTCAGGCTTTTAGCATCGTATACTCTATATAATTTATTAAAACAGGGGAAGACCTGAATGTTCAGATAAGACAGTGCATTTTAAGCCCAGACTAAAAATATAAATGTTCCTGCCAGTTAACACTGGGTCAAAAATATCAGTGGCCTTGTGAGTTGGTTGTCTATGGCTTAAATTCAAGCAGGGAGAAAACGTTATTTAACACAAGAATAAACTAAATGTATTCACAGTTGGACAGTGGTAGCATTGTCCTATGGATCCCAGTGATCATTCACGCTTAATGTTCAGAAGGGTCTTGTGTCATGTTATGTCATGCATCACACTCCGTAGAACCTTTTTCCATGGAACGTGAGTTTGTCATGGTTTTTGCTCTCAGTCTGTTCCATTTTAAGATTTCACTCTTGACGTATTTTCATCAGATCAGGGTCACCTCTTCCATCTCTTCCCTTTCTCTCTCTCTCTGCCCAGTTTAATATCTGGATCATGCATAGCTAATCAGATGAAACTGCATAATATGGTAATGGTGGAGTAGTGGGCAATCATAATGGTTTGATTAGCTGAAACAGCATGTAATCCAGCCATGAGAGGACATGCATGCACGCACGCACACACACAGATAAATGCTTTGTAACGGCTAGTTAAATACAGGATTCAGACAACACCTGAGAGAATTGTGATGTATAGACATACTTTTAACACCCTTATTATTAGGTGTAGCAGAAATAAGGTCTTATTATACCATGTTATGTTATGGCCATAAAAAATCTTAAAACTAAAAAATGTTTTAACTGAAATGTATACTAATAACTTCTTTGTCTCTTAAATTTGTTATAGATGTAGTCAAATTAGTAGAGAACATCATCATATTTAAATGTAGTCTACGGCATCTTGGAGATCTTACGAACTAGCTATACTTTTCCGAGTGTAGAAGTTTAATTTTTTTCGAAAGACGTTCTGGGTCAATATTTTTCCAAGACCTACTTTACCAAAAGAGCTGAAAATGTTCAGATTTATTAAAAGGGATTGGCTTTTTACTCCACTAGTCCACAAGCCTTTAGGCCTTGGCGACATGAATAGTGGCTCTACATACCTGTTGTAATTCATCATCGGTATCTGCCCTATTATGAGTCACTTGTGTGTTCTAACCCAGTTTCAGAAAAATGCACGGCTAGATTATGCTGACAGCGCCGGGAGACAGAGCTAGCTAGATTAAGGTTTTGGGGCTGTGAGACTCAGCTAGCCTTGCAGAGGTTGGATTACGACAGCGCCGTAAAGACATTAAAGGATTTACATGATCATTGATGAACACCGGATATTACAAGGGTGGTTGCAGCAATCCTGCAGATAAATTGATGAAAGCAAGGTTGGCTGGTCTAGTGGGCAAACCACATGGGACTTGGGGGTCACAAATTGAAATCAATCGGTGAATGGAATATGTGAAGCAGAATTAGAAGTTGGGCTTTATTGGTATAATATCACTTCATACAGGCATTTGTATACCAATGCTAGTATGCAAAGTTCTGATACATAATATTCTAAAGCAAGGAATTGCATTTTTTGTTTATTTGGTTCACCCCTGGAATTGGGGTAAGATAATAAGATCAGTCCATTTCAACTACCACTGTTCCTGGATGTGTAAGGAGAACTAGACACAGCATTGGAGTCGGGGCCCCTTTTATTCCTATGAATAATTCTCCTTAAAAGAAAATAACTCTTGCTTCAGCTTTTAGCTCCTTTTACTGCTTTTAGGATCTAATCATTCATATAGAGGCTATTCCAGTGTTTTAACTGTGGTCGATTTAACTAGAAGTTCTCTTTCCCAACGTAAGTCAAAAAGGAATGGAAGAAGGAATTTTGGGACCAATGGCGTCAGAGTTGCAGAACCATCATTTGGCAACTGTCCCAAAATGTGCTTCAATACCTAGCGTACTTGCTACGGGCTTGCCACTGCTCCTTGTCATATTATTAAGCTATAACTGGATGATTATACCTCAACGTCCCCCATCTGTAAGAGAGGACTCCTCTCCACTGCAGTCCTACCCCCACCCCCACCTTTACACCCCTCAGGTATGTGAGTACAGCTGGCTCCTCACTCTTTACTCAAGAGTTATGCTCCAGTGCGTGTTTTGGCTTGTCCTTTCCACCACTATCATCCTTCCCAGTATCCCCCGAAATGGAGCAACACATGCCTTTCTACGAACATTTACACACACCATTTCCTAAAGGTGTTTTGCAATTTGACCAGCAATGGGTTCTCGACATATTGCCATGTGCCTTTTACGTGTGTGTGATCCTCAGGTCTGCCTTTAAAACAGCTGCTTAAAGAGCCTTGAATACCTCCAGAGGTCAAAGGACACAGTTGCTTAAGAACAGTGGGTCAGAGCCAAATATGGATTGAACTCCTTATTCTGCTGTGTCCCCCTGATGAGAATTAGCGAGGTTAATTCTTTTTTTATCTCTGAGGTTAAGATGTGATCTGTTTGGTTTAACCACAAATATAGGCTTACTAACGTAAATGTATTCAATTCCCTATCCAATACCTATCTATGGAACCTGTTTCTAACCTCTAGTGAGAGACACTTACATGGTCATTGCAGTGTACTTTATGTTGACACTTGACAGGGTTATTGCTGGAACAGTTTACACGGTGGAACCTTGTTTAATCCGTTGCTTGTTTAGCTTGGAAATGTGTAGAGGAAGTGCAAAGGGATTCCATATCCAACTCAAACAGGAACATAAAGAGCAGTCTTAAAAAACTTCAGTGCTGCTGTTTTTATTATTTCGTACCAGTTCCAATTCCTCTACTTTTCTATATAGCCCTCAGTTCCTCCTTTATTTTCACGTTATTGTCCTCGTTTCCTAGTTTATATGATCAGCACAAAGACAAAGGTGTTGGTAGTTTCTATAGTTTTGTTTGTTTTAATCAACAGACTTGTGCTGAATGGAAGTGGAGGCTGTGAGTGTCGTCACTGTGATGTGGAGAGCAAGAGTGAAAGGATCAACAACATGCGTACATATATCTGGTTACAAAGGCTGATGGGCATGCTTTTTTGGTGGGTGTGTCCACCAATGTGATCTTGGATCACACACACTAAAAATCACATGCACCTCCCTGTGCTCTCCAGTGACACCAGGGCCTAACCTTTCTCAACTTTAACTCATAGCCTGAGGATAGGGATGATCCTTTCCTCAAGCTAACTTTTTCAAAAACACCCTGTGGTTTTATTGTGCAACCATAGATTCACAGCAACTAACATGTCAACTAACATGTCTAAAAGTTCAAAAGTGCCATATACTATATTTATTTTTACAACAATAGTTAATTACCGGTAGCAGAGATATATTGAGAGTGCTTTTGTGTGAGGGGTTAGGGCTTGATCATTTGCTTGACATTTCTAATTAAAAGCCTATTAATAAGGATATAAAAAATAAAAAAACTATTGTATAAAGAAATTGCACATTTATATTTAAATATTCATGTGAGAGAATTTCTTGCTTACCTTAAACCCATACATTTATAGATAAAGCAGTTTGTTAACTTTCACTGATGTAACTACTGCAATAACTATAGCATAACAAGTCCGCTAACCATGGCAAGCTAACATTAGCCGTCCATTGATGCTAACAGGACTGCAGCTAATTGGTGAGAGTGAAAGAAGAAAAACGTAAGCTTGTTTAAAGGTCCCATGACATGGCCATTTCTACTGGTCATAATTCCATTGCTGAGGTCTACTAGAATAGATTTACATTGTTCAATGTTCCAAACTCACATTGGTTTCTCATACAGCATCTCTGTATAGCATGTGTATTCACTCTTTGTCCTAAACGGCCTGTTGGAGATCCTGCCCCCCCCCCCCCCCTCCCTGTGAGCCCACTGTGCTCTGATTGGTCAGCTCGCCCACTCTGTTCTGTTGAGTCCACCACCGTTACAGCGGAACATCAGTGATTATGTGTTACAATGGCGTTTGTTAGCAACCAGGAAATGACACCAGTAATGACAACCAGATGAGAATGCTGCGTGGGCTCTGGGTGCCGTGTTCGGGGGACGTTGCGAGGCTCGCTGCTGTGAGGAGCGGACAGTGTGAGCTCTATTACTGGTGTCGTTTCCTGGTTGCTGCGTGAGGTCTGCGAAACTCAGCCTGAACTGAGCGCGCGTGCACACACACACACACACACACACACACACACACACACACACACACACACACACACACACACTCACACACTCGCAGCCTGGCTGTGAGTTTGTGTGTGTGCTCAAGCTGAGTACAGGCTGAGAAATCCGCAGAGCTGAGGCTGAGTGAGTGTGTGTGAGGAAGGTTTGTGACTTTGCAGACCATTTACATAAAAACCTACATAACACACAAGGGGACGGGTAATAACCGGAAAAGCATGACATGGGACCTTTAAGACAGATTTATCTTGTAGCCAAAGAAAGTGGTTATCTAGCTAGCTAAAAGGTTTGTTTAAAATGTAAACATCGGCCCTCTTTAGTAAATTATGCAACAGCCTCCATCCATGTAATTCTTGTGCGAATAAGACCAGCAACTGTTAGCCGGTTGACAGTGGCAAAGAAGGGAGAAATTGCATAAGAAAGTAAGAACGACTCCACAAGATCGGGTCAGGTGGCGCAGTGGTCTGTGCATCCGATCATCAGATCAAGGGGGGTGCTGGGGAACTCCAGTTCGAAACCCGCTCCTACCGCCACTGCGTCAGGCCGTTGTGTCCTTGGGCAAGACACTTCACCCGGATTTGCTCCTGTGGGTAATGTCCACAGTATCTGACCATTGCATGTATGATATATGTGTAATGTGTGTATATGTAAAGCGCTTTGAGTCATTGAAAAAGCGCTATAATAAATGTAAGGAATTATTATTAATTATTATTAGATATCACCAAATAGTTTTCTGATTGTTAAAAAATAACTTTGAACTGGTTGTCGGGATATGATTAATCTCAGACCTTCTTTGTAGAAAAATAAATAGATAGATATTATAAAGTAACTAACACAATTTCTAAGTGTCTATTCAAAGCATTGATCGGTAACACAACACCGTGTCAGTGTCACATTTCAATCCATTGATCTATTTTACAGCTCTGTTGTCCTGCACCGGTCTAGATGTTTCTACGCGTCTGAGTCTCTCTTCAAAAACACTGTGTGTGTGTGTTGTGTGTGTGTGTGTGTGTGTGTGTGTGTGTGTGTGTGTGTTGTGTGTGTGTGTGTGTGTGTGGGTGTTGTGTGTGGGTGTGTGTGTGTGTGTGGTGTGTGGTGTGTGTGTGTGTGGTGTGTGTGTGTGTGTGTGTGGTGGTGTGTGTTGGTGTGTGTGTGTGTGTGGTTGTGTGTGTGTGTGTGTGGTGTGTGTGTGTGTGTGTGTGTGTGGTGTGTGTGTGTGTGTGTGTGTGTGTGTGTGTGTGTGGTGTGTGTGTGTGTGTGTGTGTGTGTGTGTGTGTGTGTGTGTGTGTGTGTGTGTGTGTGTGTGGTGTGTGTTGTGTGTGTGTGTGTGTGTGTGTGTGTGTGTGTGGTGTGTGTGTGTGTGTGTGTGTGTGTGTGTGTGTGTGTGTGTGTGTGTGTGTGTGTGTGTGTGTGTGTGTGTGTGTGTGTGTGTGTGTGTGTGTGTGTGTGTGTGTGTGTGTGTGTGTGTGTGTGTGTGTGTGTGTGTGTGTGTGTAATGGACAACCATACCCTGAGAGAAACTGTGTGTGTGTCAGAGATGAGAACATGAGAACAAGAAAGTGTATGAGAGCAGTCGTTTGCTTGCTGCTATTTTCCTGGGGCAGGCTATCGGGCAGCGGGGAGGGATAATAACAGAAGCTGTTACATTCTTGTGGTTTCTCTGATTTCAGCATGAGGCTGGCTCTGGCTGACTCACTGCTCTCGCTCTCTGCCTGTACGCCAGCATGGAAGCTACTAGCTACAATACATGACATTTTGAGTCACTTTAATCTATGAGACTTTCATTACAGAGCCATGAATCTGTGCTTGCATTACCACCTCTTGCTTGAGCATTAACCTAGCAATTCATTAACACTGGCTGCTGTGAACAGTGGCCATCTTTTTTACTTTATAGTTTGTTAGGTTTGTTCTTCAGGCCATTTGGGAAGCAATGTCAGATGCTACAGTTGAGGACTTGGTTCTTTTTTAGATGGTCTTCTTCTTGCTATATCAGTTAGGTATAAATAACTAGGGTTGCACAATTAGGAACATAAATATATGATCTATACAGATATTATCAACATTATTTACATTATCATTGAAAATATCTATTAGACATTCATATCAAAATAATGCTCTTAAAAAATATATGCGTTTTTTAGACCGGCAAAATCCATTTGTATCCGTTTGTGCTTGGGGTTATTGTCTATTTCTTTTAGAACATCCGATTGTCTACAACAGGGGTGGGGAACCTCCGGCCTCCGGGCCGTATACGGACCGCGAGACCATTTGGTACGGCCCTCGAGGTAATTTATAAACACTTGCAAAAAAGAAAAAAATTAAAGAAATCTAGACCGCAAAATAATAAACAAGCGAGTGCCTGTTTTTCCGGGCCAGGTCAGGGTCCTTGAACACAACACGAGCCGAGCCTAACGTGTCATCACGTGGTATATGTCTCGTCTGACAGGGGTGCAGTTCTGACGGAGAGCACAAGAACGTCGCTCCGGCACTTCAGAAGACCGATACCGATAATAATATAATATATATATTAAATGTACCTGTAGTTTTTGCACACCTGATGGTAAAAAAAAGACTAGTAGTGAGCAAATGACATGAGCATTAGTACTATGAACAAAACAAAGCCAAGAACAGTTTTGACTCTCGTCAAGCGCCATCATTTCTATGATGAAGTTAGAGATCGTTTTAGCCCTGGGGTCGTCTCTGGCAAACTTCTTGCCTTTTTCAAAAGCCTCGTCGATAGGTAAAAGCCCCGGTGCCTTTGCAGCTGGCTTTGGATTCGCCGCTAGTTTAGCAGCGCAGGCGTCTTCGTACGCTTTTAACACACCATCGTAGCGATGGCGATGTTTCAGGTGACTAATCAGGTTGGAAGTATTATAGCTCGTTGCCTTTTTCCCTCCTCGTGGAACTTCTGCATTGCATTTGTTAATACAAATAGCAAGCGAACTATCTAACTGTGAAACTTTGAAATAGTCCCATACTACCGGCGACATGTTTGTTTACTGTCCTGGCTTCACGGCCGCACACCATTTACGTCACAGCCAGGCATGAGTTAGGGAGCGCTGGATTTGTGAAGAACTTCCCTCTTCCTAAACCACTAATACCACAGTACTGGCAAAACGGGAGGAGCCGAGTGAAAAACAAGCGCCCCTCATCCCAATCCACCCACACCGCAGTATTTTTTCTTTTTTTTTACCCAAAAAATATATTGTATATTATCGGGGCTATTAATACTTTTATCGGGTTTATCGGGATGACGTCATAATTCCTAATATAATTATCGTGCACCACTAGAAATTGCAGTACCCATAAGGAGCCGTACACATGCCGCAGTTTTTGCATGGCTGTGTCTTTAGTTGTAAGCCCAGTGGCGATCTGTTCATCTGTCATACTGATCATACAGTCAACAACTTTGTTGTTATTAGCATCTGGTTAGCTAGCTATGCTAACGAATATAAGAAGCTTACCAGTGAGGTAAAGGCACATCTTTATATGATCATTATAGTTATACAAAAATAAAAGAATAAAGTAAACAGGTAAAAATACTATGACAGTTAAAAAAAGTTGTTATTAATAAACAAGAATACAGTTTGAAAGGGGAGTGATTTGTAAAATATCCATAAAGAAAAATAAAATCTGCTTACAGTTCTGTTTCATATGGGTGTTGAGAGATGTATCCATAGATCTCTTAATGTTGCTCTCAAAGTGCACCAGATTGATGCTTTTAGCTTCAACATTAAAAAAAAAAATCTTCCCGGGGAAACATGCCCCGGCCCGGACCCCCCTAGAGGAGGTTAGGTCCCCCCCCCACTTACATCATGTTCACATGTCCATATCTTTCTGTTTTGGTGGTCATGCCACAACCGTGCATGCATGCGCGAGTCATGGTAAGATATCTGGATTAAGAGGTTGCTTTTTCTTTGCACAGCATGAAAGAAAGGCCAAATGAGTGGGCTGTGATTTTAGTTTTTTAAGCAGACGTCAATAATTTGTACGGCCCTCAGAGGATGTTGAAAACATTGAAATGGCCCTTGAGAGGAAAAAGGTTACCCACCCCTGGTCTACAACATTACTGATATTATACATACTATATAAATATATAATTTCCCCTAAAGTTTCATTGTTCCATTTAAGTCCTCCCTTAGGTCAGGGGGTTACACTAATCTTCTTTTGTGAAATCAGATTAATGCAGATTGGGCTAAATCAAGCACTGTGTAACCCATGTTTTTGAAACCCACTTACAGATTGCTATATTTTAAGGTCAACCCTTCAGAGGAAATGCCATCTGCTTAGTAACATCACCGGAAATACACAACCTGTGCTGTCCTACAAATGTACCCTCATTAAGCTACAAAGAACAAGTAGTCCACGTACGTTTACCAATGATATTTTAGCATGCTAAGTGCTACAGAATATGTGGAATCAAACTAATATCAATTCCTAAAGATGTCGCGATTCCAACAACCTTTTAATGGCTACATGAAATGTTACATTGCATTTTGCTTTGTGATGCTAACAGAAATATTGTTCAAACTGGAACAGTCAACAGCAAAATCAAAAAAACATAAATGTTCCTTTTACATTAATAACTATTCATTAAACTTGTCAATAAGGAAATCATGGTAGGTAGTTTGTTTCTTTCCACACGGTAATATAGTAGAAAGAATAAGTTCTGAGAAATATGTCGATGTTGTGAAATCGTATGATATAGTAATATTGCATATTTGCATTGTTGATTATTTGTCAAAAATCTCATTGTGTAGATATTTTGTGAAAGTACCAACAGTACAATATTGCCGCAATATCAATATTGGTTAAAATATCAGCTTTTATTAGCTTTTCTCCGTATTGCCCAGACCTAGAAAAAGTAGTTCCTACACAAGATATAATGCGGAATACCATTAGCCTTATACGTGTTTATTTCCGTATACGGCAAACTGTGACCTTAAAAGGCATTAATCCAGACACACATTTGCTTTCCTCAGGACACAGATAAAAGCGACTAATTGCTTTCTCAGAATTGTTCACGCGGAGCTAACCCTATTTTCTGCAGCGTGGAAACATTGTACAGGCTGCGAGGTGATTGTCAGGTGGGCCCACGCTTTCCTGTTTTGGCCCTGTTTACCAACCACAATGTGTTCCACCCACCTCCATCTCTTCATCTTCACCTCTTCATACAACCAGTGGTACAGAGACGTCCCCTAACACCTCTCCCACGCACCATGTGCTGTATAATACATTCAATCAAACGTTTCATCTTCATCTCCAATCGCCTCTTGCTCTTGAATCGCCTGTGTTGCTTCAAGGCATCCGGCTTTTCAGCTTTTTAGGTATACAGTTTGCAGTTTATTGGTTTTATATTCCAATAGTTTATAGGACTTCTATCTTGAGTATTCACAGTACTTCTAGACACACTGTTTCTCTTATTACAATTGTTACCAACTCAACCATGCAAAAGAATGTCGAGCTGTAGCAGCTGTTCATCAAATTGTGAGTTTTTCTGAAGCTGGTAACTTTTTAGAGATTACTGTTGTACATTTTAAAAAGAATATTACAAAAAACACAAAGGACGGATAGAGATGTTGCATAGTGTAAAGCAGTGGTTCTCAACTGGTCAGGCCTCGGGACCCATTTTTTCCTTTTTTCAATAAATCGCGACCCAAAATATTGAACCACTCAAATCTAATCAACAGAACATTGTGCTGTAATATATATGCTTTTCAGCATACAATATTAATTAAAGTGAAGTACAGTACATATATCCCTTATATCCCTTCACAGAACTAAAGTATGCTTTTAGAAAAGGTTTAATGAGACGATGGAATCAAAGCTGAACTGTATAACATAAAAAGGCACACATGCTGAAAACCCAACCCCAGCAGGGGGGTCTGGGGGGATTCTCCCCCAGGAGATTTTTAGAAATACTAACATATAAACTACGCATTCTGGTACACTGAGAATAAAATAAATACATCTATTACTACCCGACATATTAATAATATTTTATGCCATTTTAGACCGATTGCTGGTATGATAACAACCTGGTAGTAAGCACACAGGCATCTTGTTAAAGTTATCTTATCCTAGCCAGCGCCATATACACTGAACAAAAATATAAACGCAACACTTTTGTTTTTGCTCACATTTTTCATGAGATGAACTCAAAGATCTAAAACATTTTCTATATACACAAAATAACCATTTCTCTCAAATATTGTTCAAAAATCGGAAAAAATCTGTGATAGTGAGCACTTCTCCTTTGCCGAGATAATCCATCCCACCTCACAGGTGTGGCATATCAAGATGCTGATTAGACAGCATGATTATTACACAGGTGTGCCTTAGGCTGGCCACAATAAAAGGCCACTCTGAAACGTGCAGTTTTGCTTTATTGGGGGGGTCTGGGGGGGTCCGAAAACCAGTCAGTATCTGGTGTGAGGGGTAGGGTTAGGGTAATGTTGTGAATCGAGTGGCCCATGGTGGTGGTGGGGTTATGGTATGGGCAGGCGTATGTTATGGACGACGAACACAGGCCACTCGATTCACAACATTACCCTAACATGAAAAATGGGAGCAAAAACAAAAGTGTTGCGTTTATATTTTTGTTCAGTGTAGATAGATTATATCTATATGGCGCTGATCTTAGCTATCTCTTAGTGGAGGAAAACAATTGTGATATCACTTACGCGACTCTAGGATTTGTAGTATTTCTAGTTGCGTATTTTTCATAGTCTTATATTTCAACAGTTTTACGACAAACTGTGACTTTTTTGACATGGAAATTATTTTTTAAGATTAACAAACATCATATGTGTAATTCATGGCACAATTCAAACAGGATCGAAAGGTACGTTTTCTCTCCCCATTGACTTCAATACATTATTTTTCCGAAATAAGGTCCCATGGACCGGAAGTTGATGGGCGTGACTTCGCCTCTCTATTGTTCTGTGACCTGTCAGTCATCAAACCGGGGGTCATATTTCATTATGTGTACATTTTTATCTGAAGTTGTACCCATGGTAAAGAAGAGTTCTACCGCAAAGTTATTCTCCGTGGGGACTTCCGGCAACAATCTTGATTCTGATTGGCCAGAAGACTCGAAAAACCATCAGCAAAGATGTTTTATTGAGAAGATGATCACTACGTGACAGAAGTTTTCAAAACCGTTTATGGTCTCCGGTACTTCCAGTCCAACGCCTACTGCATGCACAGCGTTAGAAAATCGGGCCTTCAAAATAAAAGTTTACTTTTTTCGGGAAAAAAAAGAAAGATAAATTGTTTTTTTTCAAAAAATGTCTTCACTCACTCTTCTGCGACCCACTTTTGGGTCGCGACACACCAGTTGAGAACCACTGGTATAAAGCATACGCAGAGCCTCGAGTTTCTTAAAGTATGCATCAAGCACAATTTGAAATGTGGAGACTATACAAGTACTGTGGTGTTTTTTAAAAAACAGGACGTTTAAGAACACATTTTACATTTACCAACATAATATTAAACATTTGTTAAAGGCACCTAAACAATGATTGTTTCCAATGTTTAAAAGCAGTAGATGTTGTGCATGGGTTTGCATGTAAGTGTGAATGATACACATTGTGTTTAAGCATGTTGGACAATGCGGGTATACATTTGTATTTTTGCTCATATATTAGCAAAAGTAGAAGCGATTTGCTTAAGTTTGTGCGTTTACCACAGCAGCTTCAATTGACACGAGTGTGAAGGAGAAGGTTAGGCAGATTGTGTAATAATGCAAATGTGTGTCTGCATATTTCTAGTCAGAGGTGGGAGGGAACCATCTAGATGCATTCAGGCAGGGAATTCAACCGCTCCTTTTTCTGCTTCTGCAATCTTTTATTTTGTGAATCATTTTACCTCTTTATCCTTTTTATAGTTAGTCTAAAATATGAATAGGCCGGAAGACTTGGCAGTATTGTATCTTTCCGCAGAGACCTTGAGAACTTTTTCTTCCAATTGAAAAAAGAATCAAGCATACAGGTAATCTTTTCTCAGTGCCTGAGCTAGTGACCTTTCGGAGGCGGTGTGGCATTGATAATACGTAGACATTTTGAGTAAAGCTCCGATCGGCAGCAGGAGGCGCAGACTTTCCAGGAAAAATGACTGTTGTATTGCCACTAAAGGATTAGGCTGATGATAAAAGCCTTTCCCCCCCCCCCCCCCCGAGTACTCTTTCCTTAACTACCCGCTTCCTATCTCTCATTTTTAAATGTCAACCCCAGTCTAATTCTATTTCTCTGCGAACAGCGAGAATAGAATATCAAAGGCTTCTCAGAAAAAAGGCTTGAAGAGTACGAGTGGAGTAATGAGTGAGATGGCTTGACATTTGATGAGATGAGTTGCTATTGGTTGAGTGTTTGAGTATCATGGTGTAAACAGCTTCTAAGAATAGTACTAAAGGGGTATCCTAAGGGGGAGGGGGGAATTAGGGAAATCATGGAATCATCATGTCAAAGTCACATGCTTTCCTCGGCCTGTCTGACATATTGTTTGCTTGGGTGTTGCCAAAGATCAGGATTGTTGTTAGCATTACAGGTTGCATGAGAACTGGTGGACATTTTTTTTCTCACTGTTTCTGTTAAGATAACAAATGGAGATGAGTAATGCAGACCCCCAAAATGATTACAGGTGTATAATTGACCCATTTGTTTTTCCTTGCTACCTTCTTAATGAAAGAAACACATTTTTGTATTCAGAAATTAAGGCTGTATTTAACAACAGCAAAAATAGATCACTTTTTTTTTACAGTCTTTCTTGCAGTGTAATATAATACTTATTATCCAGACGTAATTCAATTATTTAACAAATGCATTTGTTTTTAAATCTTACTATTTAAAAATCCAAGGTTAAATGGGGTTGATCATTGTTATACAAATGGATAATTCGTAGGTCAAGTATTTCTTTAACACTCCACTGAGTTCGATAGACTATTTTTATATTATTATTATTGTGCTATTGTATAACTTCAAATGTATTATGGTCTTAGTCTACAATGTACTTTGCGATCGAAATTATTTGCCTAAAATCCAATAATTTGTTCTTCTTGAATCTTTTACGTTGCCATGCACTCTACTGAATTACAAATGTGTTTTGATGTCCTTCCCTGTAAAACCTGTATTAGGGCCTTCATGGTGCATTCAGGCAAAAGCTAGAGCCGCTTTCACGTGATTGGCCTCAAAGTGCTTTGAGCTACGTAATTCCGTTCCGAGTGTTGACACCCGACTCAGCAACTCCTCAAGAAAATCCCAGTGACCTAATGGACACACTTTAAACTCTGACTTAGATGAATAAAGAGCACAGAGCAAGACTTTACAGAGAGACATTACCTACCTATAAAAATGTATTAAAATATCATGTTTCCAAATAAATATTGATTTGATGGCGCTTTCATCAGACAAAGGAGTGAAAAATGATGATCCTTCTAGGTATAAAAATCCGTATTAAAATGTGTTTGTGTTTTCCCACATACATGCCCGGTTTTTTAAGATAAAGCTATTGAGATGCAAAAGAGCCAAGATCAGCTCCCCCAAAACGTGTGTGTGTGTGTGGTGTGTGTGTGTGTGTGTGTGTGTGTGTGTGTGTGTTGTGTGTGTGTGTGTGTGTGTGGTGTGTGTGTGTGTGTGTGTGTGTGTGTGTGTGTGTGTGTGTGTGTGTGTGTGTAGTGTGTGTGTGTGTGTGTGTGTGTGTGTGTGTGTGTGTGTGTGTGTGTGTGTGTGTGTGTGTGTGTGTGTGTGTGTGGTGTGTGTGTGTGTGTGTGTGTGTGTGTGTGTGTGTGTGTGTGTGTGTGTGTGTGTGTGTGTGTGTGTGTGTGTGTGTGTGTGTGTGTGTGTGTGTGTGGGTGTGTGGGTGTGTGGTGTGTGGGTGTGTGGGTGTGTGGGTGTGTGGGTGTGTGGGTGTGTGGGTGTGTGGGTGTGTGGGTGTGTGGGTGTGGTTTGTTCTTTACGGTCTGCGGTGTCCAGGGAGCTTTTACACTCCAATGATGAGGCTGATTAAGTTGCTGCTTATTGATCCTACACACCGTTAAACACACATCTGCTGAGTGCGCTGGAGAAGGAATGTATACCATCCAGATAGATCTGTTATCAGGGGTCAACGCAAAAAACACTGACTCTATCGCCAGCTGGAGCCAAATGTCAAAGATACTTATTTATTCATCTTACACCACCTCAACTAGTAGCTACAGAAATAGTTCAAGGTCTACACAAGGCCAACTTGGAAATGAACATCGCAAGTGCTTTCTCGACTTAAATCAATACGATTTTTCCATTGAATTTTGGGATATTGCAAAAGATAAGATCTGGGGTAAAAGATAAAAAATGATATGAGATTTATTGATCCCAAATTGAGAAATGTTTCCGTCACAGCAGCATGTTAAAACAAGGCATTGCACATAATGTGAAAAATATAGAGTAGCAAATAAACAAACAAATATATAAAAGTTGACCGTGAAGAAGTCCAGTTAACAAAAGAGAACACATTTTACAATACGTACATGTTTTGTTCAGCTGGAAAATGTCCACATATTAACATGTCATTGGTATGATGACGTTAACTAGTGACTTAGCTTTAGACATTCACAAGTAGTGTATATACTGATGCTTTTGATGTGGTAGAACAAAAGGTGAACATCTCTTAAGCTTGTGTTTCGAGGGGAGTGAACTCATTTCCGGGTTTTAGAACGGACATATTTAATGTTGTTGAACAAATAAAACAAATATATCTTAGGCACCACAGGTCACCAAAAGTGTTGAAATGCTAAGGCTTGTCCAGGTTTTAGGACTCATTCCTGCACTCTATTGAGTGTAGAAAAAGGATGGGTATTTTTTTTGTATTAAGCATACACCTTTGTTTATTAAAACAGAATGATCCCATTGGCAAGTAGGTTATACTTCAACATTTATGTCGTAAAACAAAACGTGAAAATCTCTTAAGCTTGTGTTAACCACAGCCCTTAGAGACAACGGGATGCACGATATTGGTTTTTTGAAACCGATACCGATAACTTCCTGCTTCTCAAGACCAATACCGATACCGATAATAATATAATATATATATTAAATGTACCTGTAGTTTTTGCACACCTGGTGGTAAAAAAAAGACTAGTAGTGAGCAAATGACATGAGCATTACTACTATGAACAAAACAAAGCCAAGAACAGTTTTGACTCTCATCAAGCGCCATAATTTCTATGATGAAGTTAGAGATCGTTTTAGCCCTGGGGTCGTCTCTGGCAAACTTCTTGCCTTTTTCAAAAGCCTCGTCGATAGGTAAAAGCCCCGGTGCCTTTGCAGCTGGCTTTGGATTTGCCGCTAGTTTAGCAGCGCAGGCGTCTTCCTACGCTTTTAACACACCATCGTAGCGATGGCCATGTTTCAGGTGACTAATCAGGTTGGAAGTATTATAGCTCGTTGCCTTTTTCCCTCCTCGTGGAACTTCTGCATTGCATTTGTTAATACAAATAGCAAGCGAACTATCTAACTCTGAAACTTTGAAATAGTCCCATACTACCGGCGACATGTTTGTTTACTGTCCTGGCTTCACGGCCGCACACCATTTACGTCACAGCCAGGCATGAGTTAGGGAGCGCTGGATTTGTGAAAAACTCCCCTCTTCCTAAACCACTAATACCACAGTACTGGCAAAACGGGAGGAGCCGAGTGAAAAACAAGCGCCCCTCATCCCAATCCACCCACACCGCCGTATTTTTTTCTTTTTTTTTACCCAAAAAATATATTGTATATTATCGGGGCTATTAATACTGGTATCGGGTTTATCGGGATGACGTCATAATTCTTAATATCGGACCGATAATTATCGGGCCGATAATTATCGTGCACCACTAATCAACAAGTGAACTCATTTCCGGGTTTAAAGACTCATTCCTGCATCAGCCTATAATTCACCTGATAATATTTCATTACAAACAGGTGTAGATGTGGCTGACTTGTTATACCCCTAGCTCATAGCAGTATATGGCTCGCAGCAGGGGGTGTGTGCTCGGTGCAGAACACCTGGCCTCCCTGCTGGCGCGGCAGGAATGTGCCGGGTTGAGGTGGATGCGGGTGGAAATGTGCAGTGTGCTCAGAACACGACCCCTGCTAACATTTAAAGGTGCCCGCGTCAGCAGGAAAGGGAACAAATCAGGGGGAATGTGCTGCTTTAATCAAACCTGCATCTCTGTTTCTCTGCCTGCTTGTTTTTCTCTGTGTGCATCCGTGTGTGTGTGTTACGTGGAAAAGAGGGCCTCTTGTTATATAAATGAGGGAACACTGTCCTACCCCTTTTGTGTCTCCAATCTGTGTTCAGTTTTGCTTTTCTGTTTGAAATGGCTTTACATTGCAAGGACCTTATGTTAAAACAATTCCTTCTGACAAATTGTCTTTGGAAAGCTGTTCCTGAGGGTTTTCATTAAATTTTTGAATGCCTGTCTTTAAGGAATGAGTTCATGACTTCCACAAAAAAAAGGATTTTAGAGTATTATGGTCATATAAATGTAATTTATGAATGGCTGCTCTGTTAATACATGTGCATGGTTGCCCTTGGGTGTTTTTTGAAAGGTTAAACTCCCATAAATATGAATTAAAGAAGAATATCTCATTAGATAAAAACCTGTTGTGAATTTTTGTAATGTATTTGAACGTCCTGGAGTAAAAACATCTTTAAACCACACCATATTGATAACAAAATTCACAATAACCTTATTGCAGCTTCATTTTTAAGTACCAGATTTTATTGTCTTGGAAAAATAAAAATAAAGACACATTTTACTGTTCTCAATATATTTTCAAACTACTTGGTAGAGCCCTACTTTAATTGTATTAATGTATTTATTTTAAATCCATTAGTCAAAGTAAATGTGACTTTTATCTAATCTATATACTTAATTTATTAAAACAATACATCAGGTGTGTATTTCATGTGTGTGTGAATAGTCAGACTGCTTAACCAGCCTGTGAATGAATCATTTCATATATAAAAGTTGGATGTTACATAGAACTACTGCTGCTGGTCAGGAAAAGCACGACAGGAAACGGATCTTAATCTGGTGGTTTATGTCCAGACGGATGTGTGGTAGTGCCAGATAAACGTCTGAATAACACCACAAAATAAACATCAATTCCATTTTTATTATTTGTTATATATTGGGTTAATAAGTGTACGGTGGGGTTTCAACTTGCAGTCTCAGCTGAAAAAAACGTTGCGGGGTTTCTCCACCGCTGCCGCCACAGTGACATTTGTGCTATATGTAAATTCAAAACATCAAGTGAGCTTGTGCGTTTACATGCCCCGAGGACAAACCTGGGTGTGTGTGTTCTGTGGTTTCACAGCAGTTATGATCATAATGCTGTCGACGTAATCACACAAAGGTGTTTGTTTAGAGAAGGATTCCGCAGCGGGACTCTTTTTATCGGTGAATATAAAGATTCAAGTGAGGCACTCGGCACATAAGTGGAAATAAAAACATTTTTAACAACATGTTTATTTATTGACTTTTCATTACTGTATAATCATTTTGCGCAAAGATGGCACTGTTTGTCAGAGCACTTCATCCTTCTGGGATTTCATGAAGAACAGCTCCAACGCCTGTGTGTATGGGAACGCCTCTGGTGCTGGTCCATTAAGGGTGGTGGTAGGAATGAGTCGTAAAACCCAGAAATTAGTCATCGTTTTACAACTTCCAGGTCACCGCGTTTGTCAGGTCAAAGTGTTTTGAACCAGGTGTTGCTGGTTAGACACCAGAATCAAGATCTGTGGTTAAGAAAAGCTGACAAGATATTCACGTTTTAAGACATAACATCTTTCAGTCGATTCCAAACACGTGACAGTGTTTCCCCTACCATTGTCTTGGAGGGACGCTGCGCCCCGCCAACGGAGCCCCGCGCCCCCCTGAAATTCAAGGTGTTTAAAATATATATATTTTTAATTTGGAACCAAATTACAACTAATCTATATCAACTGCCAGTTTTCACATTGAACATGTGCTCTTTTATTAAATAAACTAAACGCTTTAATTTGAAGTTGTGAGTTTAGTGTTTTTGACCCTAAGAAACACTGATGCACTAATCAATAACAATAATCCACAGCTCCTCTCTCTGCTCCCCCCCCCCAGGCAGCACCCTCCCAAAGCAGTAAACCTAGGGGAAACACTGCGTGAATGTCCTAAGCTTTTTTTGAACTTGTCATAGAAACGGTGGTTTCCAACAAAAGCTAAATGAAACGACTAAACGTAAGCATGCACATTAGCTGCATTGGCACAGCGGTGGTGACGCGTGATGTAGTTCCCGTATAGCCTTAAGTTTTTTTTATGTTATCCTGCTCAACAAAACGTGTATGTATCACAAATGTGTGTTTGCCACAGAGCTTGTTTTTTTAGCAATATTCCAAAACATACAGTCATGGAGTTTTACCATTGCCTTTAGCCCGTTGTGATACTTCTGGGTAGGAAGGACGTCATAGCTCCATCAATCTTTTGTACGTTGCATTGTCGGTGGAGCCTGAGACTTAAAACGCTTCCATTGACAAAGCTACATTGTATCTATTGTGCATATGACAAAAAAACCTTTGAATCATTGAAATAGTTGTATTTGTAAGTCTTCAAAACAGTGTTTCACTTGTTTAAGTTCTCTTTTACAAACCATTGCTTTCCACTTTGTTTTTTTCCAACAGGGAGAAAATAGTAATTCAAGAATATTCTGCTCTCTGACGCAATAGAAAGAATAACTCTGCAACAACAGGAAGTGTATGTTAGCAAGGTCAAAAGTACAGAGAGAGTGGGGTTAAAAGAAAGGTAACAAATGGCGAAGAAAAATATATATTATGACACAACAAGCATGGTGATGAAAGAAAAAACATAGCTAGAGAATACATGTGCAGGAAGACTTCTAGGATCAGATTAGAATAGAAAGGAGAGAAAGATAGAGGCTGATGAAGGCAGAGACAGAGTGGAGCAGAGGTGGAAGAGGATATTATGATTGTGAGATACATCTAGAAGAGATGACATTGGGCAGAATGAGCTGAAATGAGCCGCTGCTCTAAATGCCTGTCAGTCTCCATTATCTGCATCTCTGATTCAGGAGGAATCTCTGCGACAGGTGTTGGGTTTTTATGAATGACTGTGTGTGGGTGTGTGTGTGGGTGTGTGTGTAAGTAAATGGCTTCTCCCTGCGCTGATGACTGTAATTTGCATAATGGCCTCACAGGCCATAATAACTGTTAAAGACAGGAGGAGATGAGAGGGAAAGACAAGGAAAAAGGCGAGACATTATTAAAAAACATCTAGAAGCACTTCTCTCATGTTCTAATCCAGTCAAAAGTACATCTGACAGCTGAAGAATAGGGTTAGGGTTGGGTTCAAAACGGTGTCATTGTTCTGGGCGCATTATAGTGCATATCCTTTTACATCCCTGGTTGTGTCGACCTTTTTACCCTGAAGTGTTTCCTTGTCAGGCACAGGTGTAACTAATAACTGAATTAGCCGCTGCACTGCACTGCTGGGCCTTCATTCATGTTATTAGTTCCACCTGGGCTTTTTCTGCTATGACATGTTTAATGCTGTGATTCAATGTGCATACCTTTGTACTAAGGCTTGCTATTTTGAGTCCATAAGTGCATCCCAATACAAAGTATGGCTTAATGATGGTGCACTCATTACAGTATGGAACGTCTGGTCGCCATTGTGGCTTGTGTGAAACCATTGTTAATTGTATGCCTTGTTTGAACAGTATGTAACGATTTGCTACTGTGAGCGATAGTGTCGGTAGCTAGCTAGATAAGCTACCTTTGGACAAGGGCAAGGCAGCCTTGTGTGGTTTGAGACAACTGGTCAATATGTGTTTGTGTTCACAGTAAATAACATGGAAGTATACTTTGGAAAGTATCTGAATTGAGATTAATTAAGATTAGGCTACACTAATATTATACGTAAATAAATCACATTTATATAACCAGACATTTATTAATGTTGACGCAAATGATAGTTATAGTAGTTAGAACAGTTGATAAAAAGATTCCGCATACATTTTAGGGTGAAAACTTCATAAAATACGACAAAACAGTTAAAGCATCTTTTAAAAACCTTATTAATAATGCAAAAAAAAGGTTTAGGCCAATAAACTAACCAAAGATTAGTTGATCATTACAATGTTATGAACTTGGGTGAAAATAAACATGAGACTAATACTTTAAGTACATTTCATTTGGAAGGCATTTCTCCACTCCAACAGAATGTTGTAATCCATATCGCCCAACTCTTATCCTCTGACCTTAAGCCTATTGATTGACTCACCTAGTTTGACCTGCGCAGCATTCACTTATGTCATATTTAGGGTTAGGGTTACCCCTGTGGGTATATTATACTTGCCGTGGCGTCAGGCCTCTGTAAATACCACAGCTCTGAACATCTATTGAGAATAACAGTCTAAAGCTGTTTCTTATCAACCAGTTACCACCCTCACCAGCAAATAATTATTTTATTTTATTCATTTTTAGGGGGCTCGGTAACATAGGTTGCGCAACAAATAAACCTAGGCTAACAAATCTTTATAGAGGATCTTATTCTGTATAATACATTGGAATCTTGTACAAACTGTTCACTGACCAGAAACATCAAAATGATTTTATTTAGACCTTTTTATTTTCCTTTTTGTAATTTACTAACAAAACGAAGTTATTCTTGACATTAATTATAAAATAAGGCCATTGCTAAAGAACATTTAACCGAAATGGAAACAAGTAGCTGCAGTTTCACATAGGACATACTGATTGACTCACAACTTCCTTTTCTCTTATTGCACATTTTCTGCACAACAATTTATTTGAAATGGAGCAGCATACCATGTCAAATATACTTTTGAAGTGTTCATCATTAATGTGCATGTTTATTTGAACATGTGTACCACACTCATGGGGCTGACACCACAGAACGCTTCTTTTTGCAGTCAAATAATGTCAAAGTGTCTTCAAAATGTTGTATCAAATAAGATGCAGTGTTTGTAGATAAGGAGACACTAGCTTGAACGCCTACGTGTCTTGTTGTTGTTTAAAGTCTGTGGCTTCGGCTGTTTTTCAGCTTCAGCTCACAAAATAAATGAAGTTACTGCTTTCCCATTCACCGTCTTGGCACGTTTTTATTACGTGGAAAGGATATGAAGGACTGTGAGCAGGGGAGAACTGAATTGGATCGTCTCGTTTTTTCTAATCAATGCAGTCGGGCGGGCTGACTCAGGCTTTTCATTCATGCACTTGAAGAGGCTTATTCCATAAGGGTTCAGTGCAGTTCAAGCAGACGTTTGCAACTTTGGATTTCAAAATTGTGATGAAACCTGACTTGACATTCTCCTCTCATAATAATCAGCACTATGGAGTTATTTACGCGAGCTCTTTTTAAAACTTGAACCACACTTTCTAAAGCACTGAATGGAAATCGAGGCCAATGGAGGGAGTTGCTTGAAATGTAGCTTCAATTGATGATTAAAATGCAAGTTTGTAGTAATAACAGTAATAATCTGTACACTTTCAGGATGTCCTGCTGTAAATACAAAAAAAAACGTATTTATTTTTATTTGACTGCTAGTTCTGTCCAATGTAATCCATGTTATGTACCAAGACAAACATTTTCACTGCAAAACAATCATACAAATCCAAACTTTCTAATTAATTCTCAGAAAAATCGACTTTATTTTCTCTCTTCAGCAATCCGATTACAAGCTGCACTGTATGACTTTACCATGGGCCGGGACCACATACGGCTATCCCTAAAGGAAGTCAAGGGTCATTTACTGCCCACATTCCTTAAGCTGCAACTTCCCTGGCACTCCACCCCCCCCCACACGCACATTTTAAATGCTTTGTTTGAATCTGTCAGTTACACACACGGACATGAAACAGCACTCTGTCTGCCGCTGTTGTTGCCCTACATAAAATAAGTAGAGTAAAAGAGATCATGGGGGGGGGTCGGATGTGGGAGGAGGAGGATGGTAGTCTGAGGGGGGGGAAGGGGTCCAACACCAAATATTGAAAGGGTGATGAAGTTTAATGAGTGGTATAGGGTCTATAGAGTCTTGATTTATTTTTGCAGGCCGACCCCGAAGTTAGCATAGCAATGGCTCCCTCATCAAAAAGTGATCGACTTTTTCAATTGGATTTTTGGAATATTGCACAAAACAAAATCTTTGCCACCTTTATGATACTTAGACGTTTTCTTCAGCATGATAATCTCTACATATAACACCACTTTATGGTATTTGAAGCGTAATGCAATAACGAGAAGTCAAAAGCTAACGTTGGCAGCTAAACGCAAACTACATCAGTCACATGGCTGCTGGTCACCACCGCTAAGCTAAAGGCTGCTAGTGTTCAGCATGATGTTTTTTACTAGTCAGATTTGATAATGATAATAGTATAATATTTATAAATTGCTTTTCCCAATGCTCAAAGATTTAGTCACTTGTTAGCAACTGTAGTTTTTAAGACAGCTAAGTGACTTTTAAGACAAATGACTAAGCTTTAGACATCCACAAGTAGGCTATACAACTTTGAGACGAGGGAACCAAAAGTGGTCAAATGCTAACACGTTATGGGACTCATTCCTGCACTCTATTGAGGGACATGTAGAAAGAAGATGGGTATTTTTGTTTCTTGCAGTCTAAGAACATGTATTGCCCTTTGTATCGAGCATACATCTATAGAATAAAAAACACAATATCACAGTATGGTGTAGTGTTGTCACGATACCAATATTTTGGTTTCGATACCGATACCAAGTCAAGAATTGCGATTCCGATTATTTTTCGATACTTTTCTTAAAAAAAGGGAAAGTCATAAATGTAATTATTGTGCTTTATTTCACACCAGAACCATAACACAAACGTTTAAACAATGAGAACATTAAATAAAATAAATGACAAGAATTCGTATTAAATACAAATAAGCATCATCTCAAACTACTTTTTTGTCAAAATAGATTTGTATATTAAACAACAGAAATGACATTCAACACAATGAGGTCTCCGACAAAAAATACAACATAACCTCACTGTCAGAGATATCGCTAAAATACTTCCAAATTTAGCTTCTGGCGTCTTTGTTGTCAACAAGCCGAGGCGCAGCGGCAGTTGCACTCCCACTTGCAGCCATGCTTCTCGTTTTCTCACATGCTCTGGCAGCTAGCGCGTGCACGAGAGAGGGGAGGGACTTAGAGCGTGCTTGAGAGAGGAGGGACTGCAGGCACGGCTGCAGTGCAGGGAGTGGAAGCAGAGCGCTGAACACACACGGCTCTTATTAGAACGGCGCTTTCTCACCGGAGTACTTTCCCCCGTAATTCTTAAAGTACCGATACTAATGAAACGGAGGAATCGTACCGTTTTTAACGGCAGGGTATCGCGGTACCTTTCAAGTATCGGTACACCGTGCAACACTAGTATGGTGCCATATCAGGTGGTGCCATGCAAATGCAGACCTCCATTCTGTGTATATCGCATGTTTCATTCATAGGTTCTTATTTCAATATCATACGCAGAAAGACAGAAAGATCTACAAGGGCTTTAAAGTAGGTTTTTTCAATCATTTATTATCAGAGCTTACAGCAGTCACAAGCTGTCTCTGCACACACAATGGCACACATCTGTAATTGACCACCTGTTTGTCTGTGGCCTACTTTCCGCCGTATGAAACACTGCGGAGCGCTGATGTGTAATTCCTTTGGGATTCCTAACTCCTTGCCTCCTATTTCAATTGTTTTTAAGCACCACAAAGGGACAGAAAAGCCATACATAGCACATCTTTTGAAGAAATTGGGAGAATAAATAGAATTGTAAGCGGCAGATGAAGTTCATTCATTGTCCCATATTCGAACTGGGAATGGATGTTGCCTGCTTTGCAAATTTTCCTTTGAAGACTTTTTTTCTGTTTGTATAAATTAGGAATGTTGCGGGGAGAATTGGAGTTCAGTAGGTAAATGTTCGGAACACTTTTGGAAAGTTTGTTTGTGTGTCCTGGTTTAGGGAGCCATACACAACCTGATTTGGATGTTAGATAACCTGTTTTTACGTATTTTAGTTTGTTTCAGTGGATGTGTTCATATATACGTAGGGCGTATTCCTGTGTACAGACGGGAAGGCTCCAGAACCGTCTGTGTTTGCAATAAGCTCAGAGCAGGCCACCACCGAGGGAAGCTTTAGGGTCAAGACTCACACACACACACACACACACACACACACACACACACACACACACACACACACACACACACACACACACACACACACACACACACACACACACACACACACACACACACACACACACACACACACACTCCTGACTGTTTGTAAGCTCTGCTGACTACAGGAAGCAATAATGGTAGCGTGCTTCCGGAGTTCCGGAGGCTTCTCTCAGGGGAGCGCGGCTGCCCTGTCCAGCTCAGCAGAGCATAACTGAAAAGAAACACAGCAGAGCAGAAAATGATGGAACATGGAGAATAGAATGGATGCGGAATAGGAAATGATACAATAGAATAGGATAGGGGACAGAACCAAAAATAATACAGAAAAACAAGGAGGCTAAATTAAGAAACAATGACATTAGGATGTAGACGAGTAGAGCTAACAATAGATTACACTGGGCAAAAGGTAATGTAATTCAACGTTAGCTTGACTAGATTATTGCTTGTATTTGCTGCAGCATTACACAAAAAACAAGCCTTGGCTATTTTCAATCAAATATCACAATATACTTCACTGGGAGTGACATTTGATTTGATCCTTTTGGTCACGATTTGATTAGAAATGATTCTCGATTTAAAACAATTCCCGATTCAGAACATAGGGAGGCCAATATCAGAATCAAGCCAGTACGTTGTCTGCTAAATAAAGACAGTGAGGCAAATTATGGCATGAAAGCTGTTTAAAGTGTTCATAAGATTAGAGACTTTTCATATTTGAAAAAGGTATCGCTCCCGATTGCAATAATGTAAAAAAGAATGGCAAACTTTAGCCAAAAAGTTAACAACAAATTATTATATTTCTCAATTCAGTTCAATTTCAATGTAAACAGACAAATCTAAATGCTTCCCGTTACATAAATACAATTGTCGGCTGGCTTCCTTTCTATTTTCTTAGACGCCGGACAATTTCAAATACAAACTGTACAATTTCAAATACTGTAAAACCGGTATTTTGTGTAATGTTTTAACAAAAAACACACTTTCGAAAGATGGGAGTAGGACAAAAACATCCAAGGAAAACATAAAGAATAGTAAGCAGTGCAGTGAGTAACCTAATCTATCCATCAATGATCATGCCAACATATTATCTATTTAAGGAAAGTTGCAAATGGATTAGAATCCAAGAAATGTGACTAATATTTAGTATATGTACAGACACTCCTTGATACAAGTGCATTCAAATGATGCTTATATGCAGGTTTCTTCAGAATTCAGATCATTATAAGTCACCTATATAGGTCTAATGAGGGGAACATTGTGATTTAATGGCTGCGCACTACAGGGATGATCCAGTACAGTCAGCAGTCTTTAAATTGTCTTTAGCCGGATGAAGAGAGAGATGTTAGGACAGGAAGAGAGCGGGGAATGTGAGGCAGCCTGTGGAGAGAGAGTCTGTGTGTTAGACCTCATCACACACTGAGAGCCTGTGACACAACACATCCCTTCCTTCCTTCCTTCCTTCCTTCCTTCCTTCCTTCCTTCCTTCCTTCCTTCCTTCCTTCCTTCCTTCCTTCCTTCCTTCCTTCCTTCTGCATGGTGTGATCTCTGTGCTCGCCGTTCGCTCTGTTTCCCAGGCTGACAGTTCTGCGGCTGGCATCACTGTGCAAATATCGGTATGCAAGTGTGGCTGATTGTGTGTGTGTGTGTGTGTGTGGTTGCTCTGTTGGCAGACTGTAGAATTGATCTCACCACGCCTGGTTGGATATTACCTGCTAGCTGTCATCATGCCCACAGCAAGTGTGTCGAGTGTTAAAGTAAAATAAACGCTGGTACTCAAACTTTTTTGTCAGTCACATGACGTTGTTGGGCCAATAAAAAGCTTTTCCCTTCACCTATACTTTGAGCTGCTTGATAAATTGACTATTAAGACTTGTTGGATACACAATTTGTTGCCAGTAAGTGTCATGCAGGATCTGTTTGCACAGTGACCCACCAATCACAATTATCTTTGATCAATTTATCAGAAAACCAAAGCAGGCCGTGCTTGTCGTCAACCACAACCTGAACATGAACCTTAAAGGTCCCATGACATGGCCATTTCTACTGATCATAATTCCATTGTTGAGGTCTACTAGAATAGACCTTTGAGGCTCGAGGAGCGGACAGTGTGAGCTGGGTTACTGGTATCGTTTCCTGGTTGCTGCGTGGGGTCTGCGAGACACCGCAGTACTCAGCCTGAGCACAATGTGAGTGTTTGTGTGTGTGCGGAGATCCGCGGAGCCACGGCTGAGAAAAGATAAGGTGGAGTGTGTGTGTGTGTGTACGTCACTATGACCGTTACGTCACTATACTCAGGAAGAAAACAATTGAAAAAGAAAAATCGAGGCATTCTGTAGACAGGTATTTTCTGT
The DNA here is from genome assembly GCF_902827175.1 of Gymnodraco acuticeps. NCBI lineage: Eukaryota > Metazoa > Chordata > Actinopteri > Perciformes > Bathydraconidae > Gymnodraco > Gymnodraco acuticeps. The sequence continues at coordinate 188,897 of NW_022990034.1, read as the reverse complement.
GTTAGAGTTTTACTCAGGGTGTACTTTGAGGGTTTGTGACTTTACCGACCGTTTACATGCAGTAAAAGCTACATAACATGGGTAATAACCGGAAAAGCATGTCATGGGACCTTTAACCTGTTAAGCCCGAGAGCCCCCGGGGGCGGGGGCTCCCGCAACATCTTGCAAGAAACAGCGTCTGAGGGCTTCTTAACATTTAACAAACTATGAATGTGTCATACCCACTTAACGGGAAGAAACTCAGCTACCTGACGATATGAACCATTTTTACCGAAACAAAAAAAAGGTCTAATTTATCGAATCTGCACAAACAAGATATCAGATTAAAGAAGAGATTCCACAGATTCTAGCGGTATAAGTGTCATCACTGTGATGACACTTATACCGCTAGAATCTGTGGAATCTCAAATGTCAATCTCTGCACAAACATGCAGATTCGATAAGTTATAAAGTATTTATACCATGAGTTCTGTGCTAAGTGCGTTACATGTTTTTCACTAAGGGCTAATTCAGAGGCTCTGCGTTAGACCTTTTTTTTGTTTCGGTAAAAATGGTTCATATCGTCAGGTAGCTGAGTTTCTTCCCGTTAAGTGGGTATGACACATTCATAGTTTGTTAAATGTTAAGAAGCCCTCAGACGCTGTTTCTTGCAAGATGTTGCGGGAGCCCCCGCCCCCGGGGGCTCTCGGGCTTAACAGGTTAAAGGTCCCATGACATGCTTTTCCGGTTATTACCCATGTTATGTAGCTTTTACTGCATGTAAACGGTCGGTAAAGTCACAAACCCTCAAAGTACACCCTGAGTAAAACTCTTAACAGGTTAAAGGTCCCATGACAGGCAAACCTAGACAACACACCACGTAGCTTTACGGAGCCAAAACGGCAAACATGTCTTACCTTTGCTGTTTTCTGATCAAAAGTTGTGTTCAATGGCATTACAACGATAACAACGCTGCTGAAGGTTAATCCAATGTGTCTGTGTCACTTTGAAATGATTACTGATAATCCATCATTCCATTTTTGTGAAAAACTAAGATTTCATATTAGCTGCTATGATACCTACAACCCAGCTTCCGGTTTTGGGCAAACTGTGTGCACATCACTCTCACTCCTCGATGGAAATGTTTAGATGGATTTAGGAACTTCCCCTCGATTCTATTGGCTCTAACGGTTCAAAAGAGGTGTCAATCATCAAAATCGACCAAGGGGGAAAGTAATGATTTCTTTTTTGAACGGACACTATAATTTACTTTAATTTTTTTACTATGTTCAATCTGAATTTACTTTAAAATAATTTAAATTCTGTATGAATGTGGGCGACTGTCGCTGACTTGTGCAATAACTGCTTTGAGGGGTGGCAATAAACTAGGGAAGCATTATGATAAAACAGTTATTTGCCATTTACAGATATCCATCATGGTTGCCCCACGTTTCCCTCACATCATATGACCCTACTTTAGCAGTGCTTGAGATTGCCCCTTGTTAAATTGTTGAGTGAGAAGCAACATAAGATGCAGTCACACACAGGGCATATTAAATCCACCTGTTGTTGGCGTAAGTAGAGCGTCAGTGTGTGTAGGTGACGGGGCAGGCTGCTGTCAGTGGCCTCAGCCATACATTCATTCAGGCGTGTGTACGTCCACAGTGTGCACACCATCTGCCAGTGGTCCCTAGGGGTTTGTGCTGATGTGTAGTGACAAGCCGCTCAGACACGCAGTGGGCCCTCCATATATACTATACACACACACAAATACGCTCACACAGAGCCATCGTTACAAATACAGCAGCTCCTGATGACGGGGCTATGACCCTTGTGGGGTTATACTGTCTCCTGTCAAGACAGATCACCAAAGAATAAAAAAAGAAGAAGCAGGAGGCGGACAGGAAGGTCACACATCCCACTGCAGCGACATATGTTACCCAACAATATACTGAAAACACAGCTGCAAGTACAGAAAAACAAAAAGAGCTGGCATGGGAGGGTCTTACATCATGGAGCTTTTTGTCACAATGTGTTTCCTCAGCTTGTTTCATGAAATCAATTGGACCTTAGTTTAGACTTTAGCAGTGACAGACCGCTATGATCATAACCACATACCAGTATTGATCATAACACAATCAAAATGTAATATAACTGAACATAAATTATTTTTAAGGAATAGGAACATTTTCGGAAGTATGTTTATTGGTTTACTTGCTGAGAGTTTTATGAGAAGATAGATGCCACTCGCATGTCTGTAGGCTAAATTGGAAGCTAGCACCAATAGCCTGTTAGCTTAGCTTAGCATACTTATTGGAAAAGGGTGGAAACAGCTGGCCAGCAGTCACAAAATGTGCCTACCAGCACCCTTAAGACAAACTTATAAATGGTTTGTACCTCGTAACCCATACCAAAAAAAAGGAATACATAATAATTGGTTTACAAAAAATTACATGAAATGCTAATACCTAGCATATGCCAATACGAATACAACTTTAAAAATCCCAATGGAAATCTTAGTTTATGTCACATCCATTGACTTTTGGATAAACAAGACGCACGATATTGGTTTTTTGAAACCGATACCGATAACTTCCTGCTTCTCAAGACCGATACCGATACCGATAACCGATAATAATATAAATATATATATATTAAATGTACCTGTAGTTTTTGCACACCTGGTTAAATGATGAACTAGCCGACTGAATCCTTTATCTTCGACGAGGGAGAAGGGCTGGTCGTCAAGCGCCATCATTTCTATGATGAAGTTAGAGATCGTTTTAGCCCTGGGGTCGTCTCTGGCAAACTTCTTGTCTTTTTCAAAAGCCTCGTCGATAGGTAAAAGCCCCGGTGCCTTTGCAGCTGGCTTTGGATTCGCCGCTAGTTTAGCAGCGCAGGCGTCTTCGTACGCTTTTAACACACCATCGTAGCGATGGCGATGTTTCAGGTGACTAATCAGGTTGGAAGTATTATAGCTCGTTGCCTTTTTCCCTCCTCGTGGAACTTCTGCATTGCATTTGTTAATACAAATAGCAAGCGAACTATCTAACTCTGAAACTTTGAAATAGTCCCATACTACCGGCGACATGTTTGTTTACTGTCCTGGCTTCACGGCCGCACACCATTTACGTCACAGCCAGGCATGAGTTAGGGAGCGCTGGATTTGTGAAAAACTCCCCTCTTCCTAAACCACTAATACCACAGTACTGGTAAAACGGGAGGAGCCGAGTGAAAAACAAGCGCCCCTCATCCCAATCCACCCACACCGCAGTATTTTTTCTTTTTTTTTACCCAAAAAATATATTGTATATTATCGGGGCTATTAATACTGGTATCGGGTTTATCGGGATGACGTCATAATTCCTAATATCGGACCGATAATTATCGGGCCGATAATTATCGTGCACCACTAGTTATTATTATTAGTTCTTATGTTGCAGAATGAAGATATACTGCAAAGTATAAGAGGCCATTTTTATTTATCTGTGTAAACGTGGATTTGAGCCACATGCGAGCAGTTGACAATCTGCCAGACAAGGAAAGCAGTCAGATGTGGTCTCAGTAATAAAGGGGGCTTCGGTTTGTTGTAAATGGAGCAGCTTCAGATTGAGTTATTGTTATCTATTCTCACTGATGAGCAGAAAAGCAGAATCAGCCACTGTTTCACTGCCATTGTGTAACATAATCAAAATAGTATCGTATCAAACAACGCAACTGACACGACCCAAAATCCATTTTATTTTGTGCAAAATTCCCTTTTATGAAAACAATCACATGTTGACATAATGACACATGGGGGATTGATTTTTTTTTAGCTCTTTTCCAAAGATTATTTTCCTCATTTCATTTTATAGTAGCTTTTGAGTGATTTAGTGCTGTTCTGCTGTACAGTTTCCACGTCCCCTGGTAGGGAATCTGCTGCTTGCCTACTCATTGACATTCTTTTCTCATGAAGCAGCCGCTCTTTGCTGCTTGTACAGGCTTGCCTCGCTGTGTGGCTGCCTTCTCTAAGGCAGTGGGTAGAAAAATACATCATGGCGTTCTGTACATTGGCTTATTGTGTTGTTTGGAGACAGATTTTTCCGGCTTTAGCTCACCTAAGTGGGCTTATTGTATGTAAACATTACAATGACGGGTACAATGATGCTTTATTTGTACTCTTTTTTTTCCTGTTTGACCTCTTGCTTCTCTCACTCATCAGTCCTCTTGTGTGTTTGGTTGTTTGCAGACCCTGGTAGGAGCGTGATGAGCGCGCGCTTCCACTTGCCTGCTGGCAGATCCTACAATGTCCGGGCGTCGGAGCTGGAGCGAGACAGGCAGCACACACAGGTTGTGTGCAACATACTGCTGCTGGACAACACCGTCCAGGCGTTCAAAGTCTGCGTAAGTACCGCTCTCCGAAAGCATCCTACTTTTAGGTTTTAACAAACAGAATTTGAAAAGATATGTCATAAGAATACAAGAATACATTTGCTATCTACAAGGACTTCAAAAAAGCAAATATACCTGCAAGTTTCTCACTGATTTGGTATTTTTATGGTTTATTGCTCTTACTGAAGGTCACTTTGCACACAAATCGTCCACTTAATAACATCTAATGTAATATAATGACGTCTTTTTAAACTGTGACACACCCCTTCCCAAACATGAACTGCTTAAATAATCCGGCATACTTTTAATAATGTCAATTTACCAAAAATGTTCACAAATATAGGCCAAAAAAAACAAATGGCTCATGTAACCCATAGCTGACCTGCTCCATAGCAACATTACACTTCCTGTCTATATCCCCAAAAGCCCCCAAATGATGTGCTGTGTTTAGAGCAGGGGTGCCCAACCAGTCGATCGCGATCGACCGGTCGATCGCGGGGAGATTCCTAGTCGATCGCCAGATGTGTCTAAAAATAGAACAACAATATTCTGTTTTATCGTTAACGTCCTATAACATAATCTTCCTTTGCTAGAATAATGCATTTGAACGCATCAAAGCTTTGTGATTGGCCGACGTGACCCCATGTGTCGGGGCGTGGCTGGTGGGCAGTGCACTATTTCGCTAACGTTGTCCGTGTCAACAGGAGTGACAGTCCGCACACACACAAGACCGCAATTATGGCAGAAGCAAAAAAGCCCAAAATATATAATTTTCACTCCGAGTGGGAGGATGATTATTTTTGTATCTATTCCAATTCAAAGTCCATCTGTCTCATCTGCAATGCGAAGCCGTGGCTTTATCGAAGAAGGGTAATTTAGGAGCGGCATTTCAAAACAGTGCACAAACGCTACGAGACGGAATTCCCTCCTAATTCTGCCCTACGCTCCCAAAAGGGGAGGGGCCTGAAAGCACAGCTAAATGCACAGCAGTCCATTTTCACCAGGCCCAACAACAAGAGCAAGGCTGCTACCATAGCATCTTATCGTGTCAGTCACGTTCTTGAGAAACACATGAAGTCTTTCAAAGACGGCGAAGTTGTGAAAGAAGCATTCCTGGAGGCTGCCGACGCGCTTTTTGGGGACAGTAAAAATAACAGAAGCATTTCAACAGGTTTTTGATATAATAAAAACTCAAGTTAGATACCGTTATTAATCAGCTGTAAGCTGTTTGAACTTATTCATTATAATTATTGTACAAAATGGTATAAGAATTCAAACTACAGATTCCTGTGTAGCTTCAGATCTGAGTTGTCTTATTAGTAAGCCTAATTTATACTTTTGTAGCAACACTATTTTTATATAATGGCAAAGAAAGGGTTCAGAGTATTTTCTTTTTTCCTGTGTCATATGTGGCAGCACTGTTCAATGTTTCTTGAAAACATTACCCACTGTAGTATGTGACGTGTGAATAAACTCTAACTCTGTATCAACAACACTGTTGTGTAACTTCATTTAAATACTTGTATGTGTGTAGATTAGAAAGAGGTAAGATAAAGGATCTGCAGTATTTTATGAAGTATTAATTGTACAAAGGTCAGTTTTATACAAGTAGAAGTGTGTATTTACCTGGTAGTAGGCTGTCAGTAATGGCTATGCCTCTCTATTTGGACTGGTAGATCTCGGCAGACTGGCAACTTTAAAAGTAGCTCTCGGTTCAAAAAAGGTTGGGCACCCCTGGTTTAGAGCATAATTATGCCCCAGATCCAGGTAATAATACATAGAATAGCACTCAGACATTCTCCAAGGCCCATGGTGCATTCACATTCTTCTTAGATACTGCCATTTCAGAAGTAGGGAAGTCATTCTTCCAACTTCAGTGTAGTCATGAGCTTTAGGTCATATGAATTATCGTATTTAATGTAGAACTCAGAGTAAAAGATCATTTGGATGTTCAATAAGTGGTAAATGAGTGAGCCTAAAATAATCACCAATTGCCATACCTGAAACCCACAAACTGAAAAGACTAGAAATGAAAGCATGAGTGATTGCTCCCCTCCTCCCTCTCACAACCTCCACATCTCCCATGTGACATTTCTCCTTAAAGCCTACCTTAAATAAATGTGAGAGTTGGTGGGGAAAATGCCTCTGCGTGTCTCTGCATGTTGGAGGACATTTAAAAATCATCCCACATTGTATTTCTGTTATAATGTGAAGACACCTAATGGTTAAAATGTAGTGTTCTCACATCAGTAGCTAAAGAGGCCCAGTCTGTCTTTATCTTGTTTTAAATCATTCAGTCACACGCTGCCATACCTTGGGGGGGGAGAAAGAGAGACCGTATGTGTGTGTTTATATATTGCCCAAAGCTAGGTGGCTTGTGACTGACATTACAGGCGTGTGTCACTTCACGTGATAACATTCTTTCTCTATCTCTATCTGTCTTTATGTCTGTCTCTCGGCGTGTGTTTGATTCTGACACAACGAGTAGGGGAAATTCCCTTTGAGTCAAAAAACACAATTCCTCTAATTACATCCCGTCTGACAGATCACATCCTGTCAGTGTCAGTGTGTGCATGTGAACAAGTGTATCTATTAGTATATTTCTACAGAAATGCACACTATGACTTCACAGGGGTTGCACAATAAAGTTATTTTTGTTTCATTTTATGAGGAGAAGTGATGGCGAGAGAAGATCAATTGTTTGTCATGGGCAAGCTTTTAGCTGTTATTCCTTTCACTTCCTGTCACTGTTCTTCTGCTCTTTCCCACCAAAATAAACGAGATACAGATTCAGCGTGAGAACCGAACAGAGGTGGAAAATACTAAGTACATTAAGCAGAGTTCTGAACTTAAGTACAAGTTCAAATATTGTTCTTTACTGGAGTATCTCTACACTACACGCTTTTTACTTCACTACATTTAATGACAGATGTAGTTATATTCTAAAATACAACTTCAATCACCCCTGAAGACCCTGTATCTCCAGATGTGTTGGTTTCAGGAATATATAATAATAACATGAAGTATAATATGTTCCTTTATATGTTTTAATCTTCCTACTTAAGTTGAATCTAAATACACTCGTTTACGCCTGTTTGATCAGCTGGGAAATGCATGTCAAAATGCTGAAAAACAGGGCCTTTTTCTGTATACCTATTTCTCAGAGAAACACAATGCCTCAATACTTACAATTAGTTTATGATCCATTGCTGTTATAAACTGCTGCCTAAAATAAACAGCACTGTATTAAGGAGTTTAAGTTAGCTAAACCTTAAACATGCACATTGACACAGCCTTAACATGAACCCAGAAACATCATTTATAATCGTTAAACATTGACAGGGAACATTTTACTTCACTAAGACTATATTAAACCAAAATAACGTACAGACTCTTACTGAAGTAAGGTTTTAACAGCAGTACTTTCACTTGTAATCAAGTATTTTGATTGTTTGCTTTTATTACTTTTACTTCAGTAAAGGATCTAAATACTCAAAATAGGGCTGCACAATTATTTTACATTTTATTTAAAAAATCTTTTAAAAACATGCAAATCGCAGAAAGGGCAATATTTGGTGAAGGCACAATAATCAGAATTATTTAATTACTTTTCAAGTGCTGCAAAGAGGTCCCGGCTAGGTCTTTAGAGTATGTATTATCAGTATTCTAAGCAAAAAAATCCTTGATTGGTTCGGGTCAAAACAATATCACACCATGATCTTTTCTAATGTATATTTTAATGATAATGGGTCAGAAATGGTATGTTCCTCTTATATCACGGACCATATTGCAATTTCAACATCAGTTAATCTAATCACACAAGTCATTTTTTGTGCGCAGCCCTTATTCCCATTGATTTATCCAAAATGCTTGTGAATTCTGTTTTGCATCATACGTCATGTTCTCTTGGTGGACGCCTAATCAGGATTATCCGGGATCAATTTCTTACAAAATCTCTTATATAAAATCTCTCCTCTGCATTTTCTGGTTCTTTACATCTCTCCCTCGCTGCTTCCTGCTCCAGACGCCCCCGCCTCCCTCCCTCCCCCCGCCTCCCTCTGAATGAATGACTCGGCCTCTGTCAGTGTCATTGATCAGACCCCTGCAGCAGCACTAACTTCCTGGAAAGACAAGCCATCCCGAGCGCAACAATACTCCTATTGATCCTCTCTCTGGCCGACTGGCCTTGATTCTAGCGGAGAGTGAAAATCCAGAAGCAGCCACTTATCGTCATGGGAACCGAGGCACCCGTGGTGGTGAGGAGATGGGGGGGAAGGGGGGGTGCTGGTACTGATGATCTTATAGATGGGAAGTCTTCTTTGGCAACAATCTAGTGAAGGCTTGATAAATGACAAGAAATTCAAATCCAAGCCCAGCCCACTGCTGACCCACCTCTCTACAAAGATAAAGGCTGGGTCAGAAGCAGGATTTATTGAGTAAAGTGACATGCAGCAGTAACCATAGTGACCAAGACACAGCACATACACATCCAGCTATTCGGTAATTAAGGAGCTCTTAATGAGTAAAGGATCAATTATCCTGCCAAACAGCTGTCATTTACTGCTGAATTAGACCTCCGGACCAAACCAATGCATGTCACGTATAAGAAATTATTTAAAAAATGATTAGAGCAGTAGATTTTTTTTTCTGAACACTCACAATTTTGCAAGTTACTCTTTGCCTAAGTTTATACCAAGGGCTTTGAATAACTTCTTTTTCTGAACTGCCATTTCCGTGAACCTTGAAAGTGAATAACTGAACAAGTCTCTGGTTACAAAGACCAGTGAACTAGCTACACTATGTAAGTGATAGATTAGCTACTATATATCTAGCTTTGTTGGGCTACAATTGCAAGGCCTACTAACAAAAAATAAAACGATTTCATCACAAATAACATGTCTGTGTGACACCAGTGGTATTTCCTTTACTTACAAGTCTCAAATATGTATGAAATGTTGGAAATGTTTGATTTATACCTATTTGAGTGAGCTCAGTTTAAATTGCATACAGTACTCCATGCCTTAACGACAGAAATTGTTTTTAATTCACTTGAATGGAAATAAAACTAGAGACCAAATCGACCACAAACCGAAACACGAGGTCCAAACAAAGCAAGCGTCAGGGTTGCAGCGATTCGGATATAAGCCTTCTGGTATTAATGATTACATGGTCTTTTCTATCTTGAGCACATTTTACCCCTGGAACACGGTTTTTAGGGCCATTCTACATTTATTGGGTGATTTTTCTTTGCCTTTTGCCCCCTCCAATTCTGATTCATATCAAGAATTGAAATGTGCCTGTTTGTAGTTTGTTGGTTGAAATTAGGACTATAGTTATTTACGTTTGTCTTTAAGTCTCTTGTTTGTTGTATTCTTCCACATTATTTTGTGTGAGTATGTTTTGGATAGAGAGGTAGAAGGGATACCTCCTCCTTCATGTATATAGCTCTCTTCCTGTCCGGACAAGCTGCTTGGCGCATTCCTGAATTTCTACCATTGTTTAATACAAACACGTACATGCAGCACATTCATTCGTGGAAGGAAAGAAATAAGGGGGGAAATAAATGTGTCACACTCTGCGCCTTTTGTGAACCTGCCATAAAAAAAACAACCTATGGGATTTTCCCTCAAGCACCACTTTGGATTTTAGGTCCGTCCATTTGATTGATGTTCGGGGCTCTTTTCCCCTCTTAACACTTTAGATAAACCTTCAGGGGGGAAACATCTCTCTCTCTAATCCAGGGGTGGGGAACCTTTTTCCTCTCAAGGGCCATTTCAATTTTTACAATATCCTCAGAGGGCCGTACAAATTATTGACCTCTGCTTAAAAAAACTAAAATCACAGCCCATTCATTTCATTCTGTGCAAAGAAAAAGCAAACTCTTAATCCAGATATCTCACCGTTAGGGATGATTAGGGAACAGGGATGCACGATAATTATCGGCCCGATATTAGGAATTATGACGTCATCCCGATAAACCCGATACCAGTATTAATAGCCCCGATAATATACAATATATTTTTTGGGTAAAAAAAAAGAAAGAAATACTGCGGTGTGGGTGGATTGGGATGAGGGGCGCTTGTTTTTCACTCGGCTCCTCCCGTTTTGCCAGTACTGTGGTATTAGTGGTTTAGGAAGAGGGGAGTTTTTTCACAAATCCAGCGCTCCCTAACTCGTGAAGCCAGGACAGTAAACAAACATGTCGTCGGTGGTATGGGCGTTGGAGCTATGTGCAACTCAAGGCATATGCTCGAACCGGAGCTGCCTGGACGCTGCAATCATGTTGCCGCACTATCCGTGCTGAGTGTGCTGACTTTTCGTACAATGTCCCACTGTCTGGCTTCCTGCATAAAGTCAAGTGCTCGGCGCCAGTTGTGGCGAAATGTCGCTCCTCTGTTTTAATTTAAACAGCTCCGTATATCCGTTAGCGCAGCTAGCTAGCACCAGATGCTAACAACAACAATGCACGTAAGGTCTCTCTCTCACTCGCTCGGGCCACACATACACACACCCTCCCGGTCCTCCAGATGGCCAGTCGGTGCCTGCCGGTGAGCGTGGAAGTGTGGTCTGCCACAAGCGGGCGACAGGAGCGGGGCTGTCAGCATCAGCTTGTAGATGGTATTTTAAACTCGATGCGCTCTGAAACTACGGGGCGGCCTAGAAAAAAAAATACACATGCGTTAATCGCGTTAAAATAATTAGTGGCGTACATTTTTTTTTTGGTATCGGTCTTGAGAAGCAGGAAGTTATCGGTATCAGTTTAAAAAAAACAATATTGTGCATCCCTAGTGCAAATGTATTTGGTTTCCTATCCATGTGAACATGATTTAAGTGGGGGGGGGACCTAACCTCCTCCAGCACCCGCGGGAAGATTTTTTTTTAAATGTTGAAGTTAAAAGCATCAATCTGGTGCACTTTGAGAGCAACATTAGGAGATCTATGGATACATCTCTCAACACCCAGATGAAACAGAACTGGAAGCAGATTTATTTTTCTTTATGAATATTTGACAAATCACTCCCCCTTTAAACTGTATTCTTCTTTATTAATAACAACTTTTGTTTACTGTCATATAGTATTTTATACCTGTTTACTTTATTCTCTTGTTCTCTTGTCAACTATAATGATCATATAAAGATGTGCCTTTACCTCACTGGTTGTAGAAAAAGCTTCTTATATTCGTTAGCATGCTAACCAGATGCTAATAACAACAAAGTTATTGACTGTATGATCAGTATGACAGATGAACAGATGCCACTGGGCTTTCAACTAAAGACACAGACACGCAGAAACTGCGGCATGTGTACGGCTCCTTATGGCAGTGGCGAACCGTGTCTATCACAACTGGACCTTCTGTAGACACACACACCCCCCGCCACCGCCGCCCCCCCCCCCCTCCGCGGCATTATAATGTCCGTCTTTTCACTGCATTTGTCGTCTTGAAAAGGGTACTCGCAACAATTCCGCAACAACTTCATCTTCACCTGTTGCACTTCAACGTTAAAAACAATAAAACGGCATGAATTGCTTCGTCGCATTCATCTAGATCCTCGGTCTCGAGCCAGTTAACTAGCGGGCCTTCTAGAATACCCTGGAACTGAGGGAAACTCTGAAATAATACGCCCATTGGCTACAAATCAATATATGATTGGTTGATCAAACTGTCAGTCCAAACGTACGCTCTCATTCAGTGCAACGGCCAGGGCATTCGATCAAGGATGTAGAATACCTTGGTTGAAGGATATTCTACCCAGAGACCCAGAACAAGATCTGATTGGTTGCTTTCTTTTCTAACACAAAACCACTGAAATGCGTAGTGCATGGTCCGAGAAGGACAAACAAATCAACGTAACACTGTAATATTACAGATCAACAGAACAGATACGATTCTCATTTATTCATTTTATATAGATTTTATTACATTTTATTTATATAATTAAATCGATTTTGTGTTTGTTTTATCTGAGTGTTCCAGGGTATTCTCTGAATACCTTGAAGGCCCTGACGGTTCGCCACTGCCTTATGGGTACTGCAGTTTCTGAAGTGCTGAAGCCGCGTTCTGGTGCTCTCCGTCAGAACTGCCCCGGTCAGTCGAGACCATAGACTGTATGGTCGAGACATATACCACGTGATGACACGTTAGGCTCGTGTTGTGTTCAAGGACCCTGACCTTGGCCAGGAAAAACAGGCACTCGCTTGTTTAATTTTTTTGCGGTCTAGATTTCTTAATTTTTTTTCTTTTTTGCGTGTGTTTATAAATTACCTCGAGGGCCGTACCAAATTGTCTCGCGGGCCGTATACGGACCGGAGGTTCCCCACCCCTGCTCTAATCCTTTCGCTGGAATCGTTTTGTCCTTAGCATAGCTTAGCGTAGCCTATTTCTGTGCCATTAGATGGTAGCCAAATACACTTCTCTTGTGCTTTTACTTTTCTTGTCTTCTATGATTTCTTTCTTTATATCTTTTTCTTTAAACTGTTCTCCCATTCCCCTTCTTTTTCAGGATTTAAGAATTTAGCATTTGTATCTCAGGTAATTTATCATTTCTGTGATAGCTTAGCATTTGTAGTTTAGCTTAGCTCAGTTTAGCCTTCATGCTCTTCTTCTGCGCTATTAGATGTTAGCTAAGTTAGCTTCTCTTGTGCCTATACCTTTCTTGTCTTTTATGACCTTTTTATTTTGTCAGGAGTCTTTTTGTCCTTGGATTAGCTTAGCCTTCACACTCTTCTTCTTTGCTATTAGATGTTAGCCACGTTAGCTTATCTTGTGCCTATACTTGTATGCCTTCACTTCTCCTCTTCTTCTTTATACATTTCTTTCAAATGGTTATACTTTTGCCCCCTGCTGTTTTTCTCTCTTTAAGGACTTCACTATTCCAGAATTCAGTAGGTTTATCCAAGATACAAATCATTTAATTTGTTATTTTTGTGTGATCTTTATAGAAACAGTCTTTCCTTCCTTAGCTTAGCCTAGCCTTCCCCCTCTTCTTCCATGTCATCAGGTGTTAGCCAAGTTCACTTCACTTTTCTAGTCTTCTATTTCATTGGTAATTTCTGTGAGATCTTTAGAGAAAACATGTCTCTCTTACTCTTTCTCTCTGATAGCGCTCTATCACCACATCTCCCTCTTCTCTCTTCGCTCTCACGCACACGGACACTATTTCAGTGAGTGTTGCTGCTGCTCTGATGAAGATCAACACAAAGAGCGTTTGTCTGGCACAACCTCGCCATCAATCACTCCTTTTCTCTCTTCCCCTGCTCACTCTCTCTTCTCCGCTCTTTGCTCCTCTATGACTCTCTGTCTTCCTCTTACCATCTCTGTAGTCTGTTGTTCTCCCTATCTATCTCTATTTATTTGTACGTCTCTCCTTTTAGTTTGAGTTTTGCTACTCTCTCTCTCTCTCTCACGAAGTGTGTAGCCCATGAACTAGCCACAGTTTGGTGTTTATGTGTTAGTACAGAGAAAGAATGTGTGTGTGGACATCCTTGTATGTATATAGAAGATCAGTTCCAGCAATGTATTTTGCTTTTGCAAAGGCTGCAATAAAAAAAAAAGTGTTTTGTGTATTTTTTTGCTCTGTGGTTTTCGGTCCATTTTGTCTAAAGTGTAGATCTTTGTATACTATCATCTTATGACTATTAACAATTTAAAAAAAAAAATATATATATATATATATATAGAACATGAACAAATAATACCAGCCACATATATACACAGAACACACACAGTGGTGATAGTATTTCTGGGATCACTGTATAAAAGGTGCACAGTGCTCCCACATAAAGCTTGAAAAGCTGCTTCACACAAAGGGGAAGCAGTGGACACACACAGTCTCTCAGACTCATGTCTATGAATAGCCTTATATGTGAAAACATCATATTAGAGGGTTGCATGTTCTCTCACTTCCTCATTTTGTCCGTTTGACCCCAGTCAGCTGGATGAATCATCACAGAGGGTAAAATAGGTTTCCAGTTTGTCTGAGAATGCTAGACATTCAAAAAGGCGTTTTTCGTCTTGTGATGTGACGCATTGTTATCTCCTTTTTTGAGACATCAGAAATAAGATGTTGTGGTCAAAATATTGTTGGTTCTAATCTTGTTAGAGTTAATTTTCTCACATACAATATTTCTCTCTCAATATAGTTCACAACACTGAGTAACAGGCGTCAGAATGCACTGCAGGGGAAACTACTGCATTATCCAACACTCCCACAAGTAATGACGCAAACATTGCAAGGAAAAGACAAACTTCTGAAAATGTCTTCAATTTCTTGGAAGTAGGCGGACTTTTCAGTGCCCTACACAGCTTTTCAGATTTGTTTTGTCCACACAATAACTTTTTAGTGACTTTAGAGCAGCTGTTATTTTTTTCTAAAGGCAGATCTCTATTGAAAATCTTAGTTGTTTGGTTTAGATATTGTTTTTTAATCAATCTTTTCACTTATTTTGTTAATCCAATAGCCTATGCATTATGTTACCTTTTTGTTTCTGATGCCATGTCCACCTGGACACTCCTTTTCAGTGCAAATATTTTTCAAATCCCTTTATGGTGCGTAGCTTAGACGGGGAAAACTGTGATTTTGGCTTGTAACGTATATGCTGATATCGTCTTTGTGTGCCATCACAAATAAGGCTGTGGAATTGCCGACATAGCTAAAACATTGTTTGTTTAAAACTTGCTAATACATATTTACTTTACATATACATGTACAGTTCTCTTCTGCTATATAGAGGAACAGAGACTTTAGACTCCGATAAGACAGACCGTGATGCCAATGTCGACGGTTAAGGAAGAGACCCTTATTTGGAGGGCCATTTATGCCTTTTCCCTTTTGGGAAAATATCCTTGCAAAAAAGATGACAATATTAATCAGTTAAACTATTCATCTTCTGGTCAACAGGTTAGGCAAATGTCTCGAATATTTTGAAAAGCAGATTCCTTTTGAATAGCTTATTTCTTTGGTTTCAACATTGTTTTTAAAAGTGAGACAATTACACACCATCGATCTCATGACAGTCGAACATGTGGTATTTTCTCGACCACAGCACAACGCAACACGTACAACATTTACCAATTAAGCAGCTTTTAATATTTTTAAAACACTCAAATATAATAGTAATAGTTAAGACTTAAGGAAGTTAGCACAGAGAGGCTATCAGTGTTGACTCACTGCTAATACGCTTTGACAGTAAATAGCCAGACACACACATACACACGCTTACACACACAACGCTAAGACTGCCGGTGATCCTTGAGGGCAGCCATGTCAACATGTCAACTGTCAACTTCCCTTCCCCCACACACACACTCTGCACATGCTGGGCTGTAAAAGTGTGTCACCAGGGGAAAGGGGAGAGGTGGGTGAGAGCAGTGAGTCCCATGGGAGCTGTGATGGAGTTACACACTCACCCTCCCTCCCTCTGTCAAAGTGGCAGCAGGATCAGGTGTGAATATCTGCTCCACTTGTGGTCCCACAGTTTATCCTCTCACCCTTCCTACTCTCATGAACATTAATGATCTGTTTCATAAATGATTCCTCAGCCTTTCATCGTCTCTCTTCTCATCTTATTCCTCCGTCTTGTTTTTCTCAGAGGCTCTGGGAAAGTCCTTCTTTATACAACCTCAGTTTTTGCTAAGCCACTGTTTACCAACTTGTTTTTCCACTGGTAACATTGCAATGAGAAGATGTCAATTTATTTGTTTTGAAAGTGAAAATAAACGGTATGACACCCAAAACGTACATAAAAGTCTTTACGGCTCGCGCACACACCCAAGTATTTGTAAAAAAGGGAAATATGTTCTTTTATAAAGCACACAGACATTCCTCTTGCTTCGTGTTTAAAGATAGAAAATAGTTATAATTACATATATAACAGTTCTTGTTAACCTACTGAACATAAATCAGTTTCATGCCATTTATTTGCTTTTGTCACATTTTACATACAGTACTTTCGTGTGGCCCCATTATTTTTTCTGCACCTCTATTAGATACATAGAAAAATATCATGGTTAAAGGGAACTGTATTGCCATAAATCATAAACAAATAAATGTCATGTGATCTTTGGACTTAGACAAGTCAGTTATGGCTTCCTTGGAGTGTTGAGGGGTACAGAAAGTATCTTTTGGCGCCATTTAAATAAATAAGACCTGTTCTTATAGAGTGATTTTGGTGAATTCTCACTGTTTTAAAGGGGTATGCTCCTTTTCAGGTTTCATAATTCTATTTTGTGCTTCTATGGTCACATGTTTTAATGTTCAAAAAGGTCTTTATTTTTCTCATACTTTTCACCCTCTGTCTGAAACCAGAGCCCAGCCCTTAGTCTATCACGTAAAAGATGTTCGAGCACTAGCCAATTGAATCGCAAGTGTTACGTAGTGATGTCACTATGTTAAGTGTAAGGGAGAAAAGCATTCCAATCGAGGCGTTTCAGACAACTTTGGAATTCTACCCTTTGCAGACTATTTACATGCACAAAAAGGGAAACCCCACAAATGCATAAAAGGGCCCCTTTAAGCTTAGATTTGGTTGAGGGTGAGGGAAGTGTTTGTCAATCATAATTCGTTTTAGGACCATTGTGAATGTGAAAATCCGAAGATCATTTCTGTTATTACACTGTCTGGCTATGATAAAAGGAAACCTGCTGGATGGTTGTTGGGTTCAGAGAGGCCGTGACATACATTGAGAGGCACCACTGAGCAAGTAAAAGCACATGGCCATTGATTTACTTGAATTTAATTACCCCCGTCTCCTGCTCTAAATGTTCCTCTTTCACAATTTCAGTTTTATGCAAGCTTTGCCGCAGACAGGCGGTGGTTTCAGTGCTCTTTCTTCACTCCTTTACCACGCTGCTGTGGTGTTTTTTCTAAGCCAAATGTTCTTCAGCAGTTAACTTCTGCCTTTTTTGTATCTACCGCTTTTTAAACTCATGGCAGTTTACATCAAAGCATTTACCCAAACATCAAATCTGTTTTACGGATCTGTTTCGAGTTAGTTAAAGCACCAAAATGTTGAATCTTCACTTCTAACCTGCATCATCCCATATTCCTGTATGCAAATGACTCCATGATGGAAAAACATAGAATCATGATTGCTACATCATCTGTATCTGTAGTATTCCTATAATGTAGTTCATTTCGATCAGATGCTTACCTATCGAGCCAAGTCACCGTATGTTACAGTTTTCTTCAAGACAGCTGGTAGGATCACATTTAAAACAAGCGGATATGTTTAAGCAATAGCTCACGACAGGCCGTGGTATATGCTCATTATATCACAGCTAAGGGGCGTGGTTCGGCCCGACGCGAAGCATATATCACGGCCTGAAGTGAGCTATTGCTTTTATAAAACGGTTACCAAGTGTGGCAATATGAAAGAAAAATACACACTCTAATTTAAATAGTTTTTATTAGTAAATAATGATGTTCAAAATAAAATAGTCCCTCCGTTGCCTTCTGCACAAAACATAGTGCGAGGTGGTTGCTATGCAACAACACTAACAGCTAGCGAACATATTAGACAGACGGCGTTGATCGATTATTTGGCTATTTATTTACATTCATGTGTATGTTGCCGTTTATTGTGCACCCACTGAAAAACTGTCCAGCATCAGTAGCATGGTTTACGAGGTTACTGGTATAGGTTGAGGTTGTTCTAGGCTGTTGCTTGGCGTGGCGAGAATATTGCTCCACTTTCTCCGGTCCCCGAGATTCGGCTTCCAGTAGCTCTGGAGAGAGCTTTCAGACCTGTGGCCACTAACGGTCATAATTTCTCTGCTTTGTTTCAAGACCCGCATCAGAAAGCTTTTGAATGGTGGTACTTCTCCAGTTGGTCTGCCTGCTCTTCACGTAGCTCTGCATGTCGTCGTTTAGGTGCTTTTTTTTCTGGAGATAGGCGCTCCTCAATCCACTCCTCCATAGTAAGACCCCCCCGGAGGTCGAAGTTAATCTTAAATGTTTCCATCTTATGCTTTGTAAGTTTATTTCGGAACGGAATAAATGTAAATATATTTATAAAACTGACAAGTCAAATCAAGCAATCTGATTGGTCGATAGTGTTTTTACGGACCTCTTTGATTACAGATTTGAAAACATCGTTGCTTGCTTTAAAAGTAGCACAATTCATTATGTCAAACCTTGGAAAGTATCTATCCCTGCCCTAATGCCAAAGGAACTGCACACTGAATATGTTTTGCCGTTTGATGTCTATGTCTGGACCGCTGCGTAAAAAGGAAGGTTTCTGCCCGTTACTTCTCCGCTGCTTTCTTGTTCCAGTACTTTTCAGCCCAACGGTATACTGTTTTTCTCAGACGCGGAGGGATACTGATTTGTTGTGAAAAGTAATTTACAATTCTACCGTGGTATACGCTCAGTATATCACGGCTAAGAACCAATCAAATTGCTTGATTTGACTTGTCCGTTTTATAAACATCTATATATGTTAATGGCTTAAAAATTCATTGCGGCTCATCACACTTATGCATGTAGGGCTATATTGCTTCGCTAAATTGCTAGAAAGATGTCAGATGGCATTACACGGTCACTGAGCAAACCATGTAGCGAAATAGATAAATATGCGACAATGGCCCACAGGCACGCATCAACTGAATTCCTATGTTCCTCCCTATGTGGAAAGATATTCAATAAGGCTGAACATGGTGAATCACACTTGAATCTCAACTTGTAATGTAAGCGTTTAAATCATTAAGGAGAGAAAAGGGATTTTTTGTGAAGAGTTCTTGCATTATGTTTCAATCTTCTCTACAATATAGCTCAAAATAACATATCTAATTCATATCCCTCCTATGACCTCTTACCGAGTGACGAATGCTAACTCCTTGTGTGTTTCCTGTCCCTCTGCAGAAGTCGGATCCTGGCCAGGTGTTGTTGGAAGCTGTCTTTAAGCACCTGGAGCTGACTGAGAGAGACTACTTTGGCCTGCACTTGGCTGATGACTCCTTAGACGCACCAGTCAGTATAATGTTTATCAATCTACAGAGTGTTTGTGAGAATGTGTGTGTGTGCCATGGATGTCTAAAGAGAACTGAATGCAGCATTGGAGGCGAAGCACCGTACGTCCCTATGAAAGGTGCTCAGAGGCGCTTTAAGCGGAAATCCCTTGACTCTTGAGACCATAAATATGTCCCGGCCATCTTCCACATCGATTGGCTCCATAGCACTTGCGTTTGCCTCGCTTCCAATCCACTCCATCTCAGAAGCATCATGTCCGGTCTCTGCTCAGACAAATAAATAGAGACGGAAACAAACTTTCGGCTCTTAGGAACTTTTAACAACTTTCAGTGCCTTCCAAGTGTAGATTTACATTACAAAATATAAGATTTATAGATGTCTTTTCTGCAATTCAAGCCAAAAGGAAAAATATTGTTTTGGCCCAGTGATGTCACGGACTAACATGGAAGTAATACTTCCGTTCGGCCAATATAAAAAGTGGCTTCAACTTCAAACTCACTTCCTGTGTTATTGGTGTGTGCCAGCTGAAAGTCGCGTAGAAATGGCAGTTCTATCCCAAAATGGAAAAAAAAACTAGATTTTATATAGTGCTTTTCAAGTCTTTGCGACCACTCAAGCATTCAACACAAGTCAGAATCTGACCGTTCATATATAGCATATACTATTATACATCATTGGCCATTCCAACAGGAGCAATTTGGTATTCTGTATCGTGCCCAAGGACCCTTAGAGATGTTGCAGAGGCCGGGGATTGAACTACTAACCGCTCTGCCTGATGATCCTGACAATTTGGTGCGAGTTGCAGATTGTTGGAGATATCTGCCGTAGAGTTTTCCATCTCTCAAATGTGATGGAACTGGAAGGTACTCAACTTTAGATGTGGCAAAAGATACATTGAAAAAACCTACAGCAGTATCTTTTTTTTTTTTTTAAATCATGACCAGGTTGCTCATGATAATCCAAAAACCCGTTGTGAGCAGTTTCATGTAGGATCTATTTTCTTTCTATCCGACTACACCTTCCTATCGTCCATGAGTACGTTTGACACATTGTTGGCTGTTATTCTGTGATTTAAAAAAAGTAGCTCCTACATGAAAGTGCTTACAACATGTCTTGAGTTTAGGTGTCATCGTTTTTGAAGAGATGGGTTCCTGTTGATTATTTCAAATGTATTTTTTTGTGGCGCTTTGAGCATCACAAGTCATCTAGTTCCATTCTTTATCAAGAAGGCAATCATCTCTACGGCTGATATCTTCAACATTCTGCAACTCACACTAAAACAATCTAGAGTGATAAAAAGCACTGCAGGTATGAGGAAAAATATGTTTTTGGGATATTGGTATCCCTTTAATCTATTGACCTCAAATGTGTGTTTGTGTGCACTAGAGTAAGTGTTTGCCTAAAGCAGAACTCTTCGATCTGTTTTTAGATCTGTCTCATAATCATAGATACATTATAAGTGTGTGAATAACTATCTAGAATGTACATTTACTGCATGTCGGTGCATATATTATATTGACGTATTTAAGTATATTTGTTGGATGTGTGTCTGTGGCCAGCCGTGAATAATTTAGCTTGTTTAACCATGTCATGGAAGGTGTCTCTAAGTGTCTCTTAATCAATATTTTACAGCGCTGGCTCGATCCCACCAAGCCCATCAGGAAACAGTTAAAAAGTAAGTGGCATCCACAACACACCACCACACTAACAAATCCACCACACTAACAAATCCAGTTCATTTTCAGGAACAAAAAAAGTCGTAAAAACCACAGCAGTTCACTCAAGTCCAACGTAATTGCTTGAATTTCACAATTTATTAGTTAGCGAAGGTTGCAAATCCAGCCTCCACCTCAAGCAAAAGACACTATGATTTAAAATTCTGAATCTGCCGTGAGCAATTATTAAACTTCATTTCAACTTGTTTCTTTTTTAATAATGAGTAATAGGATTTGTAGAAGAATGAAGACGTAGCCCGCGTGAGAAAGGCAGTCGTCCTCCAGCAATGATTGAACTGAGTTTCAACTCTGTGTTTTTGCGCTGAGTGATTGATTCAGTGAGGAATAACCTCAGGGTTTGGTATTCTACACAGTGCACGGAGTAAGACTCATTTGTAGAAATATACGCTTGCTTACTTTTACACTAAGTCATTTATTCCACTTGTTTGTATCTTCTTTCAAATGTGTGTAACTAATCCACTCTTAAAGTATAGGAGCTTACCATGTTTTGTTTTCCACTCATCAGTGGACCTTTTTGGTTCGTTTTCCACAGGAGGGTCTCCCTATAATATGAGCTTCAGAGTCAAATTCTTTGTAACCGATCCCGGAAAACTTCAGGAAGAATACACACGGTAAGAGTGTTCATTTACAGAGAAAACACTGTATTATACTGATTATACCCCAAAGATGCTTAATATTATCAGAGGGAAGGGTAACAAGTAAGGCTGGAAACGCGTCCAAAATGATCTCAATATGAAAGCGATATAGATAACATCATATGTACTGTGTAGCGCATTGGTAACTTACATGGGTTTCCACTTGATTTAATGATTCGGAAAAATTGAAGGAAATCCTGTCAAGCGGTAGACACCGCAAAACAATTCACGGCATACAAAAGTTATATGAAAAACTCCATCATCAAGGCATGTAGTGGTAGTGTTCCTTGCAATATAATCAATGAAACCACTCTCTAAATGCCATTGTATTCACTATGTGGCCCTTTTACACAGAAGTACTTCCATATGTGCCCTTATTTAGCATGAAACCCCGACATGCATACATGTTGTAGGAAGATGTAGTATTGGATTAAACTGCTACTCAAGGAACAATTTGTAGAATGACCAACGCTAAATAATATTCTAGTTTTTGTGTTCTTTTCAAATAGCTTTATTGAGATGAATGAAGTGTCCAGACACACTTCCAATGGGTAGCTTATCAAGCATATTGTATACTGTATATATCGAAAGTAATGGGGTTCTTATGTAAACAAGGTCATGTTGCTTCTATCCAAATAGCTTTTGGTTTCCAATCATTACAAATGGAGCTTCGTTCTCTCTTGACGCGGGCTCATTAAAGGAACCCGTATGTTTGGCATCAAGGCCGTTATGTGGACTCCATCCCACAGTTCTGCAAACATAAGGTCTGCAGCAGCGCGCTCTGCACAAACAACATGCAGAGGAGGCGTCATGCCGCCTTTTCTCTGCCCGCTGTTTATTCCAGCCTCACAGCCCGAGCCTTATCAACACTCTTTATGCAGCTCGTATTAAACAGTGAGCGCTGAGCTGGGATCTGACTCGCTGATGGGGCGTGTTGTACACTCGAGTCACGACCAAAACACACTCCTGATGGCTTTGTCGGACAATGTGTGTAACAAAGAGATGGTGTAGTACACGGGAACAGCTTGGATAACGAATGGCTCCTGGAAGTATTGCTAATAGTAGGGTGATGCTTTCAGTGTCTAATTCATGTCCGTTATACACTATACTGTAAATCGCCTCCATTTCCTTTAGTATTTGTTATTAGCGTTTTACAAGAAAAGCCTTTTATTTTCCACTTTTCATTATTTCTGTCGAGGCAAATTAGTTTTGTTTACTTTATTTAAAAGCCTCTGCTTATTAAATTAGATTAACAGCATTGATCAGGATTTATTTTGTCACAGGGCTTGTAAAATATATATATAAAATAACAGACTGAGTTGCAAAACACTGTAATAGACTGACCTACTACCAACAAATATGTATTATTGTTGAACTCTATACTATATAAGCACAGTTGTCTTTACATGAAACTGGAGTCAATTCAAACGGAGGTAAAGGTGCATTGGACTCTTATCCTAATGCATGTGTTGTCACCCCCCCAGGTACCAATATTATCTTCAGATCAAGCAGGACATCGTAACTGGAAGGTGAGTGTGTCTTCAGCAGCTGTGTATTTATCGTATGAGTTATATCATAAAGACATGTTGGAATGGATATTCATCAGAGGCTCTAAATACGGTGTATTAAAGGTTACCAGAGTCGAGTGCTTTGAAGCTTTATTCAATCAAGATTCATTTATAACGTTTATATTTATTTTGCTTCTCGATGCATTCTGGCAGATTCATATTTATCCACACAAATATAATTGGTGTTCCAGCTGTTTCCGAATCGTAGGATCCTAACAGATACATCAATCTAGTGTTGTAAGGTCAAAATGTTTTGAATTAAAAGTTTGATGAAATCACTTCAAAAAGCTTCATTAAAAAAACCTCAATAAAAGCTTCGAATGTAAAGAAAATAACACATTTGTGAAAGCCATAAGCTAGAGAAACTGACTGCAATATATATTAAATGAATTACATATTTACAGTATATGCATTATAGACATCGAACACATGTACAGAAGTACAAACAAAGACAACTTGCTCATTATTGTTTTTGAAAGAAACAATATGTGCTAATTTTTTAAAAAAAATCTGATTGTGTTTTAATGTACTACTGTATGTTTACTGTTGAATAGCTTTGTGAGTGGGTAAATGAAGACATATGTGTAATCGCTTTGAGGAGCTGTAAATACTGGATAACGTGCTGCATAAACAAAATCCATTTATTTATTTATTTTTTAAGTCAATTTATTGTTTATTTATGTCAGAAACAAAAACATACAATAATATATATATATATATTCTTTTTTTCTTCTCACTCAAATTAATAATTATAACAAAGTACAACACAGAAACAAAAAAACAACAATAATTCTCAAATAGTCTGTCATGTTCCCCCCTCTAGCATACATTTTTCTTATAGATAAAATATTAGGTCATCGTCAACATCATCAACATCAGCGACATGTTTGTCTTGTTAATTTGTTTGCTTTTTGTTTTTTTACAAAACAATCAGAAATAAATTACTTTTACAATCACAAGAAATAACAACAAATGGGATTATACAGGTCCTGTTCATAACCATTAATGATTTGGCTCCTAAATAATACTTTCAGTTTAGATAGACTTGTACAATATTTCAGTGCATCATTACAGTTATTCCACAGACTAACACCCTTTGATGAGATGCATTTACTGTGTTATTATGTGAAAATAACTGTAACACTATTTTGCATTGATTCAAAGCTTAATGTTTGTTTATCGTGTGTTTCAGATTGCCCTGTCCACACAACACAGCCGCACTGCTGGCGTCCTATTCTGTTCAATGTGAGTATGGCTCCCTGGATACATCCACTCTATACAGAGCGATGGGAGGGCAATTCATTAGCTTCCCTTTTAGCTGCACACTGTTAAATGAAACCGCTGTGGTTTGCTCCAGTGCATCTAAGGCCATTATCATTCAATTATGCTCTGTGGTGATATGTTATTATTTGCAGTGATATAAATAGACAATGTGTTTTTTTTATTACAGAATCAGTATCAGATTTAAAAAATGTAGTTTATTGCAAAGTTGCTTTACACATACAGTACAAGGAATTTGCTTTGGTGTATAATGGTGTCAGTGAGAGGAATTAAGAACAAAAAGAATGCCCAAAATCTAACTATTATACAAATGATATTTATAAAAAAATATATTAATTGGAAAAAATATAAAAAACTAAATACAATGTGGAGCTGTCCAGTTTAGAGTTTTACAGAAATGTGCTAAAAATATAGAAGACGTGTGACGATGTGGTGAACAGGACATTTAGCGCTGAGCTAAAGGCTAACTGCATCATCCGAATAATGACACACTCGCTCGGTCTCTTTCACTGCTGCTCATTGTTTTCATGCAGTCTGCTTCTTTCTTTATCTCTGTTTAGTCTGCCTCGTCCCTCTCTGATTAACCCTTTTTTTCACTCACACACCCCCCTCTCTCACCCCCACCTCTCCCTTCCGCTCTCTCCCTCTTTATGTCCGCCACCTCACTCTGGCATATTTTGAAGGGATTGTGCACTGCTACAGTATATAGGTCAGAGAGGAGATTTGGCCCAGACTACCAACATCATGACACCACTGCTTTTACCCCCCCCCCACACACACACACACACTCATATACACTGTGTGTCCATGTTGTCCCTTTGCCCAGTGCCAGCCCAGATTATGAAGATAAATGTTTGCTTTGGTAAAAACGGTTTGAAGCAGCTGCTATGCTAATTCAGTTAGCTCGGACCAAGTGCCACCGCTGATCACACCAAAGTGACCAAATTCTGCGTGAAAATAATAGACCCCTTTCTTGGATTAAACGTATTTTGGTTTGTATAAGAAAAGCTTGACATTACGGTTTTTAGTAGTACATTTTGACTGTAATGTACATTTTCGTATACACAAAACATTTCTTGGAATAAAGAAATTCTTAGTCGACTAACAATTGTTTATGGACTCATTGATTCGTTTTTGAATCGATAGATCTGTATATAAAAAAACGTCTTCACAAAGAATCATGCTAAAAACACCCCTTTAAATCATGCGCGTACAGTACCAGCGATGTGCTCGTAGTTTTCTTGGAAATAGTAATGCAGGAATGGAGTAATCTTGTCGGCCATCTCAAAAGTTAGCATCGCTGTTGTAACATCTACAAAAGTTCATGAGATTTTCCATTCGGTTTTGGATTAGAAAATAAGCTCTCTTACCAACACCAACAAAATGCTGAATCTTTTCCAGATTGAGGACTCATTCCTGCACCACTTCATGAATCAACATAAAAAGACCACATTTGTAGTCCAAAGACCAATTTGTCAACCAATCAACTAAGAGTGTGTAGCCCTAAAAATGTTGTATCGCCAAACACTTCTACGTCTTTAATGCTCCAATGATTGCAAAGTGTTGCTATTGTTCATGTATGCAATTGTACATTTTAGATATGCTCAGATTTCCTGTCAATATTCATATTAATAAAGGGCAAGCACACACAATGTATGGAAATCCATCATCACAAACGGAGAGGTCAATGTGTTGTTTGTGCCGTGTTAGTCAATAGCATCATTATAAGGAGCCTGAGCTGAAGCCAGTATGGATTTCACATGGGTAGATGAATACATACAGAGAGATCAGGTTCTCTATGAGCTGCAGTGGCCTTGCACTATAAAGCCATACCAACATTAGCCCACTGCTCTAAACCGAATGCTATTGACCGAACATATATTCCTCCCTGGAGCCGTGTACACGTCAATAAGAAGTGAGCCCAGATTGATTCGTTGGTCAATATGCTTAGGCTACCGGCTAGTAGCTTAGTCCAGGGACCACTTGAGTTAAATTGATGCTTTGTGAGTGTAAACTGTTAGCTAGTGAGCCAATAGCTTCAGGGATTCACTTTTCCCTCTTAAGGCGATGAAAGACCTTGGAATTATTTCACTTTTTATCTTTCTTCTACTCACTTCTTTCTTCATCTCTGAGTACAAACAGTTAACCTTCTGTCTTTTGCTATTTGGATCCCCATTTAAATGTATCTATGTATAGAAAAGACGACTTGATCTCTACTTGCAGTTCAGTTATGGGCATTTTAAAGAAGACATATTCTGCTAATTTTCAGGTTCATATTTGTATTTGGATGCTCTACTGTGAACTGTTTCTATGCTTTAATGTTCAACAAGTCCAACAAATTCCTTCTGGAGGGGACTTTGGGATTTGAGCCCTTGCATTCCTATACAACACACTAGGGAAAGGGAACACTCAAAGTAGGGTTGAGATATATTATTTAAGGCATCGTCTTGCTTTACCATCTCTTTTAATAATATCATACCACCTTGGTGTATGGGCACACTATAAGGACTCTTTGATCTGAAACACGTGTATACAACAGCACACTCAAAAGTAATGAGTCCTACTTTCGTCATTGAAGAGTATTGTCAGAGGGTGTGAGAATTTGCAGTTAAAGTGTGAAGTCTCATTGTTTTTTGTCACCATTGTGATTGTGTTTGTTCCAATGCCTCCCTGCGTAAACACATGCACACCACAAAGTCAATACGGCGGCACGAAGATTGAAGATTGAAGAGTGTGAGATGATGACTGACGGTGTGAGAAAGTGTAATGAACACAATGATGGTGTAATGAATTTGAATAATTAGCCAAAGCATTCAAGTGTTCATATTCTGAAGATATTTGGCAATAATGGTTATTGCCAGCTTAGGCGACATTTTATTTTTATTTTTTAAATAAGCCACATCGAGTATAACAAAACCTACTTTTCCAGATCTGACGCATGAAAAACGTTCAGATCAAGAAAATTATACATTTGTTTAGTTTTTTTTTAATAATTTGGCTTTATTTGCATCAGTTTTTTTAATGACATGTTTTAGGGTTTTAAGATACATTTATTATTTATAATTATTTTAAGCCAATCTCCAAGCAATGGGTTAAATCACTCCACTATAGCATATTTTTTCATACAAAAAAATCTATTCATGAAAACAGTCACAATATGTTTTGCAAATGGATGAATGTGAAGCATATGTTCGCACAATGAGTGTAATCATATATTTGATTATTGATGTATTGACATCATATTGATCTCTCCCTTGTTTTATAGCTGAGTTGGGGGACTACAGTGAATCGGAGCACGCAGCGGGATATCTCTCAGAGTTCTGCTTCATGCTCAACCCTCCGCAAGACTTCCACAAAGAGGTCGCCAAACATCACCAGCAGCACAGGTACGCCGAGATACAAAAAAACCAAGCACAGAACTGATTCCTCTGACAAATGCATGTAAAAGAAAACACAAAGGAAGTGAAGCATTCAACCGTGCTTGTGGCAGGAAAATCACTCAGAAATCAATTGGATTCCAGACCTTGAACAGATTACTCTGTGTTCAGATAAAGTGTCTTTTCATCTGGAGTCACTACACAGACATTTGTGGCAGTAAAAGTGATTCATTCTACCATCAGTGTACATTATAGGGTTGGGGGATATGACGCTTTATACTGTAACGGTAGGAATGTGCCAAAACCGTAGAGATTAGGCAAAAACAGGACGTAGCTATTCTCGCGGTATCTTGTGATCTTGCAGAACTTTGGGGATATGATTCACAGACATTTGCACCAAGTTTATTTCAACACGGTTTTGTGGATTATTCAAATGAAAAACGAGCATATTCTGGAGGCAAAGTCTTTTTTTAAAAACTTATTCTGCATAGAAATGTGTAAACTTATTTTGCTTAATATTGTAAAAACTTAAGTCAGGCTTTCATTTATTTGTTTAAATTAAACCTGTAACACTTACAATTCTTGCTCTTTAATTCTTTAGTTTTTAACTCGATCATTGTCCTGTTGAGTTAAACAAAAGAGTAAAATAATAACATTTGAGGAGAAACTGAATGATTATTTTCCAACATGTGTTGTGATTGGTCAACCGCTAAGAGATGTCCCGTTCCATTGCCTATCAATACAATGTGTTGGAGTGCTAGCCAATAGAAGCGCGAGTGTCACCTAGTGATGTCACTATTTGACTAGAGTAGACAAAGGAGCACAGGTGTTTCAGTATAGACCACTACCATGATATAAACATCAGATTTTGTCCGTATCCCTTACCCAAAATACATCCTATTGAGCCCTGTCAAAAACGTTTTATTTTGACAGGTTTTTTTTGACCGAGAAAAGTAAGAAAACTCACCACCTTACACAAACAGGTGCTCACTAATGACTGGTGTACCACAGTCTATCTGGCCTTAACCTGCTGTCCACATTTCTGATTTATTTTGTTTCTTATTGTGCCCTTCCCATTCTCCCTCCTTCTCCATATGTCTCTTTGACACCTACTCTCTCTATTTCCACCGACCCTGTCATCATCACTCCCTTTGCTCCCACGCACAACCTCCCCCCCCCCCCCCCCCATCTGTCTTTGAACCCATCCCTTTCTCCCTCCCCTCTCTCAGCGGTCTATCTCCTGCCCAGTCAGAGTTTAATTATCTGAACACAGCACGCACGCTGGAGCTCTACGGGGTAGAGCTGCACTATGCAAGGGTAAGTACGGTTTCATTTCCTCACTGATGACAGTGCATGTGTTTGGTGCATGTGTTAACGTCTGCTACATGTGTCTGTTTCTTTCTGTGTTGCTGTTTGAAATAACTAAAGTGTGTTTTTAATACACATTGATGCACCCTGCAGAAATGCTGCACATTAGGAAGGCAACAGGTCATAGTTCCATCAATCAATAAAAAAATGACACATTTGTCCACAAAGAAACCACACAATCAAAGGGGAAAACATGAAACAGCCTCAGGGGGCCCTCACCCAGAAGAGACAGACGTGAAATAGATGTTATGTCTGTATAAATAAATAAAAAATGATTAATATGAAATACATCATAATAATGCTTATATTTATATATTTATTCATATGTTTATTTCATTTTTTATTAATTAAGCTTAAACGCACAATAACACAAGACAAGCAAACTTGCTCCGGATGCTAACAGCTAACGTTACTAGCTGTTCTTCGTATTAAACAGGGATGTATTCTTCACAATGCAGCGTTATCAGGCATCGGACGCTGATAAGGAACTTATTTCAGTCTCCCTATCACATATTTGTACAAAATATCAGCACAAATTTGACAGTGGAATTTTATTTCACAGTGTAATTGATCAGCAGTCCACACACACACACACACACACACACACACACACACACACACACACACACACACACACACACACACACACACACACACACACACACACACACACTCCTTCACACACTCTGTTCTCCTCTCTACAGGACCAGAGCAACACAGAGATTCTTCTCGGGGTAATGTCCGCCGGCATTGTCGTTTACAAGAACAGGGTTAGGATCAACCTTTTCGCATGGTGAGTGACCCAAACACACACACACACACACACACACACACACACACACACACACACACACACACACACACACACACACACACACAACATAAAGTACGCAGATCCAGGTGTGATTTGCTTACATGGCGTTTCCAAGAGAGGTGACTTTCCCAGAGTTGTTGTAAAGTGTTTCGAGGGAGACAGAGTGAGTTTGTTGATGTTGTGAGGCAGAAGTTGTGGGTCGTTAGGGTCAGACACGTGATGATCATATCAGATTTGTCACAGTCCAGTTTTAGAAAGTTGGCTTGCATTAATGATTTTATTTTCAGTGAGGCAGTTGGTCAGGGTGGAGTGAGGTGCAGTGGCGATGGACCAAGAAAACAGATGAAAACACAGAGGGGGAGCGGGTAGAGGATGACAAAGTACTGAAACTTTCCCAGTTTTTTTCTCGTATATTTGTGAGTTTATTATCCTAGATGATATTCAAGATGTATTCTTGTATATTCTTTAAAGCTTTTTTCTTTAATTTGGAAATATAATTTGGAAACATATACACACTTTGTGAACAAGTGTAACTGAATCAACTAAGTATGAGAAATGAATGAAGCTTGTGGTCAGAAAACAACTGACCTGAAACGGTTTCAGTGAAGCTACTATTTGGCCAAAAGCAAAAAACCTGCCTGCTATCAACTAAGATAGAGTAGAACTGTGGATAAAAAAGAAGCTTATTCCATTAATATTTTCATCTTCAAAACCCAGTTACTACAAGAAGTTCCACTGGAACAGTTGCATCTCCCGTCTGCCTTTCTTTCTGGAATTCAAACGTTGATTGTTGACAAGGCTGGAGACCAATGCTGTGTCCCTGAACATACCACCACTTTCCACATGTGGTACACTTTAAACACTTGGCCAGTGTGTGAATTTGTGTTATCTCAAAACGCAGATGGCTGCTGTGCCCTTACAGGAAGTGATGATTGCTGCGGTTAGCTAGCCTGCGAACAGCTAATTTGCTAGCTAGCAGCATTATCTTTTGTGGTGTCAATCATTACAGAATACTGTTTTAATCCAATGACATTAACAGTGTCTTCTTTTTCGAAAACAGTGTAGTAGTTTGTGTATTACATCTAGAAAAAACCCCACATGTATACATTTTATTTGAATGGTGTTGTGCTCTTCCGAACAACTGTTGCTGGTCCCGCCACTTCTGTAACATAGCCAAGATGGCAAATGGTTGACTGTGAGGTGTGTCAAGCGTTCAACTCTTAAAATGTCACCGTTAGTATAGAAGTACTCAAATTGAGACACAGTTGATCATTCATCATTTCCCCTAGCCACACACCCCTGATCTGGGGAATCAAGCTGGATGTTCTTGTCACAAACCCACCTCTCTGTCTATCTACCCTCTGCCAGCTTCACTTGAACCGCCTCCAGGAACCCTTTTTACTGATAAATGTGCTGCGTAATGTCTCCGCATCATATTAAGCCTTAGTTTATCTTCTCCAGAATTAAGCAGATGATTCCCTCCGATTTTTCTAAGCAGAGGACCTCGAATGAAAAAAGGTTTCCTGGAAATATTATAGCAATCACATCTGCTTGCCCTCCTTCTCTCTTTCTGTCCTTTTTCCACCCCTCTTTGTGTCCAATTCTCTCATCACTCTTTATGTCTCTTGCTAGCTCCAAAGCATCGATTCTTGGAAACCTCCCGTCTGCTGCTGCTGCTCTGTGGGAGGCTAAATGTTAATGGCTGCCAGGGGTGGGATAGTAACTACTCAAATCCCTGTAACTCCGGAAGATAATTCACTCGTGTTTAGGCTTAACATCATACACACCCTGACCAAGCAGCTGCAGTGTGTGTCGACATCAGCGAATGTCTGACAACAGTAAGGTGATTGAATGTGTGCTCGTGTAAGGGGTTTGCATTACTGACATTGTGGGGACCTTTACTGACAGAGTAACAAATAATTAAATATGGTGACTCGCCTCCCATTTTGGGACGGTTTTTGGGGTTAGGAATTAATGTAAATTGGTGTAAATTGGAGAAAAAATCAGTATAAGCTAGTTCAAGCTAGTTCAAGCGTGTCTACATATCCAGTCAGTTGAGCTAAATTTAGAGACCAACAGTGGTGTCCCCAACAGCTGTCCACCACCACGTGTGAGAAATAGAGAGAAACACAATATACAACAGTGTCTCTCAAACCTTGGCGCACTGATTTTTTCTACTCTCCTAAAGGAAGTCTTAGTATTTCTTCTCTCTTATTATAATAGATGGAACTGTAAGATACAGTAAGAAATGGGTCAAGAGTGAGAGACATTCAGATTGTTGCCTCTTTCCTACTTCTGTTCACAGCAGCCTGACAAATGAGCCACACTTAGATGCCGCATGACTCACACTCTGCCTAAGCATGTGTGCGTGCGTGTGTTTGCCCATGCGAGAGTGTGTGAGTAAGTATGTAAAATATATTTAGCAGGCAGCGATGAGTCACAGCGGCAACAGAGCTCTGGGAAGGGATTATGTTACTCTGCTGCCGCTCGTCAGCAGACCTCTTATTACTGTGTGTGGCCCTCTGATTGGAATATTATTTCATTCCTGCCTCTTTAAAGGCATGACTAGATACAACACAGATTGATGAGAAAAAGAGGGCATGGTTGGGATTTTGGGAGACTTCAACATGGTTGTTATCGTAGCCTCCAGCTCGGAGGTTGAATGAACAGTTGGGATGTGACACATGGGTCAGCTTACTTGATGAACTGGTGATTCAATGAGAAAGTGTGGGTTGTAGTTCTATTTATTCCTGAGAGATACGTTTAAACATGCCCTTGTGTTTCCATCTACGCTGCCTTTTTCTAATTATGTTTACTGTCAAACAAAACAAGGGAATCTAGTCTATTCTTACAATATCCATATATTGTTTCTGCATGTTAAGAAACAGTTGACCAATACAGAAAGAGCATTGTAGGGCGGATAATGATTTTTCTTTATTCCAAACTAGCTCCCTTGTTATCATGAAAAGCTGTACAGGGTGCTGTTAATTTGCTGCCAGAAATAGCATCTGCTATACTCAGCCATTCAAATGATGGACTTCACATCATAAAGCTTCAGCGATGGACTGGGACATGCTGAGGGAGAATGTATAACTTTGTATAATGTATAATTTTAGGCTGTGTGTAAGAAGACGATTTCCCAAAGGGAAGAGAAAGCGCTAGCTAGATGTTGAGGACTTAAACATTTACGCAGGAAACATTTGGTTGTGTTGCTATAATGGTTATTGAAATGCCCTCAAACAATTGTGATACTATTAATATATTGATTATTACAGATGCTTTTTATTCCTCTCAAGCATAACAAAATGGTCAGCGTAACATTTAATACAGTTTTGAGGTCATTTTGTTCAATATTTCTACACGGTGTAGTATTTGGGCAAACCCACTACTTGTACAATGACTGACCTTTACAAACAAAAGTGTAGAAATGTAACATCAGTTTGTCAATATGATGATAAGCTCATTAATGGCTGAGTGTCCTCATTTCTCTTCTGTATTGTTTTTGTCGTTTTCTGCTTGCAGGTTGAAAATAGTGAAAATCTCTTTCAAGTGCAAACAGTTCTTCATCCAGCTAAGAAGAGAAGCAGTAGGTGTATACACACACACACACACACACACACACACACACACACACACACACACACACACACACACACAGACCCTTAACCACCACCATTGTGTCTTTTGAACAGATGAAAGAGTTTATCCTGTGTTTCTCCGTACAGACTGTATAAATGTGTGTGTGTTTATATGCTGTAGATAGCTTAGCTGTGTCTGCATATATGTATGTGTAATAATCAGTGTCAGATTAACCCCCTGCTGTCTGTGTCCTGCTTCACCATCACCCTCTATAATCACCCTCTCTGTCCTGCATCCCTTGTTTAACATGTGGATCTCTTTTTTATTCACAATTTAATAAACAATGTTGACATGCTCTGTCAACTTCTGAATATGTGTTACCTTGCTTTTTTGCAGCCTCTTTGATGTAAAAAAACGAGTTCTTGAATTTCCATTTCTCCCACCCTTTCTTGTTTCGTCTTCCTCCCTGAATGCATCTTAAGAGCTGCATTGTCCTTGAACATACAGTGTATTTACTGTATATATTTGTGTCTGAATACTCAACCGACTTTCGCCTGTTACTTTACTAAATGGCATAAACGTCATCCCTATTTGTTCCAAATTCTGTGTTTCCCGAACAGAGGAACTTTTACCGCTGTCTAGAGCTGCCAGGGTTAAAGGAAAGACAGAAGAGTAATGTTAGCTCAACAGATTATAAAGTTAGAAACAACGATTTAATAAAAAAAGGATTTCCTCATATTAACATTCAAGTCAGCTTTACCACCTGAACACCACGAATCTGTCCAAAAGAGAACACAGGGAAGAAAAAACTATAGCTAAGGGTTAAACTGTCAAAACCATTAGCCCCCCAAATAACTGCTTAAAGTAATTAAAAAAAGGTTAGCAAAAAGTATTGATTAAACCGTAGACATATTTAGCCAAAACATTTGTCTAAAAAGGAAAAATATTTAGCTAAAATAATTGAATTACATTTTGAAATAATTAGCTTAAAGTCATAGTTAAACATTGTACGAAGTTATCTAAAATAATTGGATTTGTAATAGTAGTAGTAAGCTAGCAGAACCCGACAAATTGTCGAAATAGTTAGTTTAAGTAATTCATGAAAAAGTAAAAAAACAGTTAGTCAGATTTAATGGAAAGACAGTTAAAACAGTTGGTTAAGCCTAAAAAACTATAATCAGTAGATACAGCCGTTAAAAATGAATAGAAATACAGTTTAAACAGTTAGCCACACACTGCCTGTCTCTACTACAACATGTATCTTTTCTTGCATTACAGATAAATGCAGGTCACCCACTCTCACCTCTCATGCTGAATACCAAAGTGTTATCCAACAGCCCTCTAATGTTCTCTTCCCCTCCCTGCACACAGACTGAGACCCGGGAAACGCTGCTGGGTTTCAACATGGTGAACTACCGGGCCTGTAAAAACTTGTGGAAGTCTTGTGTGGAGCACCACACCTTCTTCAGGCTGGATCGACCCATCCCGCCACAGAAGAACTTCTTCTCTCACTACTTCACTCTGGGCTCTAAGTTCAGATACTGGTAAGAAATACAAGACACATTCACTCTTCAAGAGGAATGTGGAGATAATCCACAGAGGATTTCTGAAGAGTCTTCCTGGGACAGCCAGACTTTGACAGCCTGACATGTACACACACTTGATCAGACACACACATAAATGGAGCAGACATGTAGTTGATTTGTCTGTTTTTCCTTCAGTCGGTCTCTCAACAAGAGAATCACTCCAGGGAAACATGAACAGAAATCATGTTTGTTTGGAAGTTGATGCAGTTGTTTCACTCTGTGTTGAGCGGCTGAAACAATAGAAGAGCTAACGGTTGCCTCTCATTCTATTTTATCCTAGAAAACCACCACTTAATTATTCATTGTGTCCATGTGAAAGTCACTTCAAAGTCCCCCACCACTGTTTTTGTTACTAATAAACCCCTTCACCTTGATTATATAATGTACATTTTGAGGATTTTAAAGTTGGAAAAGAGAAAGAAAAATACAAATAAATGGCTTTTCCAAACCTTTGACTCAGTACTGCATTATAACAACTTAGTTTACTTCATTGATAGCTTTATTTATATCCCCTTTCTATGAAGTATGAGGGACATATGAACTGAGAGATGGAGGGATTGTGATGAATTATTGAGCGAGCAGCAGTGATGAAACCAAGCAAGCCTGGCTGCTCTGGTGTGTGTGTGTGTGTGTGTGTGTGTGTGTGTGTGTGTGGTGTGTGGTGTGTGTGTGTGTAGTGTGTGTGTGTGTGTGTGTGTGTGTGTGTGTGTGTGTGTGTGTGTGGTGTGTGGTGTGTGTGTGTGTGTGTGTGTGTGTGTGTGTGGTGTGTGTGTGTGTGTGTGTGTGTGTGTGTGTGTGTGTGTGTGTGGTGTGTGTGTGTGTGGTGTGTGTGTGTGTGGTGTGTGTGTGTGTGTTGTGTGTGTGTGTGTGTGTGTGTGTGGTGTGTGTGGTGTGTGTGTGTGTGTGTGTGTGTGTGTGTGTGTGTGTGTGTGTGTGTGAGTGCTCTCCATGTTGTGGTCGCTGTTAATTTTTCTTTAGCTTTAGAAATCAGTTTCTTTTTTAAACCTAAGAGTTAAATATGTTCTGCCTGGCTCACTCTGGTTAAAGTTTGATTTTCCAAGAAAGTCCACTGATGTGTGTTTACTTGTCTTGGTTTTTTCTCCAGCGGACGGACGGAGGTGCAGTCTGTGCAGTATGGAAAGGAGAAAGGCATCAAGGACAGAGTGTTTGCAAGGTAATCCGGAATGTTTCACTCTCGCCATCACAAAGCAATAACGGTAGAACTAGGGTGTTATAACTATTGTTTTTAATTCAGCTCAAATCAAATTATAGTCTTGTTCTGCGCAGATCTCCCAGCAAGCCATTAGCCAGGAAGTTGCTGGGCGGGACTGACTGGGAGTCGGTCAGCAGGAACAGCCTATCAGACGAGAGACTGGAGACACAGAGCCTGCCCACCCGATCGCCGCCCGGGACGCCCAATCAGTGAGTCCGAGTTTTAAGTCTACCTTCACTTAAGATTAACATTAGACAACTTTAGAAGAACATATTTAAATAAGCATTTTCAACATGGTGAGGAACATATGAAAATAAGCTTTTGTTTACACTTACTGAGCTGATTTAAAATGAGTATTCACATTTAGTTTTAGAGCATGTGTCTGTAAAAAACAAATATTGTGATTATTAATTCCATGTAGTCATCTGTGCTGTAATTTTGAAAGAGCTGCCTCTTTTTGTTTAGTCGGAAAACATTTTTTTTTTTTAACTCTGTAAAGTCGGGATGTAGAACAAAAATGTAATCTCTAATTCTGAATAATTTTTGGAATAAAAATGTAATCTCTAATTTGTTCCAACTAAATCCGATTACAGATTTAGATCGTTTGAAAGTCAGATAAATCATTCAAATAAGTTTTATAACAAAAATAATCAGTAAAAACTATAATAAATTCCCTTATAGAGAGTAACAAGGTTCATTATATTAAAACCTTACAAGAGGTGCTTTGAATGTATTTCACATTTTTATGTACACGTTTTTCGGCTACTCTCTCTGACTTGAGGCATGCCCTGTGGCAGGTTTTTAATCATATTTCTAAACCATAACTTTGAATTCATTCAGAAAATGAGTTTATCGCTCAGCTTTAGAGTGTATTAGCAATCATTTATACCGTATAAGTGTCCTTAAGCAAGTTTCTGAAGCCGAACCCTGTTCCGACTTTCAACTTCTTATAAAAAAATCAAGTACAAATTGTAATAATTCATTGTACTGTATTCCTTCCTGGTCCAATCCTGCATCAAGTATCATTTCATTTGTTTAGATTGTACTTCAAAAAATTAAAAGTTAAAGTTAGCCTTACAAGAATGATATCAACAATTTTAATTCAAATGAGTGTGATTTACATGAAATGATGTTTGTTGGATATTAAATTCAGCACATTAAAAACATTTGAGTTTGTATCATCAGCCCTCTAACATCACTGTCTTTGAACGTGTGTTTGTCAGGAACTCGAT
This sequence comes from Gymnodraco acuticeps, assembly GCF_902827175.1. Lineage (NCBI taxonomy): Eukaryota > Metazoa > Chordata > Actinopteri > Perciformes > Bathydraconidae > Gymnodraco > Gymnodraco acuticeps. Next base: position 151,189 of record NW_022990034.1, on the reverse strand, counting down.
GTTTGTACAAGAGGGAACGCGACTACGCCCGTCGTCCGTTGGCCACCTGGTCGATCATGTGATCCACGCCTCACCCAGCCTACCGGTCTTCTCCTCATCCAATCACAAGTCAGCATCGTCCACGCAGGCAAACAGCATCAGCTTGGACTCAACACCGTAAGTCTCTGTCAGGGGACAAAGGGTTTTTCTTTTTCATGCACCCACATCCCCCCATATTGTCTTTAAAGCTCTTTGTCTTAAGGAGAAACAAAACAAAACAAAACTGCTGACTTGGTAGCATGGAAGTAATATAACTGTAATTGAACTGTCTCATGAAATGAACAGCCACCATTTAATTCTGAAGTTTAATTTTACCCATCAGTGTCAGTGCCACTCTGTCTGACTGTTCCGCTGAGTCGGCTGCTTTTTAAATGTCTGTGTGTGCCTGTGGCTTCTCCCGACGGTTCACACCCTCTCCCAGTGTCACTTAGCCAGTCCCATTGAAAGATGAAGCCTTTGAAAAACAGCCTGTAAAATGTGTTTATGGCTGGTACTGTAGCAGGGCGGAGAGGTTATACAACAGGGCTGAACTCGGAATTAGTTTGTGTGTGACTGTGTCTGTGTATGTGTTTGAGTTTTTGATCTAATAAAGTTCAACATTTCAGTCTTAAAGCCTGAAAGCCGATGGGTAAGTAGAGTGAGTTGTGAGAGACTTTTAAAACTCTGCCCAATTGAATTGAGCTAAAAATCTTTACATCACAGTATCTGAAAATTCCTAAGTCTTTTTATTTGTATTGTATAAAAATGTTAATTGAAGGAATTGCTCTTTGCAAGGGTGTACTTGCATTATATAGCTATTATATCGTAATCACATCAGTAACTTTGAATGGCCTAATAAGACGAGAATATAATTTATCACAATTATTTATAATTTATTACATCCAAACAAAGGAGTGGCAATGGTTGACATCTAGTCTGTGCGGATCTAAGATAAATAATGAATGGCTGGTTAGTCAAATGTGTTGTTTTGGATAGGAAAACATTAAGACACTTAATATATGCCTGACATATCATGTTATAATATTTGATTGTCAAGCAGCCATATTTTGTTATATTGATCTGGAAATGAGCCGTTGATGTAATATGCATGTTTGAATTATTTGAATGAGGCAAAAGGTGCATTGTAAATACAGCATGCTCTTGTTGCTACGACAGTAGATGGAACATTTCTCAGTTGGAGATCAGAGTGGTTAAGTAACATTACCGTGGTAGTTCCGCTGCCTACAAAGCTAAACACACACACCCACACACACACACACACACACACACACACACACACACACACACACACATACACACACATACACACATACACACATACACACAGCAAGTGTTGGCTCATCACTGACAGAGCCAAAAGATGACATAATCACCTGCGCTCTCTTCCTCGTGCACGTTATACATGCCTATTCATATTTTGGCTTCATGACATTTGTCCAATCACAATAGCCAATACCGTTTTTAACACCCACATAACATTTTCATTTCAAAAACTACATTTTTCTGCTTAAAAAAATAGCAAATTCTGTAAATTAATCAACTTCAGTTTTGAATCAAAACATATCTGGTAATTGTGTTTCACCTTTTTACTTAATTTTTTACGCAAAGGAATTGAGGTAAAAACGTTTTTGAAGCTATGTAGCAATCATTCTCTTTGTGTAAGCATGCTGTTATTGTAACAACCACATTCGGCCTGAAGCATAAAAGTTACTCACCATAATGAGTAATGAGTAAGATCAAACCAAACTTTTTACATGCTGCCTTGCCCAGTTTGGAAAAACAGCAAGAGGAAACAATGGGGAAACATCCGGATGGAATGCCTAAATGAGTTGTTCTCTTTTTAGAGACGCTTATCCATTGGTATGGCCCGTCAAAACACAAAAGATGAATCTGAAAATAGTAACCTCATACAATTTTCAAAACTAAAATATTATAAAAAGGACAAAATTATGTTTTAACAGTTTGAGTTGCCTCCTCCACCATTTATATTGTGATGCTTTCTTAAAGGAACTGTTTCCAATCCAGATTCCCAATCAGTTTTAGATTTGAATACATATATGTCCTTTGTTCATACTAAGTTGTGATTTAGTTTTGTCAAGTACAAATATAAAATTAAAGCTGCAAGTTTTGAATAACTTTTGATCTTCAAGGTCTTACAAAGGTGCTAGTTCAAGTTGATTGGATCAAAACTGTAGGAGTTTGTTGAAATACAGTGTGTGTAATGTGCAACAATTGGTCAAATATTGCACTTAAAAATCAAAATGGCCAACTTCCTGTTGGGTTTACGTCACAACGCCAAAGGCACCATGCTACATAAGCCTATCAAATTTCAGATTTGTATTTGAAACGTGAGCGAGGGGCTGCCTTTAAGTCACTTGGGGGGGGGCTCTAAAGAGCTTGTTTGCAGACAACCGAGAACAAAACCCCTAAAATATAAAACTTTTGTTAAACATTTAGGCCTTCGAGACTTTGTAGGTGCCCTAACAAATGTCTAATATGTAATGCCCACCTTTCCCCTGAAAGATTAGTCATGTTTTTACTTTGCATCCCTACTCTTAAATATACTTATACAACGACCTTTCATTTTCTATTTAAGACGACATGACTCAAAACATATTGCAATATTTTATCGTCTGTCACTCTCAGACCCCATAATCCAAATTCCCCCAAAGTTCCTCCCAAGATTTTCCTCCAATAAAAACCCAATTAGAATCTGTTTCTGTCCCACAGGCCACAGTTAGACGCTGTGTCAGTTCCACACATGAGCAATAATACAACAAAGCCATAACCCTCAGACACTCTTCTCTATAATGTTCTGTTTTTAGTTGTGTAAATGATCGGTTTAGCGAACCGCGCCACATTACAGTGACGCTTTTCAAAATGCGGCGTCTATATTTTCTTGACAGTGTTGGGGATCAAAAAGGCACAGTTACATAATGTGCTGTGACACAACAGGGCTACAGCAGTATGGTATATGTCATGATAAATTACATTGTATGCTTAAAACAGACATGTTTCTTCAAGGTTGTCAAGCAAAGGAAAAACAGTTTTGGGTTTGCACTGAAAGTGTTTTTAATTACATCTTTTGGTGGTTTTGAATGCATGGTGCTTTATTATAGAGTCAAAAAAGTGTTGGACATTTTCTTAAAAAACACATTTGAACGTTGCATTTATATACAACCTTTCGAACCTGAGTTTACAAAGCGTTTTCGTGCATGAACCTCTCTGCATTTGGGTGCTGGTTTTTTCGAGACTCCTCTGACGCTCATTCCACAAATGCATTATTTTTCAGCGGAGACCTTTCAGTAGCCAATCAGGTTGCTCCTTCATTTCCCACACATTCCCACAAGGATTTGATTTAAAGGAACCATATTTATATATTTCAAGTGCTTTATTTTTCTCGTTCTGCCTGTGCTGCAGCACCTCTTTTCACCCTCTGTCTGAAACCAGAGCCCAGTCTGCTCTGATTGGTTTGCTAGTCAGCTCTGTTGTGATCGGTCAACCGTTTAGATATGTCCCACCCCTCAACCTTTATTTTTTTACATATATGTTTGTTTTTTTGCATTTCAAAAATGTTTTAAAGAGATATTTATATATAAACACGTTCTCGTTTTTGAACCCTTCTGTGTGCTTTCATTTATTTTGAGAATTATCTGACCTCATACTTCATAGCAGCTTGTTTTTAGATCTTCTCATGTACCCACGATCTTGTGTCACTGTCTCATTTAGTTCCATCAGGCTTTCAAAAATGTTCCTTAAGGAAAATAAGACATTTAGGATCAAAGCATTTGACGCACGGAAAACTAAAAAGCAAGTTTTAGTCATGTCCGCTGTCGACAAAGGTTACATCTCCTTATCCCAGGGCTTTGGCTATGTTGTGGTGTGGTACGAAGACACGTTCATATCCATTTCACTGGTGTGTGTCGTGTTGAGGAATCACAGTAATGCAGGGGGATGTAGGGTGTGGGCTCGGGCCTGCTGTGCTCTGCCCTCCTTCTGAAGGCCTGACCTGCGTCTGACCCATAATACATGTTAGATTCCATGTGTGTGTTTCAAACACAAAGTGGCACCAGTAGCCCAAGCCAAAACAAAGGCAATGCGCTTTGACTGGTGCTCTCGCCCCCAAAGGAGTGCCTACACACACACACACACACACACACACACACACACACACACACACACACACACACACACACACACACACACACACACACACACACACACACACACACACACACACACACACACACACACACACACACACACACACACACACACACACACACACACACACACACACACACACACACACATACACACACACACTTATACCCCCCAGAGAGCGCCCCACGATGTCGCTGAAAGCCTTACCTGATTGTCTTGTGTTGTTTCGTCGTACACACTGACTGCCTTTTATTGTGTGTATGATGGAGGGGGGGGGGGTTTCCTTCTTCTAGCAGCCCTTGTATTGAGGTTAATGCATTGTGACTAACACAGCGCTATTAAGCCTTTCTGTCTCTTGCAATCTTTTTCTCTCTCACTCCCCTTTATCTGTTTTTCACTATTTGTCTCTTTTTTCTTTTTCAATCAACAATCTTCAGTTAAACCTTGATTTCCTTTCTCCCCTTTTCTATGGTTGCATATTTGTTCTTTTTAGTTTCCCACCCTGTTTTACAATTTCAGGCCGTTCAACTTTTTCCATCAGCATTTTTTCTGCCAGACAGCAAATTGTGAACATTTATTTTTTAACTTGAATAAAAGGATGAACAATATGGATTTTTAGCAAATTGTGACCACTTATAATAAACTGCGACTGTTAAAAAAACATGAATTTTACAACCTATAGTTTATGCGAAGATAATAAAGGCAAAGATATTGGGAGCAATAATAAATATTTCAGATTACATTACGTTTTAATATCTGAAATGTTTTTTGTTTTTTTTTAGAAACTGTGACAAACATCCACACTGTTGACGATTATGTTTGGTTCTCTAGTCAGTGTGCTACTTTTTTTTTCTTGTTCTCTGTTTATTGGCAGATGCGAAACAAACTAAAGGTTTTTACCACCATATGTTATCATCATTTGTAGATTCAAGTCAATGAGAGCAATTTGTCTTCATAATAACAACCTTTTTTTATTGGCACAATCATTTACATTTCCCATTAGTGCCTGATCTGTATTGTGCATCCTTGAATTTCTAACAATAGTCATTTTGTTTAACAAGGTACAATTTAATTATCTACAAACGTTATGTAAATGGGCAATATCACCACGGCTGGAACATGAGTTTTCCAATCAGATTAGACGAATCCTTGCTGCATTAGTAAATATAACCTTTCAACATTTACCTAAATGTAACACTCCCCCCTCTCTTTTCCTCCCTCAGGTCTCCAGACGGGCCCGACGGCCTCCCCCCAGCTCTGCCCCCCAAACAGCTGAGCAGGAAAACCCTGAGCCAGATCATCCAGGCCCACTCCCAGCAGAGCCTCCTGGACAACCACCTCAACGAGATGTACGACGTCCCTGTGAACGCTGACAAGACCGTGGTCAGTCAAACCAAACACGGCGGAAACACGTGGTGCTTATTAAAAAAACAGTCAGAAGGATACCCTGTTAGGCTTGATAATAGCATAATCAAATATTCTCTCCAGTGTTCATTTTGTATATCGTTGACAGAATGGGTTTCACAAATGTAAACCTCCGTAGATTTCATTAAACTATGCAGTATCATTTTAATTCATAAACCTCATTAGCAATGTTAATTAATGTCAAGTTCAATGAGCGCTTTTCAAAATAAGAGGTTCTTTTTGATTCATCCGTTTGTTTTGGTGTATTTTTTGGACCCCTAGTGGCCAAAAATATTTATTTGCTGATTTAAATCTTATTGAATGAAGTTAAAACCTTTGAACCAACATGATCATCCAATACATGTTGCCTAGCGTTAGCGCCAGAGCCAATGTCCCTTTGCCGCATAGAGGAATGGTTTGACAGACTGCAGTATGTGTATTTGATGCATCTGTGTCCAAAATGTCTCTTGCAGCTAAATGGAGTAGTCCCCCATGATAATCTGGTCCTGATCAAGATGAAGCCTGATGAACACGGACGTTTTGGCTTCAATGTCAAGGTAAGCGCTGACACTAATTGAGACACAACGGCCCTTTTGTCTCTGTTGTTCCATGGCTCATCTCATCATCTCTCTCTTTGGTTTTCCCTCTTGTTTATGCCAAGTGATGAGAAACCTTGGCTAAAATGATCAGACGTGACTAATACCTAATCCTTGCCTAAACTGCTAACTCTGCTCTGGAAACAGAAGACGTGTGTCATGCTTTGTGCTGTTAGCTGATCTACTTGTGTGTCTCCAGGGGGGGTTTGACCAGAAGATGCCCATCATTGTGTCTCGAGTGGCTCCGGGAACTTCAGTAAGTCCATATCAATAATATAAAGATGACATGACATGAGTCTAGTCTGTTGTGTTGAGAGGTTGCATTAAGTAAAGCGATGTTATTTGATTTATTTTTAAATGTGAATATAAGAATAAGGTCAAAAATCTCATTGTGTAAATGTTTAATAGAAGCAGCAATAGTCAAGTCTACAAAAAAGTATCGATATCGAAGTAATTGGTCAAAGATATTAGGATATTTGATCGATACATATAAATAGATTTTTTTTTTTTATAGTATAGTATTTATAAAGTATGTTGGGCTGTATGCATGTAATAAGACGAATGCAGCGTTACAAACAGCTACTACTTTAGCATTATGTAGTCTTAAGACACTCTATTCTGTATGAGAATCATTTAATCCAACTCAACACACATTACTAACGATGGTATCTCACCCGTCTCATTGTCTCTCTTTTTGTCTTTTCTTCCCTTCTTCGCTCTCCCTTTGCCCTCCTCCCCCCCCCCCTCTTCCCTCCCCTCCTCTTCCTCCCCTCCTCTTCCCTCCCCTCCCCCCCTCTTCCCTCCCCAGGCTGACCTGTGTGTGCCTCGCCTTAACGAGGGCGACCAGGTGGTCCTAATTAATGGCCGGGACATCTCGGACCACACCCACGACCAGGTGGTCATGTTCATCAAAGCCAGCTGCGAGAGCCACTCTGGAGAGCTCATCCTATTGGTCAGGCCCAATGGTGAGTTCTTCCCATTGGCAGTAGAATACAACAGTTTAATGCCAGAGTGATGACACAATCTAAAAAAAACGTGTTTTGTTGTTGTATTGGATTGTAAGATATTGCTTTTCATTTAGCAACCTTCTGTGTATTTAAGATTTAAAAATACTTCAATAACCTTTTCATTAAGATAATACGTTTATAACCGTAAGAGACTAGCCCCCCCCTTTTTTTTTACATTCCCCATATTTACTTTCTTTTCCTACATTAACCAGAGAGTTATTTGAATAATTTGTTTTTATTTTCCCTTTTGTTGGTTGTGCCTTTTTGTTTTATTCATCTTTTCATTGTTGTTGTTTTTTCCGATTGGTGTCTTTGCTGATCTAAAAAAGAAGAATAATGATGGTATCAGATGGGTGACTAAGCACAAGCGTCACCCATTCACTTCTAAACCCCCTATTTCACACCTACATGGACATTATTGGAAACTATTTTTCTTCTCCTTCTTTTTAACACTATTATAAAAAACAACTTTCCAAACTAAAACTTCTGCCATCTAAATCTAGCAGTAACTGGGTGCACAATTGTGTAACAGCTAATCTCCCTAAGCAGTACTTTGTGTGTTGCAACCCATTTTAATATAGTGCTGCATTCATCTCAACTTTTTAACAATTAAAGGGGATTTTTGGGTTTTTCCCTTTCCTGTAGTGTGTTAGATAGGTTTCTGTGGCTCTAAATTATACTAATAAGAAACCTGAAATGAGCACAATGGGGCCCTTTAGTGAGAACTAGGCAACGTGTAACACACAGACACCTGGTGCAACACACTCCTGAAGATTAACAGCTCCACATCTGCTCACCAGTTGTCACTCTTCTTCTGCTCTTCTCTGGAACACTTAATACTGTATCTCTCTGGTCATTTAAAGGAGTTACAACTCTACATTTTGCTTTCTCAGCTATATGTATGCAGTGTGTAGGGAGATGGAAATCGTTTTTTCTTTAATCCGCATCAGCGATGTGGGAGGGGAGCTTTTAAAAAAATGATGAAACATAGATATTCTTGATCTTTTAACTGGGTCAAATGGGGATTTATGGATTCGATCCTGTCTTACATCAGAGTAAATATAAGATTGCATCAATGTATTGAATTCCTGAATGTTCACATTATATCATTTTATCAGTTTTTTACTTTTATTTAGTACATACGGTTTTTGCAATTCAAATAACTGTATATCCCTACGGTGCAGTATTTAGGTTGTGACGCTTTTCTACATGATGTGCTTAAAGGTAAATCGCCTCCCCGAGCCCCAACCTACATAAACAGCTGTGTCTTTATAAACCCAAATATATGTATTTTCTGTTTGTTTCAGCCATCTATGACGTGGTGGAGGAGGAGAAGGCGGACTCGGAGCCAGATTTTCAGTATATCCCTGAGAAGTCCCCTCAGGACCCCGCCCAGCTAGACCAGCATGCTTTGAGGGACTCCATGGTCACACTGAAGGACGGCCTGATCAGTGGAGCCATACTGGCACAGTTCGATGTGAGGACAAAGACATGGCAATAAACACACGAGTGGATACTGTGTATATACTGTATATATGGTGCCGTATTAGGGCCATTGTAGGGCAAAAAGTAATCATAAAAAGCTGAGGAAGGACGGTAATAGCTTGTGAGATTAAAATGTACAATAAAAAAACTCCTCCAAATCAGTATGTTATTTTCTTATGAAAAGACTCAATGTACAGCTATGTCTGTTAAAATTCCAAATGTTATGATAGTATGGTAATTTCTCAAGTATTTCCTTATTGCTGAATCCAATTGGAAATTAGATTTTCAATAGGTCAACCACTGCATCCAATTCTTTCTCATTTATTTTTAATCTTCTACATTTTCATGAAAATCAGATGTTCTTGTTCTTGTGGAATTGTTTTTGATTGTTTAATGTTTGTTTTGTTTTTGAGCAATTGTGACACATTTATTTTTCTCCTTCACATTCCCGCCACTTCCTGTCCTTCATCCTAATCAGTGATACGACTTCCTGTGATGCAAACACATGCACATAAACTAACCCATTGCAGGAAAGCACTCACAAAATACTTGGAGAAGTTTGTGCGTATTGATTACAGGGCAAACGGATTTGCCTCCAGTTATTGTACCACATCTTGAATACTGTTCCTTTTCTTACAGCAACTGTACAGGAAGAGGCCGGGGATGACCATGCTGTGTGCCAAATTACCTCAGAACGTTTCCAAAAATCGCTACAGAGATATCTCTCCTTGTACGTAGCTGCACACAGTTTACTATTTCTGTTTTCTTCTTTCTTTAAATATGTACAGATGTTTCTTCCATGATACTCTTTCTTTCTTTTTTCCTTGTCAGCAGTTTGTTGTCTCTCTGTCTGTAATCTCACCCCTCTCTCTTGTCTTTCCCTCCGCAGATGATGCCACACGAGTCATTCTGAAAAGCACAGATGACTACATCAATGCAAATTACATCAATGTGAGTTTGTTCCTCCTCGTTTTTTTCTCTCCCAACAATACCTCAGTGTTTTCTGCCCGTTTGAGGCTTTTTGGGTGGTCTGTTTTTGCTAACCCTCAAAACACATGTTTAAACACTACGGGTCTCCGTACTGGTGAATGAATCAACCACAAGTGGAAAACATTGTGACTTAATGTTTTGCATGTTTTCGAGTCGGCCAATATAGCTATCATCAGCTTATAGGTGCTATTATTTTAAGCCCCTTTCAGACATCTGTTTAAGTAATGCCTTTTTTTTAAGTGAAAATAAGCTATTTGTTACACAAATCTCTTGTAATGGCTATATTGAACATGTTAGGACCTTTTTATGAATAGAGTTGTATTGTAAAACAGCAGAGAGTAAGAACAAAATGATGTAATAACGGAAGAAATGTATTGTCAGTTTTCCCAGAGGCTGTATAAAACATGGATTTCAACAACATTTTGATTGTTTATCTCTATAGCCTAATTAAGGCTCATTGTGATTATGAAGGACACTCGCCCCCGCCTCTCACTCGTCTAATAAACCCTTTACTTTACATGTTCTCATCAATGTCATCATTTATTAGATAGAACACATCCTGCTGCCTACTGTAAATCAAACGGTACCCAAGCATAGTTTAAAATTACAAGAAATTCATGATTTACTCATTTAATTTTACGTTTTCTTACTATGGCAAGTCTTTGAGTATTCATGCTATTTGTTCGAACTTGTGTTCTCTGTAACACTGCATTCAATAATTTAAAAACTGTTACAGGGTCAAAAACGTTGCTATCCAGCATTTGAATAGCTCAGTACAGAGTCCTGCACGGGTCTGATTTTCAAGACCCGCTCCCGCGACGTGCTATACCGAACCCGCCCCGCTACCCGCACACATGGGCGTAATTTCCACTGGGGACAGGGGGAACATGTCCCCTCCCACTTTTCAAAATCCCGTTTGTGTCCCCCCCACTTTTCAAATGTGTTTTATTTTAATTAATTTTTTACGCAAGTGGTCATCGTCACGGAGGAGCGTCTCTGTGTGTGTGTGCGGCAGGCAGTGTTGGGTGTAAGTAACGGAGTTACAGTAATATATTACTTTTTGCTGTAACAAAGTAATGTAACGCATTACTAATGAAATGTGGGTAATATATTACCCGTTACAATGCTCAGTAACGCAGTTACAACACATTTTAACCCGAAATTAAATGGTGTTTTGTTTTTTAAGAATGTACTAACATAGCGAGACATTCCGACACCAGAGACAAATTGTGCGGGTAGATTAGTAAACCTGGTGTGTTTACCCTTCAGGCTTCGCGTCGGGATCTTCGGGGCAGTTGAATGTTATGCACCCTCTGTTCAAAAAAGAGAACGGAGCGAAAAATACAAACAACAAATTGTGTCAGGTGCGCGTGACCTGCTCCGCTGCGTGTGCATCATTTCCAAAGTGCTAACACAGCAGTGACACACATCTGATCTGTGGATAATCATTTATACGAAAATGGTTAAAGCAACCATCACTAAACGCCAGCAACACTGCATCTACTGCAAACAGTAGCAACAGGTCAGATGGGGACATCACGTTACCCTCCGTTGTGGACACTAGCTTACTCCCGCCTGACTCGCCGCCCCCGGAGCAGCAGTCTTGTCTTCGTCATCCGAAACTACGCCGCCCCTCTGCGGCCCGCAGGTGCCAGGATACCACGGCAAAACAGAACCTGCCCAGGTATATCTAAACAAGTACTCGCCTGTACAGTGGGGTTAGGCGGTCATTTTGCAGCTCGCGGTATACAAATAGACAAGGGCTAGAATATTCATGTGAAAATAGATTAATATTCTGCCATGCCTGTAGAAATGTTGGGTCAAAAATAATGCATACAATAGCACAGATGCCTTCACCACGAATGGCTACAAAAAGATCTCATATCCCAAGCTTATCAACGTGCTAATGTTGCAGCTGAAATGTTCTCCAGGTCACAAAGTCAACCTCACATGATGATGTGATTCAGTTTTCAAGCACAGTAAATATTCTCTTCCCAGAGTATATGATGGGACCAAAGTGATGATTTAGTACATGGTTTTAATAATACTTTTGCTTTTCAATGTTTGCCATTTCAAACCATGAGCTGGTTTAAATAATATTTGCCTTGATTTACAATATGTTCTCATTTGTTTTATCAGTAGCCTACAGTTTTGAAGCTGTTGTGCTTTTATTTGCCATAGTCCACTTTGGACTATATGAAATATTTCAGGATTGCACTTTTAACTCACTTGAAATGTTCTCACTTGCTTGGTTTCAAAACATAACAAATGCCATAATCTGTTCATTGGGGACCATCAATGCTATTTTTCATTGCTGTTGCCGGCCACTATTGCTCATGTAAACCTACTACTGCTGCACCCCCTGTAATCTCAGAGGCACCCCGAGTCATTTTGTTCTGGAACCGGGCCTGTACACGGCCATATACTAAACAAAATACAGAGCCCATTCCGTGTCTTGTTATTGTTTACTTCCTGTCTGCCTTCTTCTGGTGATTTATCTGACGTCCAGCGCTCCGTCTTTTAACCTCTTTTCCTTTCTCTTTCTGGATCCTCCTTAGCAACCTTCATTATAGTCCTTGACAGTGGTCTGTACTGTATTAACAACGTGTCACATGTTAAGAATTTACAATCAGAATCGAGTATTCAACTAAGCTGTGTAATACAAGTTGTTAGTAGCCTTAAGGGCCTACACAGTTGTTATGCTATACCACATTGCCCTTCATTGGATGTATAATGAGCTGCACTAAACTACATTTTAGCATTTAAAATACCTAGCCATTCTTTTGTGGTTATTTTGGTGAAAGTAACTAAAAAGTAACTACAAAGTAGTGTAACTCATTACATTTCAGAGACAGTAATATTGTAATGTAACTTATTACTTTCAAAAGAGAGTAATAAGTAATATGTAATATATTACATTTTGAAAGTAACTTGCCCAACACTGGTGGCAGGAGCGCATTTTGTGTGAGAGAGACAGGGAGAGACAGAGAGAGAGACAGAGAGTTATGGGGGTTGTTGTTAGCATCTGGTGCTAGCTCGGAGCTAACGGACATTAGAAGCTGTTTCAACAATAAGGAGAGGGAGAGTCCTCTCCTGTCGGACTGAGAGGCTGAGATAACATCAGCTCAGGGAGGTAAAGGACTCGCTGAGTGATTATATTGTAAACTTTAGTCTAAGTTATCTCAGTGGGTCTCAAACGGTTTGGTCTAAACACATATTTCCATCTATTTAATATAGTTGTTCAAAATAAGTAAAAAAAGAATTCCAATGTCAGTAAAAAATTAAAAACACAGTTTGAAAGGGGAGTGATTAGTATAATATGCATAAATAAAAAGAAAGAATGCAGACTAGGTAAGATAAAGATAGGAGAGAGGAGTATATCAATTATGTGAGCATATTCTGGTTTTTGGAGTATTGAAATATATACAGTTCTGTTTCATATGAGTGTTGAGAGAGCTGTATCCATAAATCTCTTAATTTGTGCACCAGATTGATGCCTTTAACTTAAATTTAAAGAAACAAATCTTACCGGGGGTTAAGGTTGGGTATTGTTTGAATTTCCACTAACTGTAACCTGAGAACCCCCCCCCCCCCCATTTAAAAACAGTTCTTGTTGAGAAAAACAAGCATATCTGCCTTCTCAGGCATACCGGGAAGAAATGTTTGAACATTTTAAAGTAAAATGCTTCAATCTGGTGCACTTTAAGCAGAATTACTAGAGACTAGATCTAGGGGGTACAACTCTAAACACGCATATGAAAAAGATCGGTTTACATTTGAATAATTAAATAAGTTTGTGAACATAACCAATAACCTACCATAGCCAATAACAAATACATGTAACGTATTTTATTTTTGTTGATCATTCATATCGTGGAAATATGTGTTTACATACATTGTGATCAAAACGTTTGAGACCCATTGAGATAACTTAGACTAAAGTGAACTATCTAAACACAGAGAGTCCTTTACCTCACTGAGCTGTAGTTATCAGCCTCTCAGTCTGACTGGAGAGGACTCTCCCTCCACATCATTGTAGAAATATCTTCTTCTTCCGTTAGAGCAGCTAGCACCAGATGCTAATAACAACAGCGCTAGTACCGGTGCACCCTCCCTTTCTCCCTCGCTCGCTCCCACGCTCACTCGCACTTTGGCGGTGAGCTGCGGGTGCCAGATAAGCCAACATCCCCCATTTTCATCACTTACAGCGCCCATCGTACAGGGCAAATGAAAAGTGTAACCGGGATGAAAAGGGTGTTACATTTACTTTATTATGAATGTTGTTACATCAAGGCCGAAAATTAGGATGAGCACCAACGGTCAAAACGTTTTTTTTTCTCCCAGACCTGTCACCGCAGCACCCCCCAGAACTGGCGCCCTAGGCGAACATCTATAACGCCAGTGCGACGGGCCGGCCCTGGTCCCAGGTTACGCTGTAGGAAGTGTAGGTACAACGCTTCATATCCCGCCCCGTCGCAGTCATACAGTAGGCTACGGAGAGCCGCGAGAAACATTTCCTCAGGCATCGAAAAGCAGAACCGAAATTCACATTTCTAAATGATGCCGTTGGAATCGAAATGTTGGAACCGGTTCCGAACCGGAACCGGTTCTCGGTACCCAACCCTACCGGGGGTGCATGCCCCCGGACCCCCCTATAGGATGTGAGGTCATCACAAGTAAAACAGGTTCATGGATAGATAAGTTTGCACACTCATTATATACACTACACATTTTTCTTGGATTAGTTAACACCATAGTCCCTAATTGTAGAAAGGCAGGAAATGGAATTAAATTAAATCGAGAACAATGTTTCATTGCGGAGGACCCCCTGTTTTGTGTCACCCCCACTTCTCAAACCAAAGTTACACCCTTGCCCGCACATATTGCCAATTAGTTCCGCGACCCGACCCGTCGGCACAAGATCCGCAACCCGACCCGAACCCGCATACAGTGGAGCAAAAAAGTATTTAGTCAGCCACCAATTGTGCAAGTTCTCCCACTTAAAAAGATGAGAGAGGCCTGTAATTGTCATCCTAGGTATACCTCAACTATGAGAGACAAAATGAGAAAAGAAAAATCCAGAAAATCACATTGTCTGATTTTTAAAGAATTTATTTGCAGATTATGGTGGAAAATAAGTATTTGGTCAATAACAAAAGTTCATCTCAATACTTTGTTATATACCCTTTGTTGGCAATGACAGAGGTCAAACGTTTTCTGTAAGTCTTCACAAGGTTTTCACACACTGTTGCTGGTATTTTGGCCCATTCCTCCATGCAGATCTCCTCTAGAGCAGTGATGTTTTGGGGCTGTCGCTGGGCAACACAGACTTTCAACTCCCTCCAAAGATTTTCTATGGGGTTGAGATCTGGAGACTGGCAAGGCCACTCCAGGACCTTGAAATGCTTCTTACGAAGCCACTCCTTCGTTGCCCGGGCGGTGTGTTTGGGATCATTGTCATGCTGAAAGACCCAGCCACGTTTCATCTTCAATGCCCTTGCTGATGGAAGGAGGTTGTCACTCAAAATCTCACGATACATGGCCCCATTCATTCTTTCCTTTACACGGATCAGTCGTCCTGGTCCCTTTGCAGAAAAACAGCCCCAAAGCATGATGTTTCCACCCCCATGTTTCACAGTAGGTATGGTGTTCTTTGGATGCAACTCAGCATTCTTTCTCCTCCAAACACGTCTAGTTGAGTTTTTACCAAAAAGTTCTATTTTGGTTTCATCTGACCATATGACATTCTCCCAATCCTCTTCTGGATCATCTAAATGCTCTCTAAATGCTCTCTAGCAAACTTCAGACGGGCCTGGACATGTACTGGCTTAAGCAGGGGGACACGTCTGGCACTGCAGGATTGTGTGTTACTGATGGTAGCCTTTGTTACTTTGGTCCCAGCTCTCTGCAGGTCATTGACTAGGTCCCCCCGTGTGGTTCTGGGATTTTTGCTCACCGTTCTTGTGATCATTTTGACCCCACGGGGTGAGATCTTGCGTGGAGCCCCAGATTGAGGAAGATTATCAGTGGTCTTGTATGTCTTCCATTTTCTAATAATTGCTCCCACAGTTGATTTCTTCACACCAAACTGCTTACCTATTGCAGATTCAGTCTTCCCAGCCTGGTGCAGGTCTACAATTTTGTTTCTGGTGTCTTTTGACAGTTCTTTGGTCTTGGCCATGGTGGAGTTTGGAGTGTGACTGTTTGAGGTTGTGGACAGGTGTCTTTTATACTGATAACGAGTGGAGGACAGATGAGGCTCTTAAAGAAGGAGTTACAGGTCTGTGAGAGCCAGAAATCTTGTTTGTTTGTAGGTGACCAAATACTTATTTTACCGAGGAATTGACCAATTAATTCATTAAAAATCCTACAATGTGATTTCCTGGATTCTTTCCCCCCATTCTGTCTCTCATAGTTGAGGTGTACCTAGGATGAAAATTACAGGCTCTCATCTTTTTAAGTCGGAGAACTTGCACAATTGGTGGCTGACTAAATACTTTTTTGCCCCACTGTATATAGCCTATGTGCAGTGAAAACGTGCAATTATTAACACACGCAGTTGCATATAGGGTTGGGTACCGAGAACCAGTTCCGGTTCGGAACCGGTTCCAACATTTGGATTCCAACGGCATCATTTAGACATGTGAATTTCGGTTCCTCTTTTCGATGCCTGAGGAAATGTTTCTCGCGGCTCTCCGTAGTCTACTGTATGACTGCGGCGGGGCGGGAAATGTAGCGTTGTACCTACACTTCCTACAGCGTAACCTGAGACCAGGGCCGGCCCGTTGCACTGGCGGATGTTCGCCAAGGGCGCCAGATCTGTGGAGGCGCTGCGCTGACAGCTCTGGGAGGGGAAAAAAAATGTTTTGACCGTTGGTGCTCATCCTAATTTTCGGCCTTGATGTAACAACATTCATAATTAAGTAAATGTAACACCCTTTTCATCCTGGTTACACTTTTCATTTGCCCTGTACGATGGGCACTGTAAGGGATGAAAATGGGGGATGTTGGCTTATCTGGCACCCGCAGCTCACAGCCAAAGTGTGAGGGAGCGTGGGAGCGAGCGAGGGAGAAAGGGAGGGTGCACCGGTACCAGCGCTGTTGTTATTAGCATCTGGTGCTAGCTGCTCTAACGGAAGAAGAAGATGTTTCTAAAATGATGTGGAGGGAGAGTCCTCTCCAGTCAGACTGAGAGGCTGATAACTACAGCTCAGTGAGGTAAAGGACTCTCTGTGTTTAGATAGTTCACTTTAGTCTAAGTTATCTCAGTGGGTCTCAAACGTTTTGATCACAATTTATGTAAACACATATTTCCAAGGCACTCCTTTATAATTATTGGGATAAAATATGAAATCATTCCAATGTATACTATAGGACAGTAAACCAGACATATCGTTTTTAAACTGGAGAGATAAAAAAAATATGCATAAATAAAATAGTAAAATAAGATATGAATGAACAACAAAAATAAAATACGTTACATGTATTTGTTATTGGCTATGGTAGGTTATTGGTTATGTTCACAAACTTATTTAATTATTCAAATGTAAACCGATCTTTTTCATAAGGGTGTTTAGAGTTGTACCCCTTAGATCTAGTCTCTAGTCATTCTGCTTAAAGTGCACCAGATTGAAGCATTTTACTTTCAAATGTTCAAACATTTCTTCCCGGTATGCCTGAGAAGGCAGATATGCTTGTTTTTCTCAACAGGAACTGTTTTTAAATGGGGGGGGGTTTCCTTTAAAAGTTGCACTGCTGTAGCTTCAGTGGTTCTCAGGTTACAGTTACATAGCAGTGAATATAAACAGACTGATTAATGTGAATATTACTGTAAACTAACCTGTGTAAAAGTTTCTCGAATAAATGTAATTTTGTTGGTGGAAGAAGCATGTATACGTTTTTTACCCTGCCCCTCAAAGAATCGGAATTGAGAACCGTTAAAACCGGAAGCGAAAAGTAGAATCAGAATCAGAATCGTGGAAATTCAAACGATACCCAACCCTAGTTGCATATTTGTCTCAAAAAGCATGGGATGTTGGTTATTTTCTCCATCTAGGATGACACCAAAAGCCTCCCAGACGTTGGATTTCGCTCTTGAGGAAGTGTTATTGAAAATGCTGTATTTTCCGCTAGAGAGCTTCACCTCAGCCATTTCGAATGTGGCGCGCTCAGCAGCAGATTGATGCGCTGCAGAGGTTATGATTATGCGCGGTCCCGCGGGGGAGAGGTCTGAGGATTTAAACATTAAACTAAATTATTATTATTTTAATATATTTATTATGCAACACCCGCGACCCGACCCGCATCATCTTTGTTGTACCCAGAACCAAACCCGGAAAAAAGCGTTTGAAAAAATACCACCCACGAATCATTTTTTTTGCGGGTCACCCGTGTACCCGATCCGATGCAGGACTCTGGCTCAGTATAGCTCAAAAAACTTTTTTGGCCATGCACACTGAAAGCTCAATTAGGACCATCTTACTTATCTTTAATAATGAAATGTAGCACTTTACATGTATAACAGAAACATAACAAATAACCATAAGCATAAAAGCATAACCTCAGCATATCAGTATGCAGAAATGGTGCAATAAAGTTTATATGATATTCAACGCCTATGTAATCAGTTAAATCAACATAAATCATTTTGATCAAATATATGTTTGTTTAGTTCTTATGTGGATGTGTTCTGCTTTTTTGGGACCTATTGTGTAGTAGAAAGTAACCTAGAAATGATTATTATACATGAGGATAATCACCGTGTCAATTTATTTTCTATGTCTACCAGGAATTTAGATTTTATGGGAATTGTAGAGCAGCTTAAAAAGTTGCACTTTTGTTGGCTAAAGTTGAAGTGGTTTTAGAGTAACCTGAGAACATTTAGCTCTTTACAAGGCTAAAAATACACAAAGCACATCCACATCATTTAGAAAGAGAAGATGTTAAAGTGAGACTTGGTCCACCTAATATCAGTGTTCTGTATTTCTGTGTTTTTCTCTCTGTAGATGGAGATTCCAGCCTCAAGTCTTATAAACCGCTACATAGCGTGCCAAGGCCCGCTACCTAACACCTGTCCTGACTTCTGGCAGATGACGTGGGAGCAGGGCTCGTCCATGGTGGTCATGCTGACTACACAGGTCGAGAGAGGACGGGTACGTAGGAAATAAATCTTCAAAGACCTTCAAAACACATATGGACTGCAGCATGTTGAGAGAAATATATTTTTGCTGTCAGTCAATTCATCAGAAAAAGAATATTCAGTATTGATAGCTGTACATGTGGCATTGCTGGCCACAACCATACAATAAAGCCCAGTCTTCTCTGACTGGTTAGCTGGCCGGCTTGTTGTGATTGGTCAACCGCTTAGAGATGTCAAGCCCCTTAGCCTGTCACGTACAATGTGTCGGGTATGGGAGATAAGCTCCCTCTAGATGGAATTTGGGGATTTTAGCCTTTGCAGACCATTTACATGCAATAAAACCTATATTTCACACTACAGGAAAGGGGAACCCCAAAAAGCATAATAGGGCCCCTTTAATCATCAAAGCAGGTAGAAATGTTCAAATATGCATTGCTTGCTAATTTCTCTTGATATAAGAAAGAAGTGTTTAGTCCCAAGGGGAAATATTTTGGCTGCAAATTAAAAAAAATCATACTTTTTATATGCCTCTGAAAGTTTTTAATAATTCCAGGTTGACTGAGTGTATGTAATGCTATATTTTTGTGAATTAAAGACCAGATAATAGTGGGTATTCTTATTCTGTAGCCTTGACATGTTGTTCCTGGACAGCTGTGTCTTAAGTAAATGGTCAGTTAACAGATACACTTTGTCTGTGTTTTAAAGGTAAAGTGTCACCAGTACTGGCCCAATCCAGACTGCAGCGCCATCTACGGAGACTTTTCAGTAACTTGCCACAACGAAGAGGGCAACTCTGCCTTCCTGGTCCGGGAGATGACTCTGGAACACATACAGGTAAACACACAAACTCAAAAGAGAAAAAAAATAAAACCGACAGGAAAGGTAAATTAGCTTTAAATCAGAGGAACAAGCGAAAGAAGCAGAGCAGGGGAAAGAGGAGGGTGAAGGCGTCACAGAGGGAGGTGCAGTATCCAATCAGAGCGCAGCACCAGCGTCTCAGTAAGGATGAGCCGCCGTGGACCCAGAGGAGGTGTGTTGCCATAGTGACCAGTGTGGGCTGTTCTTTTTCTGGCTCACGCTGCAGTATGCGGGACACATATTGGGAACTGGTTACCATGACAACCCCAACCGCCCCAGTCACTCACATTGCTGAAATAGGAAGAGAAAAAAAAGAGGAACAGAGAGTGGGATGATGGTTGTTTGGAAAACATAAATAGATAAAATGTGTGTTTCTCTTACATTTAAAGTTGAAGCCTTTTGATGCACACAGCGTTACTCATCTGTCATTTGGACTTTTTGGTTTCATCTTCTGAAGTTAAGGCTGTTATTTGTTTTCTGTTGAACAATGGTGCAGTGTTCTCGCGTTATGGGATATACTGTATGTTATATATCGTATACCTTGCAAAGATTTAGGACATAATCAAATCTAAAATAACTTTTATTTCTCCCCCCTAAAGAATTGAAATGAAAAGTCAACAAAATCAACTAAGTGAATAGGAGATGAGTAACTGCAGCGGAGTATTATATTTTATATTGACACTTTAGTAATAATAAATAAGACAAAAAGAAAGTGAAGAAATAAGTCTTGAGTTCAAATAAAGGTCCCTTTACCTTTTTGTATTTTATTGTTTTTGTCCTTCAGCCACTAAGCTTGGGGCAAGGGGTGCTGTACTTTACTCTACTGATAACTTCCCCGTGTGTCGCCTATGTATGGTGAACTTTTGAAATATATGGCTGTTATAGGAGGCAATTAGCATTCTCCTCTGCCTGTGATTGTTGCTATGGAGATATATGTGTTACCATGGTGATGCAGCAAGGCAATATTAAAGAAGAACACAGGGGCTCTGAGTCGCACATCAAACCGCTTTCAGTAGTTATCTGCTGTTTGTTTGTGTACATGTGTATGTTTGTTTTGCTATACTTGTGGGACACAGGTGTTGAGATCAACCAATTATGTGAGGACATTTATGTGTATGTGTACCTGTGTGTGTGTGTGTGTGTATGTGCGTGTGTGTCGTTGTCATTGTGTCCCTGTTGGGTTTAAATCGCGCTGACTTTTCTTTTCTTTTCCCTGAGTGCATATTTCCTTGCTACAGTTTTCCTTTCCCCTTTTAATTGAACAAAAAAGAGAAAGCTTGAGATACACATTAATTGTTTGATTTCAGTAACATAAAATGTACGTTGTGTAGTACAGTTGCAGAGATTTTGTCCTCAGTATCTGATGTTTAATGGGAAAGAACAACGTGAATCATGAAGTGGCCCAACTGAGAGGAAGAAATAAACCCACTGTTTGTTATTCACACTGCCCGTTTCATAACGCGTTTAAAGGCCATCATTACACAAACAGGGTGCTGTGCAGTATCCCCCCAGGACACAGAGCTCAATGAGAGAAGCTTGGAGGTCGCCCACATGAAATACAATAACCTGTTTTGGGCTCTGAGGATGGGCGATATCTGAGAATTATTCATTACTTAGTCAGCTTAAGGTCTTGACTGAGGTGAGAGAGAAGCCTCTCAGTGTGTTTCCAATAATAGAGAAGACTTTTTGAAAGGAAGATGGAAATGTAATATTAAGTCATTTGTCTTTTTCCTCTCTCTGTGTGTGTGTGTGTGTGTGTGTGTGTGTGTGTGTGTGTGTGTGTGTGTGTGTGTGTGTGTGTGTGTGTGTGTGTGTGTGTGTGTGTGTGTGTGGTGTGTGTGTGTGTGTGTGTGTGTGTGTGTGTGTGTGTGTGTGTGTGTGTGTGTGTGTGTGTGTGTGTGTGTTGTGTGTGTGTGTGTGTGTGTGTGTGTGTGTGTGTGTGTGTGTGGGTGTGGTGTGTGTGTGTGTGTGGGTGGGTGTGTGTGTGGTGTGTGGTGTGTGTGTGTGTGTGTTCAGAGTGAACAGCAGAGAGAGCTTACCCAGATTCAGTACCTAGCCTGGCCTGACCACGGGGTTCCTGACGACTCCACTGACTTCCTGGACTTTGTGTCTCTGGTGCGGACAAAACGGGCCGGACAGGACCATCCCATGGTGGTGCACTGCAGGTATACTCACTCTTTCTGTGTTTTTTAAAGAGGTGAACCCGTTATCAACCATTTTGCGTGCTTGAGGTCGATTAACTGAACTAGAATAGACCCACAGAAGTAAAATAACAAAGATGGCACATGTACCATGCTTTCATACTGAAGTAAAAGTTTAGGCCCCTGTGTCTATCACAACAGTTTGTCATGATTGCGTTTACCAAGTGACTCTTGCTAGTGCAGAATGATTACACATTTGTAAGAGTGAAATAAAAGTCATGAATTCTGATATTTTATGGAATTTTCTCTGATTCAGGAGAACATTTGATAATTAATTTTGGGCCACTTTTTCATTATAACTTTAATTCAATTCTAATAAAAATGTTTCTTGTTTCCAGTGCTGGCATTGGTCGAACAGGGGTTCTGATCACCATGGAGACGGCATTGTGTCTAATGGAGTGCGGTCAGCCAGTGTTTCCTCTGGATACCGTCAGGACCATGAGAGACCAGAGGGCCATGATGATACAAACACCAGTACTTAGACACATCCTTTTTTCTGTCTCAATGCTCTCACATTTTAAACCCTGCGCTAAAATATGTATCTATCTCCCTTGCAGAGCCAGTACCGCTTTGTGTGCGAGGCCATCCTCAGAGTGTACGAGGAGGGCCTGGTCAAACCGTTCAGGACCGTCGTCTACCAGCTGAGAGAAAAGGGGGAGGAGGACGGGATGGAGGAGGAGTACGGAGAGCAGCTGAACACGGCAGAAGGATCGGAGATGGAAGCATCGGAAGACGGGGATGTGGTGTCTGCGGTGGAGCTGCTGGAAGAAAGTCTAGATGAAGAGGACGACGAAGAGGTGGAGGTGCTGGACGTGGGGGAAGTGACGGAAGACGACGAGGAGGTGGAGGAGCCGAGCGTCGCAAGCATCGCAAGTGCTGCAAGCATCGCGAGTGCCGCTAGCGCCGCTAGTGCTGCTAGCGCTAACACGGAGACCAGCGAGAACCCTGACCCCGACCCCGCTAACTCCTAACTTTTGACCTTTGGCAGTCACCGGGGGTTACCGGGAAGTTGCCAGGCAACCGGAGGAGAGAACAAAAGCACTGTTGCACTTTACGCTGAGAAAAATGGGGGGAAAAGGACACACAAACGAACAAATAAACAAACAAACGTGAAAGTACTGGACAAGCTAGAATAAAAAAAGAACCCAGCCATGTTGAATAGGTACCATTAGGGGGATATTGTATGTTCCGGGTGAAGATAAAAGTCTACAAAGAGTGAAAAGTATGAGAGAATAAAACGTGGATGGGGAATTGCTGTAGTGCCATACGTAAGAAGGGGAAGGGCCGCCACCCCAATGGATGGAACGTTTTTTTTTTCCGCAAAGGGTCGCCCTGTCCCCTTCCGAGCGAGTCTGCCAGACGGACCTGCCTTTTTTTAGTGTCCTTTTAGCTGATAAAGAGATATACTTTATCTTTTGTTCCTCAGAAAGAGTATTTATTGTGTTTTTAGTTTGTGTCAAACCCTGTCCACTGAACAAAACAAAAAAAGAAATGTGTATGTTTGTTTGTATGAATCTAGAGCTTCATGCTTTCCTGATTACATTTTTAGGTAGTAAAGTATTCCTCTTCCTCTAACTACTTCTTTATTTGCTTTTAGCTTTTTTCATGGGGGAAAAAAACCTGATTTAATTTATTGTACTTACCTTTCTCGGCTTTCTGAGTTCCTGACAGCGCAGATGGACATCTCACCTCTTGTTCAATGCCGCGGCAAGTTGTGTTTTTGATTCTGCTTTGTGTTGAGTTTTTTAGCTTTACAGACAACACATGCTGCCAAGCAACCTTCATGGTGAAGAACATCTACTATTCTTGCGGCCAGTGTTTACTGGGCACCTCTCTTTCAACCCTTTCTCTCTACTGTAGGCCTACCACTGAATGACACAGGGACAGAAAATGATACATTTCAGAAAAACTAATTCATTCACATTACCTAATGCTAATTTAACACAGGAAGACGAATTTGGTATCAAAAAGAGAGGCCCCCCCTAGACACTCGACCTCACTAACCTACAATCTAAGCTAATTCCTCCGCTGTGGTTGATAAAGCTTAAGAATCAAGGATGAGGTCAGTTCATTTCGCTTATTCAAATCGACATTCACTCAATTCGATTTTTAAATCCAAATCGGGGTCCCTATCTGAAGTGTCCTTGAGCCAGACACTAGCAATACATTAATTGTTTTAGAACCTGGTACGCAAATAATGATTAAAAAAACATGAGTTTTTAATTAGTTTTGAGGTTGTTAAAAGCCGCTTAAACTTTTATGCAATCAGTATTTCCATTTTAGGATAACTTGACGGTGAACTGATCTCAACCTTTAGTGTGAATCGTAAACATTACATTTAAAGGCTCCCTCCACTGACCTCTCTAATTTGTCTTACAATTTAACGACATTTTAATCATTTTATCTTTCCTTAACATTTGCAGAATATTGAGTTCTTGTATGACCCAGCTATCCATTCATTTAATTTTTCCAAAGAATTTTCCTAACCTAATAATTTTTTTAATGTTGGTTTTATTAAGGTTCAGAGGTCACTGGAGCGGAGCTTTAAACCGACCTTTGCTGTTTATTTTTTCTCTAAATCTGTCTGTGTGCCAGAGAACAGTTGACAGTTCAAAGAAGCAGCACAAATACAACTTTCACCCAATCATTTTTCCCTTGTTTTTAAAATAATCTTTCCCAATGGTACTTTATTTTTAAGGCACATGTTGTGCCAAGATGATGTGTTAATGAGTGACAAAACTTGT
The DNA here is from genome assembly GCF_902827175.1 of Gymnodraco acuticeps. Taxonomy (NCBI): domain Eukaryota; kingdom Metazoa; phylum Chordata; class Actinopteri; order Perciformes; family Bathydraconidae; genus Gymnodraco; species Gymnodraco acuticeps. The sequence goes on along the minus strand of NW_022990034.1, from coordinate 126,562 downwards.
ATTTTTAATTCACAAAACCCAGCATCGAATTGAGTCTTTTTCTCTCTCAGTACAGGTAAAACTGAACATAGTGCATAGTGCATAGTGAATGAAGTGTAGCCTCTTCATCATTTGAGATCTTTTTCTTATTGGTACCTGCTGTCATTGGATTCTGCTGGAAAACCCTTACTGCTGTGAGTGTGTGAGAGTGTGTGTTCTCAGATCTTTTTCTACATCTCTGTCCTTCCTCAATTTCTAACATGTAGTCTGTTAGCTGTCTGGTCTAAGCCTGCTTGTCCGTTAACTGGAATGATGGGTTGTGCCATCGCGACACAAACCTAATCAAAGGTTTTTCCAAAAAAACTCAAATACATCATTCTTGGAGAGTGTTTTAAGTCTGTCCTATTAACAAGGCTGAATTGTATCTTTTAAAACATTTCAAAACAGCTGAATCATACTTTTTCCACATCAACAAAAGCAATCTTTCTCTATTTTATTTGTTATACTCTCCTATGGGGCTGCTCAATTAATCGTATTTTAATCGCAATTACGATTATGGCTTGCAACGATTACGAAAACAACGTAATCGAAATAAAACGATTATTTTTGTATTATTATTACTTTTCTTTTTTATTAATTAAAAAAAAAAAAATTTCAGTTGAATTATACTTAAAGTGCAGGGTAATCAACTGTTAAATACATACTGTTCCAAAAAAAATTCTCCAATAAATTGATGTTTTCAAAGTAAATGGATAATCGTTTTTAATAATCGTGATATCAATTATTGACCCAAATAATCGAGATTATGATTTTTGCCATAATCGAGCAGCCCTACTCTTCTATATCATGGCCCTCTCTCACAATCTGCCCTCTCTCAGAGCCTACGCAACATCCACAGTCTAGTCTTCTTGTTATTATTCCCCAGATGCCTTTTTAAAATTATTTTCCACTCTCTAAATAGCCTCAACGCAAATGATAAATATGAGCAGAATACCATGAGTTTGTAGCCAGTGAATGACTGACTGATTTGTTTCTCATTGGACGTATGAGCTAAAAATAAATAAAAATAAGCCCCGTTAGCAGTTTTTATTCAGCTGCAGGGCAAAATCAAATTGAATTAGCGCTAAAGGGCTCATGATAAAACAATTATTTTTAAAAAAAACTGAATTTTTTTAACATAAAACATGGGCACCACCGTGAAAAGTTAATAATTGATACATCAAGGCCTGCCAACTGTGTTCAAAGTTTTTCGTTGTTGACACATAATTGGTACTGCGTGTGCGTTTAGGGTACTGATCAGAGGTAGTTTGAGGGGACCAGACATAGGGAGGGCTCGGGGTTAGTTGGTTTTTTGTAAAGATAAACAAAACAGCTGTAGTCAGGTTAGGGAAAGGACAGCACTTTGTAGAAGGCTGAGTGGCAGGTAGTGCTACTGGAAAAAAAAGTAACAATAAGTTGGAGAAATAATGCATTGTTAAGTTCTTTTTTTTGTTGTCATTTTTATTTAGTTTCTAAATAAGACCGGTAGGGGAAAAAAAGAAAATAATTCCTAACTACACAGTGCCACTTGTTAATTTTGTGTAAATAATACTAGACCCTGTAAATACAATGTTGTATATGAAAAAAAATCTTTAAAATAAAAAGGGAAAATCATTTGTGAGCAGAAAGATTTTGTTTTCATTTGATTTTTATCCCCTTTTTTTTGGATGATTTAAATGTGACACAAATGGTGTGTATTTCAAGACTGCAATTTCCATTTTTTTTGTTTTGAGATAATAATCTATAACAGCGAGTGTATATATAATGAATCACAAAAGAATTGAGAAATGTTTTACCGTATTATACCCTTGGTTAACTCCTACCTGTGTCATAAAATCCTTTGTCCTCAGTTGCTTGTTTCTTTCTGGTATCATGGTTTTACGGTGCTTTGTCTATAAGCTTGATTGTGAACAATTAAAGCTTGTCTGTCAAAGCATGGAGACATGGCTTCGGATCCCTTTTACTTTTTCCACACTGTAAACATGAGCTTTGGAAATGTTAGCGTGAGCAGCGAGAAGAAGAAAAAGATGGCACTAGTGCTGAAATCATTAACAGAATAACTTTCCCAATAGTTTTTTAATTAAATGTAACTAAAGAGTAAAAACTAAGTCTAGCAACATCTCTGTAATGCCTAGAATAAAAACAAATGAACTTACAGAAATAGCTTTTATAAGAGGAAAAAAAGGTTTGGAGTAAAAACTGGTATTCTCAGGACACATCTCTGAAAAAGCAGCTTTACCACAGCCTTAACAATGAACCAACCATTAAGTTTTATGATGTCAATTATCTCATAGAATAAGCTATTTTATTATCTAACCACCTCCTTTTAAAATGGTATTATTGATCCAGATGCAATAAAAATAGGTATTACTGCCTAATAAAGCATGGGCCACATTTTGAGACAGTATAAGTAGGCATTTTGCAGAGTAACACTGCACAGGATATACACCATCAACATTCATTATAGGGATACCATATATGGTTACCTAATATTGTACATAAAAAAGCACCCATGATACGTTAGATTTGGGTCTTTATTGTTGGCAATGCTTTTGACCTGCACCTTTGGTGTGATGTGCTTCAGAAAAACATTAAATGTTTAAATTATTGTAGTGACATTTAGGATCAAATTAAGAGTAATCCCCGCTCCTGGCAGGAATTGCATGTAAAAAATACAGTCACATTTGTAAACCTTTATTCCCAAACGAACCAGAAGGGGGTGTTGCTCCCCAATAGTGGCAACAATCTTATTAAACAGTAGTGGTAACAAAACCTTATGGCGGCTTCATTCATAAATATAATGAAAAATCCAATGTTCTTAATACGGGAAGTTTTGGATGAAATTACACCTATTTCATGAATGTTTGGTTATTTATATATTTGACTGCATATATTGTTACTTTATGCAACAACCCTGTTTTCTCAGGCCATGTATTAAGAAATAACAGCGTAATTGAATTTATTTGGTATAAACCGACAAGAAAAAAGAATTTAGCGTGTTTTTAATACTTAAAAGTATTTAACAAAAAGCATAATGTAACCATGCCGTCTCAAACTAAAAGGCGTGTCGCTTTAAAAATGCTAATTACGTGTTTGTTGGGGATTTATCGTGACGTCACATCCTGAGGAAAGCTTTGCCTCCTACTTTTTGTTGGGACCTGGGAGAGAAAATTATCCAGCAGAGGTAACGAAGTTGGGAAAAGAAAGAAAGAGAAACAAGTTACACACCATGGAAATGTACTAGGTATATTTTTGGTCGTCTAAAATGCAAGCGGACGTGCTTTCACCGTGAATTCATACGAGGAGGTTTTTGTAAGTACCTTTTATCCAGACCTACACGGATCCACAAGTGGCTGCGGAGCAAGTGTATGTCGGATACAGCCTTCTGAGCAAAGGCGCCGTTTGATTTGCTGAACGGGACGCGCTTGTACGGACGGAGCCTTGAGTGTACTGTGTGCGTTCGGTGCTAACGGTTAGCTCCTGCAATAAAACAAGCGCACACCTGTTACATTTGCATACCTCAGGCCTAAACTGGGTTCAATTTAAAGCCACGGTTACATAGTTTATTTATTTGACTACTTAATATTATTTTTGCGGAAGCATAAAGAAACTTTTTTGCCTGTCATTGTATTTTAGACATTTTAAGGGGTTTTCGCAGCCCAGAAAGCTCAGTCATTTCTCAGCGGTTTATTTTTCTGGATGACGTGCACCACAAATACTAAACGAGTTTACACATCTTTGAAGTGTACTACATAGTAGTTTACTTTTGCAAATTAATTTAAATGTCAAGTTAATTACATTTCCAAAATACTTTTTTATCTCTTCCTCTTTTTCAATTCGTCGAATAGAGAAACACAGTAACGTTAAATGAAATAATTAAACATTAGAATATGTATGTTCTCCTTATAGTGTTAGTGTTAGCATTATGACACTGAAACTAACAGTTAGCACTAGCTCACCTTAAAACCAATCGTTTACTGTTTCCGTTATTATTAATAAGCAGGGTTAGTGTAACAATTGGGCTTATAATGCAATACATGTTAACAATATACGACGTAATGCTGTCAATTATTCCTCTTTCCGACTGAGTTACTTTATAAAACGCTATATCCGTTGATGTAACCTAGCTTAGCTTTATTATCCGATTGTTGTATTTGTTAGCAGATTAAAGCTAACTCTGTCAGCCAACATGTATCTTGGTATATGTCAGACAGGTTGTTTTCAGACTAGAAATACTCTTGTACTTTAGTAAAAGTACCAGAGTGTAGGAATATTATTTTACAAGTAAAAGTCCTTCTATGAAAATGTTACTCAAGTAAAAGTACTAAAGTATCATCAAATATATTTTAAGATTTCAGAATAATGAATATTATATGTTTTGATTATAATTGTTGATACATTTTAAGTGTTATCAAAGCTGATAAAGATGCAGCATTGTGTTGCAAGTGTTGATTATATTTCACATCATAAATCCAAGTAAAATGACATGATATACCTCTGAATTGTAGTTGGGTAGAAGTCCAAGGTAGTAAAAAATCACTCAAGTAAAGTACAAGTTGCTCGAAATTGTACTTGAGCACAGTACTTGAATACATACTTAGTTACTTTACACCACTGGTTGCCAGGCAAACAATTTAGTTAATATACACTTAATGTTAAGAACAAAGTAGACAGTTGCCTTCTCTGCATCCTGCATATTATGCAATGGTAACTAACTATATAGCCAATATGATCATATGAAAAAAGGGCTCACCTGTTTGTTTGCCGTTTCTGTCAGGTGTTCATTGTGACTAACTAGTCAACTTATAACTTGTAACTTATCGAACAAACAATAAAACTGCTTCTTATTTTTCTGTGGTCGCAGTATACACATGACAAACAAAATGTACATATTGTTTTTAAATCTTTAAACTATTCTAAAGCCCTGTGCAGTTCACTAATACACAATTATCTTCTCTTCTCTCACAGGTGTGGTAGTGTGACCCTCCCTCTCCCCCATCATGCTGAGTTTCCTGCGCAGGACGCTGGGGCGACGCTCCATCCGGAAACATGCAGAGAAAAGTCGGTTACGGGAAGCCCAGCGTGCCGTAACGCACATCCCTGCTGCTGGGGACGCAAAGTCTGTCATCACCTGCCGCGTGTCCTTACTGGACGGGACGGACGTCAGCGTGGACCTGCCGGTAAGGAGAAAGCCTTTTTGGTTGTTATCTGCTTAGTGATCACTACCCAGACGTTTTTGATCTTCAGCCATCAACATTGAGATAGTGCTTTCTTATATACTTGATTGTTGGGAGCAGCATGCTATATAGCGCTTATCAAGGCTTTGGGACCTCTCAAAGAGCTTTCACATAGACATAACCTTCATTCACATTCATACAGAGGCAGATACGATGCCAAACAAGGTGCCACCTGCTTAGGAAAACTAGCATTCACACACATTTACTCATGATTTACACAATATTGGCCATACCATCGGGAGCAATTTAGGGTTAAGTATCTTGCTCAAAGATGATTCAACATTTTTAAAAGAGGACGTCCATGTACCTCCTGAGCCTCAGTTACCAAAAACAATTGAACTTTTTAAATCACATACTAACTTGAGAGTTAAAAAGCAGTTTGGTGGTTACATAAGGACATTGAGCATAGACTGTATGCAGTTAGTAAGCAAGTTAACAAGTAAGTAGTCAAGGAAGATCTCTGACAGTGGCGACACATCAGTGGTCAAACAGAAGAAAAGTATTTAGATATTAGAACAACAAGTTACATTTCTAATTTAGCTAGTTTTTTTGTGCACATTAACACTCTTATTCCTTATTTTGCTAGTTGGAAAGGTGTGTGTGTGTGTGTGTGTGTGTGTGTGTGTGTGTGTGTGTGTGTGTGTGTGTGTGTGTGTGTGTGTGTGTGTGTGTGTGTGTGTGTGTGTGTGTGTGTGTGTGTGTGTGTGTGTGTGTGTGTGTGTGTGTGTGTGTGTGTGTGTGTGTGTGTGTGTGTGTGTGTGTGTGTGTGTGTGTGTGTGTGTGTGTGTGTGTGTGTGTGTGTGTGTGTGTGTGTGTGTGTGTGTGTGTGTGTGTGTGTGTGTGTGTGTGTGTGTGTGTGTGTGTGTGTGTGTGTGTGTGTGTGTGTGTGTGTGTCACAGTCACATGACAGCATCACATGACATTTAGGACCCATCATCACCAAGTGGACACAGAGCAGAACTTCACTCTCTCTCCTGTCTTTCCCCCCAAGATGCAACGTTTTTAAAATAAATGGCCAATACAGATGTTTAAAATAAGAATAGCTGGGTGTTGTTTTGTGTTATGTATCTACCTTTCTGTGTCTGGGAAGGAAAACAAATATCTTTGATATGAAAAAAAAATCACCTACACTTTTGTTACATACTAATTTATGAAAGATCCTTTTACTGTGGTCTTCTTTTACATAAATAATTGCCTTTCTTTAACTGTTATACAATTATAGCCCAGTATCTACTAAGGCTTATTTGAGCTAGCAGGTGCAGTCACATTTTCTGATTGGCACATTTTTTTCCAAGAAAGATCCCCACAGAGTTTTCATTTGTTTTCATTTGTAAACAAACGCTGCACGGTGACACATGTTGCGTTCCCTCCAAAGTCGGTTCAACCTGTGACTTCTTCTCCAAATAGGTAGCTGGTTATGACAACTATTATCTGACTCGGATACCAACTTGGCATTGTGTGTTGTTTTACATTATAAAACGGTCAAATCAAGCAATCTGATTGGTTCTTAGCCGTGATATAATGAGCGTATATTAGTGGTGCACGATAATTATCGGCCCGATATTAGGAATTATGACGTCATCCCGATAAACCCGATAAAAGTATTAATAGCCCCGATAATATACAATATATTTTTTGGGTAAAAAAAAAGAAAAAGATACTGCGGTATGGGTGGATTGGGATGAGGGGCGCTTGTTTTTCTCTCGGCTCCTCCCGTTTTGCCAGTACTGTGGTATTAGTGGTTTAGGAAGAGGGAAGTTCTTCACAAATCCAGCGCTCCCTAACTCATGCCTGGCTGTGACGTAAATGGTGTGCGGCCGTGAAGCCAGGACAGTAAACAAACATGTCGCCGGTAGTATGGGACTATTTCAAAGTTTCAGAGTTAGATAGTTCGCTTGCTATTTGTATTAACAAATGCAATGCAGAAGTTCCACGAGGAGGGAAAAAGGCAACGAGCTATAATACTTCCAACCTGATTAGTCACCTGAAACATCGCCATCGCTACGATGGTGTGTTAAAAGCGTACGAAGACGCCTGCGCTGCTAAACTAGCGGCGAATCCAAAGCCAGCTGCAAAGGCACCGGGGCTTTTACCTATCGACGAGGCTTTTGAAAAAGGCACTTTATTTGGGAAAATAAATATGGTCACTTTGAAGAGTCAAAACTGTTCTTGGCTTTGTTTTGTTCATAGTACTAATGCTCATGTCATTTGCTCACTACTAGTCTTTTTTTTTACCACCAGGTGTGCAAAAACTACAGGTACATTTAATATATATTATATTATTATCGGTTATCGGTCTTGAGAAGCAGGAAGTTATCGGTATCGGTTTCAAAAAACCAATATCGTGCATCCCTAGCGTATATCACGGGTAGAATTGTAGTTAGTTTTCACAAGTCAGTATCACTCCGCGTTTGAGAAAAGCTACAACCGTTACAACTGTTACATTACGTCGGTTACGACACTAACTAACTAACAAAGCTTAAGATTGAAACATGTACGGGATAATGTGCAGCAAGGACTTATTGACCGTCACATCTGCAGAAAGAAATCTGGTCGATTTAACTATACAGTTGAAAAGCATGCAGTTTGCTTTTCAAACTGGAACAAGAAAACAGCAGAGAAGTAACGGGGCAGAAACCCTCCTTTTTACGCAGCAGCCAGACATAGACATCAAACGGCAAAACATATTCAGTGTGCAGTTACTTTGGCATTAGGGCAGGGATATCTAGATACTTTCCAAGGTTTGACATAATGAATGGTGCTACTTTTAAAGCAAGCAACGATGTTTTCAAATCTGTAATCAAAGAGGTCTGCAAAAACGCTATCGAAGCAGTTCCTGCCGTTGCTACGTTAGTTCAAACAGTAACAACGGACTATTTTTGATCTGCCTGTCGGGTGTTCTTTTACCCATAATGACCGCCTCGCTGCACATTATCCTTTACTTAACTTCGACCTCCGGGGGGGTCTTACTATGGAGGAGTGGATTGAGGAGCGCCTATCTCCAGAAAAAAGCACCTAAACGACGACATGCAGAGCTACGTGAAGAGCAGGTAGACCAACTGGAGAAGTACCACCATTCAAAAGCTTTCTGATGCGGGTCTTGAAACAAAGCAGAGAAATGATGACCGTTAGTGGCCACAGGTGCGAAAGCTGTCTCCAGAGCTACTGGAAGCCGAATCTCGGGGACCGGAGAAAGTGGAGCAATATTCTCACCACGCCAAGCAACAGCCTAGAACAACCTCAACCTATACCAGTAACCACGTAAACCATGCTACTGATGCTGGACAGTTTTTCAGTGGGTGCACAATAAACGGCAGCATACACATTAATGTAAATAAATAGCCAAATAATGGATCAACGCTCTCTGTCTAATATGTTCGCTAGCTGTTAGTGTTGTTGCATAGCAACCACCTCGCACTATGTTTAGTGCAGAAGGCAACGGAGGGACTATTTTATTTTGAACATCATTATTTACTAATAAAAACTATTTAAATTAGAGTGTGTATTTTTCTTTCATATTGCCACACTTGGTAACCGTTTTATAAAATAGCTTTGCGTCAGGCCGAACCACGCCCCTTAACTGTGATATAATGACCATATACCACGGCCTGTCGTGAGCTATTGCTTCATTATATTTTTAAGAATGAGGGCTTGATTATTGGATATTCTTCCCCTAATTTTAGTTTTTCTCACAGGTTTTGCTGCCATGTGTTTCCATTGGCATTCCATGTGAAAACCTGCAGCATTCCAGTGAGGCTAGTCTAGTATCTATGACTCAACCTTATCTTGAAATCTAACCCTCAGAATAAATTAAGTGGAAGATGTGCGAATTTACTTTCTCAACATTACTGCATACATCTTGTTTGAACCCCAAATGTTTCTGCTTTGTCTACAAAACACTTTCTTCCCCTTTGTTTCTTATTCAAAAGAGGTATGTATTTGTACGTTAAGGTGTTACTCTTGCCTGAGATTAAGCAGTGCTATTTAGTTGTGAAAAGTGAAATAAACCACCATTTGAGAATTCCTTACCAGCTTATTGAACAAGAATGCATGAACATATTTTATTATGAAAGTCTCACAACTATGTCACACATTTCTGAATCTGTCTACCTGTAAGAGCTGCTAAAATAATTAACACGTTATCCTTCGTATCTGCTCAGTATTGTGTGCAAAGAAAGGTGAGACTTTCTTCGAGTGGAATGTTGCAACTGTTTCTCTCACTGTTTCACTTTCTTCTTTTTGTTTACCATTGTTAGTTGGGATTTTTTACTTCCTAATCGTTAGTGTATTGACCTTGTAGCAGTGTGCTTTCATGCTTTAAAAACTCAGTCAGTTTCTGTGTGGGCCTGAAGGAACATTTGATTTGATTTCTGAATGCATTCCAGCAGAGCCCTGGCCTTGTGTTAAGTTTCTTTGGTGTCTCCCGTCCCCCAAATATATAATATATCCTTCTGTTGTATCATCCATCTATCTCTAAGTGATAGGACATTGACAAGAACCCAGTTAGCAGCATTGATCTGTTAGCTTTCTAGACATCTGTTGCAACAGTATCAGCATTCAAACACAACCAGAAAGGAACTGTAGAAGGGAAGACCTCGTACGAGGACTACTTCTTTGTATGTTAAGGTGTTTTCAGTAACACTCCTGATTTGGTCAGTCATTATGGGTAGTTTCTCTTTTTTTAGCTTCTCCCTCAAAACCTCATCAGATAGTGAAACGTTTCTCTTCTGCTGGGTGAGTGTTCTTGCCTTGCGCTAGAGCCTGCATGTGTTGACAGTAAGTGGAGGCAGCTAAGGCAGGGCATCACCATGGAAACATTGTCATGCTCAGTGTTAGATTTTCCTGAGGTTATCGGGCTGACTTGTCGTCTGGGGGGTGGCCCCCTTTAGTTGGTGATTGGACTAATTGGTGGTGTTGGTCAAAGATTTCATAAGCTGGCTAACTTAAAAAAAGGCTTTTACAGTTATTTCCAATATGAGCATATCTCAATATGAGCATATCTCAATATGAGCATATCACCAATCAACACAAGGATTCGATTGGTGCTTTTCCATCTTTGTGGAGAAACTCAGTTTTACCGATCTGTCCATTTGGTGTTGATCGACTAAGAATTCAGGGAGTTATTCATGTGTTTCTATTATATGGAGTTCATTATTACAGCTTGAATTAAGACGATGCAGATATCAATTAGTTGTCCTCCTTGCAGCAGAACCCAATTGGACCAATGGAATTGTAAAAGGTAATTTTGTGTTGTGTTTTGATTGACTGTTTTTGTTGTGCTTTCTTTTTGAAGTGTTTCAAATAGCTCTGGATCACTAGGGAACTTTTATTGGAGGGAGAAGTATCAACATAGACACGAGAAAATATTCTTACAGTAGAGAGGGAAAGATAGCAGGTTTCCAGGGAAAGGTATCATTTAGATAACCTGACTTCAGAAAACGGTTAGCACACACTGCCTTTAATCATTTTACTGGCAGATTTTTTGTTTTGCTGGTAAAGCACATAGTGTAACAGGAGTGGTGGTATCTATAAAATAGGTTAAAAACTTTTTTTGTTTAAAAAGGCTTCAGCTAACCGAGTTGTAGTTTAGATTCCTCTTTTTGTTCGCACAACGTATAACATTTTTCTCACTGTCAGTGTTTCTTTTTTGGTTAACAAGACAGTTAAACATTCATCTCGATTAAAGGGTTTGCAGTTAGCCAGGTTATAGCTAAGAAGTTGTTCATTCAACTCACGCCGGTACATTTGGGGAACCCCCTGCTTAATGGTGAAATGTTTTCCCTTTTAGGAGTTCAGGTGGTTGCAAATAGAAGGCCTCAATTTAAAACTGAATAGAGCTCCTTCACATGCTTTCCTGGCCTCCCAGCCGTGTGTGTGTGTGTTTGTGTGTGTGTCACTAGCATGTAAGGCCATCCGAAGTTGACTCCTAGGGATACTTTTGTTTGCCGCATCCATGTCCAAACAGAATTCCACACAGCCTCACCATTCACATTCCTCCCTATAAATGTATTTACTTCCTTGTCTTTTCTCTTTATCTTCTCCCCCCATTCCCCTCCCTCCAGCCCCCCACACTGTCACCCCCTTTTCTATTGCTGTAGATTTGTAGCCCAGAAAAGACGTTTAAAAAAAAAGCAGGCGTTATCCTTTTTTTTTTTACATAAAAAGTATTTCTGTTGTTAAAACTGTACAGCTCACCATTGGATCTGATATCAAATAATAGTCTGAATGGCTCGACAATAATTTTTGTAAACAATAAGGCTCTCTTTTTGTTCTGTATACTTCTTCAGCACATGATTAGATAAGACAAACTTAAAGGTGGGGTATGTCTTTTATTTCAGATACACTTTTTGTTATATTCCATGGAATGCTCTCAACATCCCGATAGCAATGAATATATGAAGTGCTTTGACAATAAAAAAATAAAAAAACGTCGTGTGGAAGCCGTGGCGCTGTAAAAAGCACGACCAATCATCTGAGCCGGCCCGGCTAAAATAACTGGATGGCCTACCTGCCTGTCAGCCTTCCATCTGTGCACAAACTTATCTCGTGCCCTCATTGGTCATGTGCGCGGCAGATTTTTTCCGGCTGTGTATTTTCAAATTCTAGCGCACTCGAGCTGGTTCCTCCGAAATTACATACCCCACCTTTAAGTGATTCCAAATTGGTTTATTGTTTTCGTACTGGAACATATTACCAATGTGTTGCATATGAGTTAAAACATTAAAAAATAAACAACTTTAACAGTGAATATATACATAACAAATATCTATACAGTATTCACAGAATACAAAACAAATTCATTTGAATACATTGTAATAGCTTAAAAATAAACCCACAATGTATAGATCTTTGCATTTGTTGAGTGAATGTGCAGCTATGTTTAGTTATCCATTGTTTAACCTTGCCCTTTAACGTCCTGCTGATTTCCACTATGTAAAGGTTCACAAAATACAAACGGCATTTATTCTTTATGGTAAATAGGGCATTGCGTAAAGCGTAGTTTACATGGCGTCCCTGAAGACTACTCAAGAAACCTTTATAACTTTGGTAATAAGTCAAAGGAAAGCCACGGAGCCGGTTTATTGCGGAGTTGTCTGGTCACCTTTTGTCTTGTTGTGGTTGAGTGGAATTTTCAGAGTCACACGCAGTGACTTTATTACTTAAATGGGCATGCAAAGTAATGCTCCATTAAGGACAAACAATAGCTCGCTATAACTTATCTCTTGTGGTGTAATGAGTAAACATGGCCGGAAGATTATAGGACCCGGAAGTGAGCATCGCAAAGGGCTCGCTCGTGGCAGTAACACATTTATGATACTGACACGTTTTTTTTCAGCATGATAATCTCCACATATTAACACTTCTTTTACAATAGGCTAATAGTTGGGCTATTAATGAGCAACTTCACTTCACCACTGCTAAGCTAAAGGCGGCCACAATTCAGCGTGAAGACATTTAATCGTCTTATTTAGCCAATTGTTAGCAACTGAAGTAGAAGCTTCTTACATCCACCAGTGGGGTGTTAACTGACATTGTTTATGTTGTAGAACAAAAAGGGGAAATCTTCTAAGCTTGTATTAACCACAGACCTTAATTGTGGCATCCCTCGTCTTTAACTAAAATGTAAGACGAGGGGACCCGCAAGTGCTAAAATGCTAACTCAATTCCTAGGTTTAAGACTCATTCCTGCACCACTCTGCTATAAATGGACAGGCAAGTGTGTAGAATAAACAAACAACATGACTTTCCTTCTTAAAATCCGCTAGTCTTCCACCTTCCACTAGGGCTGTGCATCTTCACTGGTCTCACGATTCGATTCGATTACGATTATCCTGTCAACGATTCGATTCAATTCGATATCCCGATGCATCACGATTCATACCAATGCGTTGCATCCTCAATTTTCTATATTACTGCACATGGCTTATTTTTCATCAATGCATTCATGCAGTAAATACATATGAACTCTCTTTTTATTATTTAGAAAGTGCTTCAGAAATCAATAACATAAATGTCTTGACATTCATTTATAAACCAAAATAAATGAATTGTATAGGTCTAGCCTCCGTGTGTGAAGTTGTTCCATCCTCAAAAACAAAAAAATAATGCTGCTGCAGTCTAGCTGCAGCTTCTAGCAATGGTCTTCTGTTAAAAAAAGGACACTGAATGTCCTGAATGTGGCATCACACACAGGACTTGAGTCTGAACACAGCAGACAACAGGAGTATTTACAATAGCATATACAAGCAAAAATACTGCATGTGGGTGCACACTTACATTCTCTGTCTTACTGTTACATAAATCCCATGAATGTATGAGATTAAATTAGCTTTATCATATCTCAGTGATTAAGTGAATAATAAAGTTTCTATCGGGTCACTATCAGCCTGTCACTCATTATTTTCAGGGAGGGGGCGGGGCTTGGAGGAACAGAGGAGACGGTGATCGCGGAAGCTTTTTTCCTCCTGCCTTCACAAACTTTACACATGTATATATCGTCTGAACATTGCTAGAGGACATTCATACTTTGCAATCCAAGACTTAATTAAATCCACCAAAAACCTGACATGATTGTAACGCGATTATTTTTGAAAAACATAAATCCCTGTGTCTCTGAGCCGCAGCGACACGGAGTGATTCAGAGCGGGTCCTTCTGCTGTTGGTTCTGGACTGGTGGTGTTGTGTTGGTGGATAAAGCAGACTGCTCCGTGTTTGGTGTTGCTGTGTCGCTGCCACGTCTGTTCCCTGATCTCTGCGTCACCGACCGATTTGATATTAAAGTGACAGAAAAAAAACCGTTATAGTAAAGCCGCGGCCGGAAAATCAGGAAGCAACGTTACTACGCTATAACCGATTATCTTCCGTCACTGCATCGAGACCGAATCGTCCACGTCCGCATCGCAATGCATCGTAGAAACGATTATTTTCAACACCCCTACCTTCCACATTGTGTTTTGCCCCAGGCTGCATTACTACGCCCAATGATTTGAATGGAGTTGTAAATTGCAGTAGATAAGAGCATCAGCTAAACACCTCAATTGTAACTTGAACATTGTGACGCACAGTGTCTGAGAGACGGATCTGTGTGCTCGCAGGCCGGCAGGAAGACTGCAAACAGCCCAACAATACTGCAGGCAGTATAACAAGGCCTTGAGTGCAGCACACATGCACACACACACAAACACAATGAGTCCTTTGTACTCTCTCCCTGGGTACTGTAGGGGTGCGGTATGCCTTGTCAACTATGCCAGCTAGCATGGGGCCAGCCCCCCCTCAGCTGCCCAGGAGCTCTCTTGGGGTCTGTGAGAAAAGTGTGTTTTTTTTTCTTTCTTCTACACAATGATTGATTCCTGATTTTTGCAAGAGAATATTGCATATAGTTAATGAAATCTTCCTTAAAAGCAGCTAATATAACTTCCCAAAAATGGAAAAAACAGGATACAGCTATGATACCAACATCAGCGTTAAAGTACATTAAAGCTCAGTGAATTGAGGCATTATAAATATGGGAAAAAGTGTCTGTTCATGTTAATATAGAACAAAATCCCAAATAGTCTGAGTTTGTGCTGACCTGGGTCCATGCCCATTGCTAGAGTTACAGTATTTAGTTGTTGCAGCAGTTAGTGTGTCATTAAACAAGTGGACAAAAAAACTCCTTACACCCCGGTGATTTACTGAAGGGATACCTTCAGAGGCATTCTGCATTCTGTATGGGGACTCGATGTTCACATGAGCGGTCAAAGGGAAAACATTGTGGATTGTGGATGTTTTTGTTCTGAAGGTTCTAACACGCTAATATAATTATTTTTTTTGCAACTGTAGTTGTTGCAAGAAAACTCTTATCATCTCAGTGCCAGAACAAAAAGGATTCAGAAAACACATTGCACTTGTTCCATCTTTTGGAGAGTCTGATGTAGACTCATACTCCAGTGCATCGGAACGCATCGCTGCTACATTACATTGGCCGAAGAGTGTGTGGCCTCTTTTACTGCATTGCAAATTGATGGGGAAAAGCTCAGGAAGTGTGTTCTTCTGAGACAATCTAAGAAAGTCTTAATGATGACATTGTTAAAGCCATCTTCCGCAGTGCTTACAAATTGGTGCCGGAAGCATAAAGGCAAAATTGTAGGAATTTTGAAAAAACTGACATGTTGAGTTTGCTAGTGAGAACAGTGGTCTTTTTGAAACATAGTGCCTAGGTTAAAACCTTAAATCATATGCAAGAGCTCATACTGTATTTATTTCAATGAAAGGTAGTAAAACAACCAGAGTACTAAAAAGAAGAAAATTCACTCTGATCCTGGATGGCATTTTTTCCTGATTTAGTGAAGGGCTCACAGAGCCAGATGATCACATGATGCCTCCAGCCACCCTACTTCCCCTCAGCTCCTGGTGTCTGGGGCACTTCAGCCCCCGTAACCATGGCAACTCTGTCACTGTGCCTCATGGGAATTTGGATGTGTGTGCATGTGGGGGAGAGATCTCCCAGTCCCAGGCTGAACACAGGCAGTGACTGGTACGGCCTTGTCAGAAAGGACCACACCTGTGTCAAACTTGGCGTACTTCATGTTAATATGTTCTCATATCTCTCTATGCAAATCCATGAAACACAAATCAGAGCACACTTTTTCCCAGTTTTAAGCTCTGCACCTAACAATGTTTTGTCGTAGGTTAAATAAGAGGAAAAAAGAGGTCTTCAGAGGAATGAGATAAGTGGTCCCCGGGTCAAAATCGCACCACATTGCAGACAGATGTATCTGTTGTAATTTGACCTCATCTCCAGGACTGACAATCCGTAGACTACCCATTTCTTCCTTAGCTAGAATTTGGATGCTGCTTACACTTCTTGACTATATCAATATTAATACTTTCAATATTCACACTTTAAAATTCTTTCTAATAACACTTGTTTAAATCTTGTGTTTCCTTCATGACCCTACATTTCTCACTCAGATATGTCTTCTGTTTATTCGGTTCAGAAAAAAGCCAAAGGTGAGGAGCTGTTTGACCAGATCATGTACCACCTGGACATCGTAGAGAAAGACTATTTCGGGCTGCGCTTCATGGACTCTGCACAAGTGGCGGTAAGAATGAAAATACACCTTAAACAAAAATCTCATTCTTTTAAACGTCTTATTTGGATACTTTCACTGTTCCTGTGATTGTGTTACCTGTAATCAATCCTACAGTACTATCCACTTTCCTCAACTCCTCATTATTGTATCCATTAGAGCTGCACAATCATTGAAATGTTAAAGGGGTCCTATTATGCTTTTAGAAGTTTTCCATTTCCTGTAGTGTGTTGTATAGGTTTGTGTGCAAATCTCAAAGTTCCCTTCCCCTGCCTGAAACGCCTCCATTGGACTCCTTTTTGTTTACTTCCTATAACATAATGACATCACTATAAAACACTTGCACTTCTATTGGCTAGTGCACCAACACATTTGACGTGATAGGCTACGTGGGCGGAACATTTCTAAGGGTTTGACCGATCATAACAGAGCTGGCCAAGCAGAGCAGACTGGGCTCTGGTTTCAGACAGAGGGTGAAAAGAGGTGCTGCATCACAGGCAGTATGAGAAAAATAAAGACCTTTTTGAACATTAAAGCATGTCACAGTACAGTAGAGGCGTAATACACAATTATGACAGCTGATAATGACCGAAAAGTCTTCTTTAAGGAAACAGATCTTCTTTAAACAATCACACCATGATCCTTATAATATATTTTGAATGCTAAAAGAAAAATATTTGCAAAAATATCTAAATTCCACCTTTATATCTTCAAATAAACGGTGTTCAGTAATGTTAGTTTATATTTCACCAAGCCGTGGAGTTTTCTCTGCTGCTGCTGCTGCTCACAGCCAGACTTGAGATTTCAGTCCAAATCACCACTCACCCGTTTGAAGGGGAGCTTTAGGCGGGGACTTTCCCTGCCAGCGATCGGCTAAAGGGATTGGTTATGGCACTCTGGGAGTCAGGCTGTGCTGGGAGACAAACCGTTGTAAGTCATTGCTCTGCCAGTGACCCTGTTCCTTCACCCTGATACTGTGTGAAGGAAGGAAAGCTGGTGGGGAGGATGGAACTGAAGGGAGGGACACTGAAGAGAGAGAGAGAGGGGGGAGGGTTGTGGTAAAGAATGTGGGGGAGAGGAGACTAGAAAGTTCCTCTGTTATCTCTCGCTCTCTCTAACTTACATATGCACCGCCTCTCCTTGATATTTCTCATGCCTCATAGAGCCTGATTTTCCAAGAAAAACCAAGCACAGAACAGAATAATGACTTTAGTGAGTGCGTGTAAGTGTGACCTCACACCGCTCTTCATTTACATAACCAACCACTTCATTCAGCTGCACATATACATATTAAATGTTTAAAAATGGAATAAAGGCTGGTAAAATAGTTGTGGAGAAGTGGACTACTTGTTACATGAAATTGCTTTTGATATTGATCTCTTTTTAAAAACAATTGTTATTGCCTTTTATGTCATTTCAGCACTGGCTTGACATTACAAAGAGTATAAAAAAGCAAGTGAAAAGTAAGTACACGGAGGCACACCCTCTATCAATGTATTCTCCCCTCCCCCTAATATGCATGATTACTAACTTTATCTATAAACATATTATGTAAATAACTGCGCTGTGTACACTTCTGTATGATTAGGCAGAAGTGTACATTATTTGTCCTTGTATATCACAATGTGTTTGTAAGTGAATGTGGTTATGTATCTAGTCTTGAAGAGAAGTTTATTCAAAAACAATTTCACCTTGTTTTTTTTAGTTACCAAATAATATATGATTGTTGAGCTGTATTTTCAATGTGTCTTCCAGTTGGACCACCATACTGCCTTCACCTGAGAGTTAAGTTTTACTCCTCAGAACCTAACAACCTGCACGAGGAGCTCACCAGGTCAGTTACACAAACATCTGAGTCGCTAGCCTTGCTTTTCCTGGAACTCACAATTTAAAGCCAAAGTAATCTGGTTGTTTCAAGGTTCTTTATATTGAAAATCTGTAAATCTTATACATCTTAAAGAAAGTCAGTATTATGTGGGGTTCCTGCAAGGGTACTTAATTTTATTTAGATTAGATCCACCTCTACTTTAGGGGTTGTAAGAAGGATATTTTGGGGATACTTATCCATTGATCCATACACAAAATGTATTTTACTTCTGTGTACCATGCGACCTCTTAAGCCTGAATTATTTTCTGACTCATTTGATGAACATATTTAACTGTATTTAACTTTTTTCCAGATACCTTTTTGTGTTGCAGTTAAAGCAAGATATCCTCAGTGGCAAGTAAGTAATTTCCTTTTTAACTTTTAACTGCCTCCCATATTAATCAAGTTCCCATGATACTCCAAATAAATGAACCATTACGTGGTTGTAGCTTGTCAGTTAAATATTCGTTCAGTTGGCAGTAGAAAATAAACCTATCAAATAATAATGATCTACAATTCTAGAAATAAAAAAATGTCCTTCTAGTAAGACCTAGCGAATACTTATCCAATAATTGAAACAACCTTGAATTTTTGACTACTTGCTTACATGTTAAGGCCCTGACACACCAGGCCGATTTCGGCTGTTTTCGTAAATCGGGAGACAAAGCGTGTCCTGTCGCCCAAACTCAATGTGGTGTGTCCCGCACCGTCGACCGTGACACGCCTTATTTGGACTGCCTGTCCCGATGCATGGCCGATTCAACATGTTGAATCGGCCATGCATCGGGTCTGGCAGTCGGACCAAACAATCACTCTGATTGGCTGTTCAGCTAGCGAATCAGTGCATGAGAATCGAAACGGAAGTGAGGGACGTAAACAAACGATTTAAGAAGGCACACACAGACTGATATTCATTTTCATCTCATCATGGCGATCTGGAATGACGCAAACGAAGACCTGCTCATCACATTGATCCAGGAGAGGCCAGCTCTGTACGACATCACATAGAAAAGGTACTCGAACCGAGTAGTGAAAACCGGACTCTGCAAGCTGCAGTTTGTACACGCTATTTGTTGTTGTTTATATCACGCAGTCTGTTCTTCTTCTCTGTCTTCCGGTTGTTGCCTATTTTTAATGACGAATACACACTACCGCCGCCTGCTGGTAAGGAGAGTTATTGCCACTCACGCACTGAAGTCTTTGCGGTGTGTTCCCGTGCGACACATGGTCAAGACGCAGGAGAACACCGCGACGTAACAGCCGACGTCGGCGTCGGCGAGTCCTCTGGTGACTGCTTGGTGTGTCAGGGCCTTTAGTTCACACACTCAGAGTGGTTTACATAGCCCTGCACAGTGTGCAAAATCAAAACAAAGTCAACATTTTATTGGCCCATTAACAGTAATAGATTGGCAGTGATGACATATTGTTTTAGTCGAAACAGGAAGTTAGCATCGCAAGCTAGCATGTTCTCACGACAAAGAAAACTTACATTTTTCCAATGGAATATTGCAAAAAAAAACTTTGGCTAACAAGCGCTTATGATATTTAAAAGTTGTGTTAATTCGTTGATATTATCCTGCTGAACAAAGAGTGTATGATTTTGAAGCATAAATGCAATCACTAGAAGTAAAAAGCTATAAACTAAAAAAGATTAAATTAGCTTTGTGGAACCAACGCTAAGCTAAAGGCAGCTAATGTTCGGTGTGATGACATTTAGTGTCATTAAGCCACTAGTTGGCAACAGACGTTTTAAGATAAAAAGGTTTGAATATCCATCAGTGGGATATTTACTGACATATTTTATGTCGTAGAAATATAACGTTGAAATCTCTTTGTTAAGCACAGACCTTATTTCAAGCATCTAACCATCCAAAATGTGTTGACTTCGAGATGAAGGAATCGGAAGTGCTAAAATTCTGACTCGTTGCCCATCTGTCCTGCCATTTAACCGAGTATTTCACACTACTATCTACTAGGGATGGGAATTTGAAAGCAAATATATATTCGAATATTCGAACCCCCAAAAAACGGTTAACCGGTTAACCGAAATGTACATATCCTATATTAAAAAAAAAAAATTCAACATTTTTTTCTCTAACATTTTGTTTCAATAATTTTTGGAAATAAATAAATACATGTTCAAATAAGTATAGAAACCAAGTCGAATTTATCAAATGTATTGAACTGGTGATCACAGTTTGACAGCTATAGGCCTACAGCTTTCATGTGCGGGATTCACAATCAGGCCAGCTGTAGAGAAGACCCTCTCAGCTGGAACGGAGGTTGCTGGTATAGCAAGGTAGCATGTAGCCTAAGTTTAATTTGTCATAGTTTGACCTCTACACCGCACTCACTAACCTGGTCGAAATATTTCCACACATTACTCGTTTTTGACGCCATGTCTGTTGTGTAGGACTCTTCTTAGAGTGTAAATAATTACCGGACTATGACTGGTAAAATATGTTGAATACCCGCAAAACTAAATCTCTCCTGTCAAAATGTCTATGTACTTTGCCACCACACACGGTTGCCAAGCAGCGCTTATTGTTGTTTAGGCTGGCCACTCATGTGTCGCGAGTGTTGACATGGGGCGGGGGAGCACGCTCATGAACTGTTAGTGCCGGAACCTCGCAACGGCTGTGGAGTGCATTTGCGCCGCATGTGGGCATAAGATGAGGTTTGAGTCTGCGTGATCTGCGTGTAGGGAGGGGCAGCAGCCATATCATTGGCTAGAACTAGCTAGATCTGATGGATTTGGACATAAACGCGAGTGAAGTATAACCGGACGCGAGAGAGAGAGATCAGCACCTGCAGCTCTGCCCGCTGTGAGGGACCGGTGAGCGGAGAAAAACACACCTTTAGACGTCACCTAACACATTTAGCTATGGCACTGTCGTATACATTGAATTATTCAATTTTATAATATGTAATAAACTTAGGCATCCCTCCCAAAATAAATAAATAATTATAAACAAATTAATAACTCATATTCGAATACCTGAATAATTATTCGAATACCTGAATAATTTTGAATATTCGATTAATCGTTCCCATCCCTACTATCTACTAAGACTTGAGCAGGACAATACACTGTACTGCTATCATCAGTAATTATCCCTCTAAACATGAGGTGTACTGCCATGTTACTATAAGAGGCTTACAGGGATTACATGTTGGGGAACAGATTGAATTATAAACAGTAGTCGATAAGTAGAATGGAACATAAGTGTACATTTTACTACAAAAAGGAAAGATGTTTGCATTGTTTGGCTGACTTATACTACACAAATAGGCCTCAGTGAAGAACAATGGGAGGGTTTTAATGGCCTATGGTTGTGTTTTATCTTTATTGATGTTGCTGTGTCTGACTCTCCCCCTGTCTTTGTTTTCAGGCTAGAATGTCCGTTTGACACAGCGGTGGAGTTGGCTTCCTTCTCGTTACAGGGTAAGCACAGCAGGCTTCTCTCCATCTGTGTGTTTGTTAATTGGGTTCACCTCTGTAATAGCTGCCATTATTTGGTATGCTGCGGTGCGCACTCCTCTGCAGAGCTGAGATATGAACTGTGTTCACTGCACAGAGGCCACCAAAATACAGCTTCTGCTTAGACAAGTGAGTGTGGTGTGAGTCAGTCAAGCATCAGTTTTAGGTTCGAGCTCAATACACTCACACACCAAGTAGTCTGGTGGTTTTCAATCTGCAGTGACTAAGTCCCTTTCCTACAAGCTACTTTATGTTTGTCCATTGGCTTGAATCTGGTAAAGTTTCTAACCCCTGAACCTACTTTGTAACTATTAAAGCTATAACATATGTCCCCAAATCATAGTTGAGCAGCCCACTACTCACCAGACAGAGTCCTTTACTCATAATCCCTGCTGAGGGTGGCCCATCAATGTATGAAGAGAACTAGATACAGTGTATTCCTATGGAAGTTGCTTAGAGGCACCAAACTCCCCTGACCTTCAAACATTTCCCGATCTGAACCCACAGAGCAGGCATGCTTGCGTTTTCATTCAAGTCCCTTTTTGCAGCGTCACGTCTGCTCTCGGCTTATCCAAATGAATGGACAATTCAGCTTTTAACACATTTACAGCTTTAAGCACCTAATGATTGTTAAAAAGTAAATGAGGCCAAGAGGACGTCACGTCAATGTGATTGAGTACCACTGTTTGGCTACTGCTAAAATGTGCGCCTGGCTCACTTCCAGTTAGTTTTATTGTCCCCTTATGTCCCAAATGCCATATTTTTTTCAAATATCTTATAAGTGTATAGATACCAAATCCTTGATTGTGCTTCTTGTAAATTCTACAATACAGCCTATCCCTACTATTATTATTTATTACATTTAATTTGTTATACCCCTGGAAATAATTACTGCACTTTATTCCTACATAAGTATGTGTGCTGCGTGTATTTGTTGAGTTTTTTGTTTTGATGGCACCTTTTTTAAAGCTTTTCTTCTTTCATTGTACATGTATAATGACATTACATGATTCTATGCTATATTTAGTCTGTTTGTTCCCTAATATGATGAAATGTATTAGGAAAAAAAGTATAGTCTCATGGGCTCTAAATATAGTTTACAGCAGAACCATTACTTTGGTCTCAACATGTTTCATACTCTGTTCCTCTCACTTTTATGAATGAAGTAATAGTGTCAGGTAAAGTGTATGCATCGGAAGAAACATTATCTCCTGTTTCCTGGCAACATTTGCTTATCAAACTTCAGTGTAACGTTAAGAGTAATCAGAGCAATTTGTGTTTCCATACCTGCAATACGGTTACAAATGCAGAGAATGCACATATTTAATCTTTCTAATAGTAAGAAATGTAGCTTTTTACTGCAAGAGCAATACAACAAGTGCTGCCTCAGAGGAACCAAGTTTGATTCATTAGAGACATTTCATGGAATGAGATTGCGTGCACAAACTCTTGAACACACACATCCACACACAGTGGCTGTGGGGTAAATGCCAGCTCATTAGTGCTCCATCCTCTTCGGAGGCCCCCTAATCCAGCACCCTCTCTGTCTTCTCTCTTTCCTTCGGTTCAGCTTCCTCCCTTCTTTTTCCTTTATTCAGAATGATGTGTTGGTCCACTGACAGTCCCCGGGATAGGGAAAGGATCAAATTGTTTTTTTCCTCTCGTCTATAACTTGAGGCTATGCTCACAGCTGGACTGTTTAAACAGTGAGGTCCTAGTTTCTCTTATCTGCCCAGACACTGCAACATGTAATCAGAACCAAGCCTTTTCAGTCTGTCCTGTTTCTCTACACCACATACCAGAGATAAGATTTTTCATTTTTTTTTTTCAACGCACCATTTTCCTTCTTATCTAGGAAAGATTTTTGTTTTTTTCCTTTCTGGGTTTGTCTTTTTGTCACCTTAATATCTATGACCTCTGACGTGACGCTACATAACATTGTGTGCGCTAACTTTAACGGATGATTTCTTTATTATAAGGTTGGTTAGGATTAACTGCTACCACAATATCAGGCACTCTCCTAGGCTTCCTCTTCCAAGCAATTTACATACACCTAAATAACGTATACATTCCTATTGGATTGGACTGTGGGGGTTGGGATCGAACCACTGACCCACTGATTGGTAGATCAGTGCATTAACAGCCCTACAGCCACCCCACTAAACTACAAATCTATGTGGTGAACCTGTGTGTCTTAAAGTGTTTATTTTTGTGTATTTCAGCTGAACTTGGCGATTGTGACCCATTAGAACATAATCTGGACCTGGTGTCAGAATTTCGCTTCATCCCCAACCAGACAGAGGACGTGGAGCTAGCAATATACAACGGATGGAAGGATTGCAGGTCAGCATGTCACAAACTCTTTTTTTACTTCTATTTATATTTAAGTCAGAGATGTTCACAAGTCTTTTTTTGCAAGTCCAAGTCAAGTCTCAAGTCTTTGGTCACGAGTCCAAGTCAAGTCTCAAGTCTTTGTGGGGTGAGACTTGATCAAGTCTCAAGTCTTTGGTCACGAGTCCAAGTCAAGTCTCAAGTCTCTAAAAAATAAAAGTCTCATGTCTCTTCTGGTTGTAATAAGCCTTCTATTGTCTGCTGCTATCCAGTCTGTTAAGAATACTGCACAGCTATATCTAAGACATTCAAAGCATTTACTGTATTATTATCGCTCCTATATCTATTAGCATACAGTATCAGTACTGATTAGTTTGTTATATGATCACTTTAAACAGGCTATTGCAATGCAATATGAGGAAAAACATCACACTTTAGCTAAATGCAAACAACTTATAAGCAAAACACTTCAGAATCAGAAATCAGTATCACAAATACTTTATTAATCCCCCGCAGGGAAACTGTGTTAAACGTACTTAAAAGTAAACATTTGTTCTGTGCCATTTGCAACTAAAAAACTATTGCTGCAATATTATCTGAACTGAACTGGTGATATTAAAACATGACCTGTTCCAAAAGAGATATCTACCATTAACACCATTTACCAGCCAAATGCTGGTAAATCATGCAAGTGGCTGGTACTGTATGTTGCACGCACCAGCCAAAAATAACAATGGCAATCTATTGAGTGGCTGGTAACATTTCAACATTCACTAGGCTAGCCATTTGGCCAGTGGACAAAAATGTTAAAATTTGACCTCTGCAACCGTATTGTTTAATTACACTGGGTCTCTAATGACATATTTTAAGTCTACTATAAATAAACATATTCCTCTATCCTCTCACTCAAACCCAGTGTAATGGTAACCTGATAAACCTGTAACATTAACGTTACGTGGTCAACAATAAACCTATAACCTGCCTATAAACCGACAGATGTATTTATGTATGTAACTATGTATTTTTCTACGTTTAACGTTAGCCAGTAGATGGTGGCAGCGGAACGTAATGATTAACGTTACCGACCTTTTTTATGTCATGTCAAGAGTTGGATGTCAACGCCACTCAACGCAAACAAGTGTGACAAGCAAACATTCACTCATCTTTTCAAATATTCAGTTACAAAGCTAGTAGCAAGCTAAGTTAACATTACATAGCTGATGCTGAGCTAAACATGTTTGCTAACCGTCCATATGCGTTAATGTGACTGACCTCTCCGGGTGAGTTTTCAAGTGCCTGATGAAATTTGACGTTGTTGCACCAGCATCCTTGATTTTAATATTGCAGACTTTGCAGTGTGCGCTCCTTTTGTTGGTGCCGCCGGCGTTTTGTTCGAAGTTTTTATAGTTGAACCTAATTACAAGCGGTACAGCTGCAGGTGTGCCGCCGGTCGCCATAGTGTTACCATGATGTTAATGTTAATGTTAAAGGTGGGGTAGGTAAGTTTAAGAAACCGGCTCGAGATACACTTTTTGTTATATTCCATGGAATGCTCTTAACATCCCGATAGCCGGCCCGGCTAAAATAACTGGATGGCCTACCTGCCTGTCAGCAGTGTTGCCAACTCCATAGTAAGGAAAGTAGCTATTGGCTGTCCGAAAAGTCGCCAGAAGTCGCTAAATGACGTCATCGCCTAATTTGCATATCATGTAATGGCGGCTGTAGGCAAAAAACGTTCCCAACCCTTCAAGGATCAAAACTTGAAACCACCGGAGTTAAATCCAGACGACAGTAGATCAGAAATGTCTTTGCCTTTTGAGTATGTTTTGGGGTTTTAACATGACAGTTTGGCATAGAAATCCCCCTTACAATAAAGGCAGTATGCCCGTGTGTCATCTCCAATAAATGGCTTCAACCATCCTTTATACTCAGGGTTTGATTCCCACTCCTTTCTGTATTTTTGAGAATACAATTTAGACTGTGCCATAATGTTTAGCTTGTCACAGAGAGGCACACACACAGTGGACGAGGTGATTGAGTGACTGAGGCTGTGTGAGGCAAAGCAAAGCAAAGGCAGTTATTTATTATAGTGTGAAAGTGAGTGAAGAAACATTTACATTCAACATTTAAATCCCACTCAAAACCAGGAAGGCTTGGCAGTTGGCGCATGTGCAATTCATTTGCAGTCTCGACGCGGGGGAGTGTGGTTGTCTCCTCTCTGCTCTGACTGCAGCAGCAGCTCTGCTGCGGCCAGGCAACTGTCAGTCTGAGCGCCTGTGAGTACTATGGGAGGGAGGCGGGGCTCACGGCAGCACCCGCGGCTCGTTAACTGCAGAACAATGTGAGTCTCCAAACACCAAAAAAGTCGCTAATAACACCATTATAAATCGCTAGATTAGTCGTTAGTCGCTTTTGACACAAATAAGTCGCCGGAGGGTTTGGAAATCCGCCAAATTTAACGAGAAAATCGCCAAGTTGGCAACACTGCCTGTCAGCTTCCCATCGGGGCACAAACTTATCTCGTGCCCTCATTGGTCATGTGCGTGTTCGTGTGTGTTGGAGGAGGGGCTCTGTGAGGAAGTGGCAGATTTTCTCCGGTTGTGTATTTTCAAATTCTAGCGATCTCGAGCTGGTTTCTCAAACTTACCTACCCCACCTTTAATACGCCAAAAATAGAAAACACAATGATTGTTCACGAGTCCCAAAACACGAGTCCAAGTCGAGTCCGAAGTCTTTTGAGCAGGAGTCCAAGTCAAGTCTGAAGTCTCTGTGTGTGCGACTTAAGTGCGACTCGAGTCCGAGTCACAAACTCGAGTCCCCATCTCTGATTTAAGTACATATTTTCCAAGAGGGTAACAAGAAGTAGCGCTCCTTACTTTCTTTGTTTTCTTAAAGGACTTAGACTTCTTTAATCAGATATTTTTAAGTTAGTATCTTTTAATGTATTATTGTTACCCACAGTTCTGAAGACTTGTCTGGCTTCTGATGGTGGCTCGTGGTCAAAATAATATAAAATAATTTCCACTCCCTTTCAACAAACGTCATAGGCCTTTACAATTGTCAAATCAAAACAAGAGGCAAAACTCGAGAACATGATAAACAAACTTAGATCGTCTTTCCTTCTGTTATATTAAGTGTGAAATAATTAAACGGTTAACAACTGTTTCTCAACGCGTCTTCCTCACAGGTCTCTTGGGTATTTTGCACATATCTGTGTCTCTTAAAAAAGGTGAATTTGGGAATTGTAGTCTTCTTTTATTCCCTTGACGCCATATGTTGCCACTAGGAGACAACATTATTTGACTTATTCACAACAACATAAAATGGCTCTAACATTTATGTTTCTATTCAATATGTAGTGTTACCATAGGAACACATGCATGCACCGGCATGCACATTATGTTGCAACCAGGGTAGGAATTTCACGGCGGCCATGATGGCCCCTCGGTCTGGCCGTTATGCCCCACAAATAATTGTACGTCCTTCGGCCACCATGGCCTTTGTGCCCCTCATACTGTTAAAATCTCGAAGTTGCTTTAAAAGCGTCAGAGCAGTGGTCTGGTCTCTAAACTGCATTATGCTGCGTTCACAACGGACGCGATGCGAATATTCACATCGCTATAATCGCTGCAATTTCACCGCGGCTGTCAGCTGTGTTTACTCCTGTCATTCAAACTGGACGCGCTGGAGAGGCGGCGGGGCTTATATCCATGTAAATACTGTGGTAGAAACCAACTACAACACAATTAACATATTTTACCGTGATTTAATTGTAATACACGTTTCAAAATGATGCCGAAGTAACTAAATACTGATAACGGTTAGTAAAAACCATGAATTAATGCTTTGACAAGTGTGTAGACAACCTTTTAAAATGTGTGTTTTCTGAATGGAGACCAGGCTAAACTAACCTGTAGCTGCTCCGTCCACACTCACAACAACGTCCTAAAGACAGAAATAAAGCAGCGACTGTATTCGCCATGACGCTCGAGTTGAACACATTTATTTAAGAGACTCTCGGGACACACACACAGACTTTTCCATTTCAATGTATTGCTTGTGCATACAGTTGAATGTTTGAGCTTCACTGTGCACTGCTGAATGATGTATGTGCAGAGTTTGACCCTTGAAGGCTGGTTCTTCTGCTCTGAAATTGAATATATTTGTTACATATTAATAGATTTTTTGATTTGATTTCGGATTTGTGAATGGGAGAAGTAGTAGATAGAAAACACACAAATTATTCAAAGTAGAGTATTTCATTTTATATACGGTAATACTAAGGAGGCATAGGCCTATATGATGATATAATGTTTGACATTATTGATATTAAAAAAGCGATTTGTTTTCCATGTCATTCGTGTGTTTTTCTGAAAGTGAAGTTATTTATTTGTAAGCTTCAAATCCCATTTTTTCCCTCAATGGCCTTTGTGCCCTGGCATGTGGCCTTTGTGCCCTAAAACAATGTGTGACACCAAAGGCCAAATGGCCTTGCCCCTAAAATGACGAAATCCAAGCCTGGTTGCAACATGACATGGTTCTATGAATATATATTATTTAATTGTCTTTCTTCTTCTTACTCCTGATGGATTCTCTCTATCAGACTCACGATACTCAACCCAGGTGTTTAATATTTAGGTCCATATATTATGTATGAATATTATGGTTCCAATAATGTATTTTATTACAGAGAAGTAGCCGTTTTACTATAACTAAACTAGTGCACATACTGCGTCTCATCACTGCATGGTTACTTCTGCTTTCAATTCTTGTGGCTTGAAGTTGCCATTGTGTTTTTGATCATGCACAACGTCAACCATGTTTTGTTTCTCCCCCCCTCCTCCCCTCCTCTCCTTCAGAGGTCAGATGCCGGCCCAAGCTGAAATTAACTACCTGAATAAAGCCAAGTGGCTGGAAATGTATGGGGTGGACATGCATATGGTCAAGGTAACTGCCACTCACTCTTTCTCACTAGCATGTACTGTACAACCTGAATTGGAAGTGCCCTCTATGAAAGAGGGGAAGTGAAAAAGAATATGCGAGAGGCTAACAATATCTTCTTTTTTTCTGCAGGCTAGAGATGGCAACGAGTACAGTCTGGGTTTGACACCCACTGGCGTTCTGGTGTTTGAAGGAGAAACAAAGATCGGGCTCTTCTTCTGGTATGTTTGTTTATTTTTCATTTATTTGTATCCTAAAAGAAACACATTTTTCAGATTTCATCAATCCTCCCTCTCTGTGTGTTTATTTGTTTTGGAAATATGTGTTGTAGGCCCAAGATCACCTGTCTGGATTTCAAGAAGAGCAAACTGACTCTGGTGGTAGTGGAGGACGATGACCAGGTGAACACACGCGCGCACACACACACACACACACACACACACACACACACACACACACACACACACAGATTCTAGGCATACATTGGAATGTTAAAAATGACAAACATGCATTCATTACTCACAGTAATCCCTCTTGACAACATGAATGACCAAACTAAATTCTCCCTACATATTTGATGTAATGAATGTACTGTATTTACCACACTTAAATCACCCAACGTAAGTTAATTACTAACTAATAGCAGTTAATTATAGATGGTATCATAAGCATTTTTAAGCAGGTGTGGATTGTTTCATGCTGAATGACTTATTTCCAAGAAACGTATAAACACATGGAGAAAGTTCGTCAGATCTTTTAATTAAATCAATTTGTCTTTCAGGAAAATCAAAGTGTTAGTGCTGGTCGACTAAGAATGTATTTATTGGGAGACAGCTCTTGTAAGAATATACATCTTTTGTTTGTTCGTTGTGTAGGAAGCTATTCACATGGGTCATTCATTACTAATGAGAGATGCACAATTTGAACAAAAGTAACAGAATTTATAACAATAGAATATAAAATTATATTTAAATGCTCCAAATAAGGATGTTTTTTTTAAGTCTGTAGAATCGGATTAGTAGCCCGGGACTTCTATGTTGCTGTACAACTTAATTCAGAATAATTACTAATATTTAGCTTTTACTTATTATTGCGTTTAATGCCATTTGTATTGTCTATTTTGTCATTTCAATTACAATTTGATTCATTTTGTAGGCCTACAACCAATGTCAACGATTGTCAGCATCATACATAACATCTGAGCACTTTAGCAAGTTACAAGCACTAAAGCAAGTTACGTTCAGCTGATATTTAAAACTTGATATTACTAAAATTGTAAAAACGGCTTGTAATATACTGTCCCCGTCATATCTGAGCATTTGGAATAAAAGGAAACAATTGAACAAGGTAAA
The DNA here is from genome assembly GCF_902827175.1 of Gymnodraco acuticeps. Classification (NCBI taxonomy): domain Eukaryota; kingdom Metazoa; phylum Chordata; class Actinopteri; order Perciformes; family Bathydraconidae; genus Gymnodraco; species Gymnodraco acuticeps. The sequence goes on along the minus strand of NW_022990034.1, from coordinate 96,263 downwards.
TCTCAACATTTTACAAAATAATAAGCAAAGCTTCCAAAAGTCTGTCCCATTTTTTTTTTTTAAGCAATAAACTAAGAATGTTATTCTCCCTAAAACTTGTGTCTAAAGCAGTGCCTGAGCCCTGAAAGAGGCTGCTTCCAAATCAAAAGGCAACAAGGCTTAGTATTGTACTGCCCAGAGGCTAGTGTATATGAGAGAGAAGGAGAGTCTGTTTATGTCCAACCTGGAGGTCTGTCAGTGAGGTTAATAAAGAAGCCTGCCCCCTCTGGTATTTCTGGTATGCACCTTTCTCCTACACACAAACACACACTTCTTGTATCCCAGCTCTGTCCTAAAGAGCTATGTTGTATGCCAGTCTTTTCCCAAAAATGTTTTACTGTGCATTATTACATTTTCTTGAATGACATTCTGACCTGGAGGATGGTTGTCTTGCTTTTTAAGGGCTTTCTTTATAAATAAATAAAACTCTAACATCAGCAGGATAAACTCTAACTGCTGATGTCCACCTTGTGAAGAACATGTTGTATGTCTCTTAAGTGAGAACTTATCAACTCTTCTGTGTCGCCCAAATTTGACAAACGATCCTTCCCAGGGCAAAGAACAGGAGCACACCTTTGTCTTCAGAATGGACCACCCTAAGGCCTGTAAGCACCTGTGGAAATGTGCTGTGGAGCACCATGCTTTCTTTAGGCTGAGAGGGCCGGTACAGAAGAACTCAGCCCAGTCCGGATTCATCCGCATGGGGTCACGCTTCAGATACAGGTAACAGACAGATGTACAGGCAGATCAAAGGTTTAAAGATGCTTTTGAATTAGGCACTTATTGTTTTCTTGCACAAGTAAGTACAAAAGGTTTTGTATAAAATACACAGGGCTTATTAAAGTTCTCTTGCAATATTTAAAGGGGCCCTATTATACTGTTGGGGTTCTCCCTTTCCTGTAGTGTGTTATAGGTTATTGTTCATGTAAATGGTTTGCAAAGGCGTGTCTCTAACACAGCTCTTTCTCTTGAGCTGTATCTTAAAACATTGTTGTGGACTGCACATTCTGAGCACTAGTGACCTAAAAAGAGGCTAGTTGAGATAAGCGTGGAGAACAAATGCTGCTGGGATTGCTTTAAAGGGGGAGGGTAGGAGGTGTGGAGATGGGTGTGTTGAATGCCACAGAGAGCCGTGTGTTTGTTTCTGTACTGTGTCTCAACCTACAAACAAAGATAATCCTAGTTTGATGTGTAAAAAAACACGTGCGTACACACAGATACTTGCATTGGTACAAGACAAGCACTCAATGTCAACATTCTGCTGCGGCCAGCTAGCTCCCTTCTGTGTGTTTAAACATAACCCAGTTTGGATTAGCATTGGCAGTAATGTTGGTTTTACACAGAGGTTACAGGGTTTTGTTGTTTATAGATGGTTATCGCTCTGATGGGTCCGGAGTTCACCAGGGGTCAATGCTGGGCCCTTTTTTTTTTTTTTACTTAACAAAGAATAATAAGAAAATGTCTGTTGCATTAAATTCTGCATTGATCAGGCTTACGATTATAGTGTTAATATATTTTTTGTGTTTCCAGTGGAAAGACAGAGTATCAGACAACCAAGGGCAATAAAGCGAGGCGGTCAGCATCTTTCGAGAGAAGGCCCAGTCGACGTTACTCCAGAAGAACCATGCAGAACAGAGGTGAGGACAGCACTCGAACTCACTCTTGCAAAGCTGTGTGTATATAACAATATCAAAACGTAAAATATATTACATGACAAGCACTTGTTAACATACTATCAACTTATACTGTGAGATATTACCCTTCTGTATATTTATATTTTAGGATCTTTCTGAACTGTCTGTTCTTTGTGTTTTCACAGGACCTTATCATCCCCAAGAGTGAGTACACTGATATTTAAACAATGTTACCATGCCATTCCCTGATAAAATTACCTTACTCTTATCAATTGTTGTAGCATCGTTGCTGTGTAGTCCCGTTTTTAAAATAACATTGTAAAGTCAAGCACTGGAAAACACTTAGTCAAAGGTCATAGAACAGTTTCTACAGTGCTTAACGTGCTGTAACTCACACACAAACAAACACTCTAAATTCATTCAGTTCCACCATAAGCCTTGATTTGTAATCTTGTTGCAGAAGTAGCCTTTTGTGTGTGTGTGTGTGTGTGTGTGTGTGTGTGTGTGTGTGTGTGTGTGTGTGTGTGTGTGTGTGTGTGTGTGTGTGTGTGTGTGTGTGTGTGTGTGTGTGTGTGTGTGTGTGTGTGTGTGTGTGTGTGTGTGTGTGTGTGTGTGTGTGTGTGTGTGTGTGTGTAATGGAAAAAAGCATTGTGGGAGACTTAAAGAGACCTTCATCTTTTATGTAATATTCATAATTCTTGCAAAGTGTTTACAATTTGTTCTTTGAATAATATCGAAATGTCTTTCTTTGCTCAGGATTCTCACCTCTGGCAATGGCTTCAGCTCCAGCAGAGTAAACAAGGTGAGAAGCAAGATTCCCGTGTTTATTCAAATCCTTACTCCATTATACAGAAAACTAACTTTTCTGAGTTACAGAAACTCAGAAATGAGACCCAAAGTATCAAGTAAAAATCCAAATTGAAGTAGGATAAAAGGCCAGTAATTGTAGATCTTTTACAAATAATTATTTTGTATGGCTAGTGACAGCTAACATAAAAAAGTCTAGAACTATCTATGACAACTTACAATGAAAGTATAATAATTCCTTCCCTTTTCTCAACATTTTCAATACCTTCCAATCTCATCCTTCTTTGTGGCCATCACTTGTACCAGCTCTACCATCCTTACTCTCTGACATATGTTTTTTTTTTTTTTTCCGCCTGCAGGCTCCCATTAGAGGTGCACGGTCAGCTGTGCCTGCGGTCAGCCCTGTAGCTGCTTCTGCCTGTGCACCCATGGACATTGAGGCTCTACCCAGAAGTCCTGGAGGGGAAAAGCGGAGGTTGGTACCGGAGTTCAGAATCAGTTATTTCCAAAGCCTGCTTATTTTTTGTTGTTTTTCACCTTTCACTTTTTATTTTTTCAAAATGTGCTCCAGGCCCGTACAATTCTGAGCTTTAAATGCCTTTTAGAGAGTGGATAGGTGATTAGATGGATGGATATTTTTGAGTTATTAGGGTAAGTGTTAGTATGCTAATATGTTAATATGCCTTATGCCATTGACGACTTACAATCGTACTCACTGGCGAACAGGACCAAGTAACTGAAGGTTTGGGTGGGACTAAAGGCTCCCGTTGGTTGCTGACAGTGGCTCCATAGCAAGGTGTGTTTTTCATGTTCTAATGACACAAGAGTGGCTTAACATGGCTTATCCACTGACCCTGTCTTGCTGTGACTAGGGAACACACGGAAGAAAGAGAGGAAGGCAGACACAGAGTATTTGTGTGTTTTTGTTCTATTTCCTACCTGCACATCTCTTCCATGTGTGGCTGTTCTATTTAGAAGTCCAATTCATTGCATTCACTTGTCACGCATCATGTATGTTGAGGTGTTCTCAGATAGGTTATGGCATGCAGAAGGGAGCTTTATGCATGGGTCTGCATTTATGGGTGTTGCTTGGAGCAGTATCAGATATTGAAATTCATAAGTACAATATTTAGCCAGGTGGCATATTCAAGCTAAAGAAAGATGGATGCAGTTAATATTATTATTATTATTTAGATTTGTATATCACTTTCAACCACAATCTACCCCATCTCAAGGTTGATAAACAATGGTATTGCTCATCACACTTGGAAAGTTTTGATTCTGCGTACAATTTGCACCAAATGTAGGCACATGACCTCATTTAAATATGTGCAATAGCAAAGGAGCACCTAGAGACTATTTGCTTTGCTGCACTGATAGGGATGCACTTTGAGAATTACATGGTGTCTGTTTTTACTGAATGTTTTCCCCCTTTCTTCAGTCTGTGTGTGTGTGTGTGTGTGTGTGTGTGTGTGTGTGTGTGTGTGTGTGTGTGTGTGTGTGTGTGTGTGTGTGTGTGTGTGTGTGTGTGTGTGTGTGTGTGTGTGTGTGTGTGTGTGTGTGTGTGTGTGTGTGTGTGTGTGTGTGTGTGTGTGTGTGTGTGTGTGTGTGTGTGTGTGTGTGTGTGTGTGTGTGTGTGTGTGTGTGTGTGTGTGTGTGTGTGTGTGTGTGTGTGTGTGTGTGTGTGTGTGTGTGGTGTGTGTGTGTGTGTGTGTGTGTGTGTGTGTGTGTGTGTGTGTGTGGTGTGTGTGTGTGTGTGTGTGTGTGTGTGTGTGTGTGTGTGTGTGTGGTGTGTGTGTGTGTGTGTGTGTGTGTGTGTGTGTGTGTGTGTGTGTGTGTGTGTGTGTGTGTGTGTGTGTGTGTGTGTGTTGAACTCTCCTCTGTTATAAACCTGCAATGTCCCCCTGTGTGTTCCAGTATTAACATGTACTGAGGACAGAATGGTCTTGTGTGGAACAGGCCAGGTAGGTACCAACGAACCTCGCCATCGCTCTGGCTTTAACCAATCAATTGCTGTGCAGTGTCGGGCTTTCAGATTGTTGGCTTGGAAAAGGGTTTTCTTGCGATGGAATCATCTCCTGTGATTTGCTGTCTTGTCCGCTTTTGATCAGCATGAAATGCCAAGCTAACGGGTGTTGGTAATATTATGATTAATTTTTTCGGGTGCTGGGTTCTTGCTACTTGCGTCTTTAATCAATGACATGACATGATTTCAGCTTTGGATCTGTTCAGTTGAAGGCTTTGGAGCATTGAAGTTTGTAGACGTCTTTACTTTCAGTTATCTTATGTCATGATGTGCATCCTGTTAACCATCTACCTGCTCATATTTAAATCAGAAGTTATCTTTTTGCCAATAAAAAACGTTGCCAATAAATGTACAGCCTATATAATTAGTGATGCTAAAGCATTACCAAAACAGATTTTAGATTTACGCTGGTAAGAAAACATGACATGTTTTTTTTCAGTGTAAAGTAGGTACTCATACTTCCCGATAAGACTTATCAAGCTTCTAGGGAACAAAGCTAATTCAGATTTACAGCTCAGGCTGATCCTGTTTCTAGTAAAGAATATTTCTGTTCTACTAAGAGGATTGCCAGTTATAGGAGCAGGAGCCTTTTCTTTGTTATGTATTAACCTGAGAAACAGGATGCACAGATATGACCTTGGATCGAGCCGTGCATAGAGAGATCGATGACCTATTGCAATGTTTTTTCTGTATCCTCCTCTTAGAATTTGTGGCTCGAAGGTTAAACGGTAAATCCTAAAGGCTACAGAAATAATTATCTTAGTTGTCAGGAAAAAATATGAATATTTGATTACATTTTCATTGACACAACATTCAGGGCATACAAATCCATATATATATATATATATATATATATATATGTGTATGTCAAGGCTATGACACAACACGTTTTTCTAAGACTAGTAAAAGTTGTTTACACTGATAAATAAATAAAAAGTCTCACAATGTGGCAGCAGTTACAGGGGACAGGAGGAGGATGCTTTGAAAGAGACTATACCGCTAATATCTGCGACTATTTCCTGGTGCTCTTACCTTTCTCCCTTTCTTTAATTACATTGTGTCACTGTTCCTGCATGCATCATTATAGCCCTTGGCTGTTACATCTTCTCTATCTCTCCGTCTGTGTTACTTCAACTGTACATGACACAAATGAAAATAATTACTAATATGCTTAAGCCTATTTATGATATGATGCCTTTTATACTTATAATATAATCCAAATGATATATATAAAATGAAGTATGATGAGGGGGGGTAATATTTCAGGAATTACATCTGAATGTAATGTTCTCTTAATCAAAGTGAATGTGAAAGGGAAACACTCAAATGTATAAGAAAAAAAAAATACTAGCATGTCTTTTTTGTCTTTTTTGCCACTATAATTGGATCAACCTTATCACACCAAATTATATTTTTTCTTTAACTAACATACCACTTATCTCAGAAAAGATTCAAGTTATTTTTCCTAAATGTAAAACTTAGTCTGAATATTGCCCCCATCATACTGGTTCCGTACTTGTTTTTGACCTAGAGTGGCCCTTGTATGCCGTCGTAGCAAACGGCTGTATTACTTTGTCATGTAGTGCTGTGTCTGTGTTTGTTGCCCTCTCTCTGACCCTTTCCTCACTCTCTTGCAAACTGCTCCACTTCTATATCCTTCACTACGCCATTATAATAAGTGAGTAGATAACTTTACATTAATGCCTTTGGAATAAGTTCATCACATTTTAATCTCCATTGCTAACAAGAGGAAATGGGAACATTTTAAAAAGGTCAATATAAGTTCATCCCCCGTAAATCTAGTCAAAGATCATTGGGTTAGTCACTGTTTAGCGGTGGAAATGGGGAAACTGTATGCTCCCTTGCCTCTTGTGTTCCCAGTGGAGCTTCCATCATGAATAACAGCTTCTGGCTCAGGGCCTCCAGCTCTGAATATATATGCAGTTATGACATAGGCCATCAGCTGCCAGAGGTGCAAAGCCAGGTCACTGATGCTCCAGAGACACCCAGTCCACTTCACTCCGCTCAAGTGTGCAAGTCACACTTATCAAAGCACACTTAAATGCACGCCAGAGCACAGTGTAACTGAAGAAATGTACCATAAGTTACATGTCTTCTACAGTAACCTGACACGCCGAGCTTATCACGACCATGAACACCTCATTTATTTATTCATGCTGTGTTATGTCCTCTAAAATAGCATTTTGGTTAAGTTGTAGTACAACAATGAAATGATTTCCTATGTTAAAATTAAAGGAGCTCCTAAAATAATTATAGAAAATCAAAACCCAGTTTATTTCCCAACTTATAAAATATTGACGCTCAGTCAGAGGCTATCACCGTCTGGTACAGGGGAACTTTTTAGCGTCTATATGAGAAGTGCTGGGCCTTTAACTGACTCCAATGTAAACCAGTCATCATCATTATTAGACAGTTGAAGCAAAAATACTTTTAAGTGCGAGAAAATCAGGAACGCGTGTCATGTACCAATATCACAACAATCTTTTCTTAAGCCTAACACTTACTCACTAAACACATTTAGTTACAAAACTAAAGTCCTTTTTCTTTCCAAAATGATCTTTTACCAAGCCAAACACTTGTGTTGCCTAATTCTAACCAACACCAGCGGAAATTGACTCGACACAACCAAAACTGATGAATCACAATTTAAAATGTACCACTGATCAAACATTGAAATTGATCAGATGGGAGTGAGAATGTGCTTCTTTAATCTTTAAAGAGGAAAAGGGTTGTCTAAATGTCAAGCCATATGCAATGAACTACACTTTAAAGAACCAAGCTTTTCATCAGCTACCTCACAGATCTCTTCTCCTGCCTCTCTGCTGTTCCTCTTTTCATGTCTTTCTTTATATCTGAGTTATCTGAGTTATCACTGTTATCTCTCCCACCTTCATTTGCATACAATCAGCTTCTTTGTACTGTTTTCATTCAAAGCTTCCCTTCCTTTCCCGCGCCAGTATTGCTTTCCAGTTGACTGTACCTACACTCTCACTCACCCCCCATCTCTTTACACCCCCCTCCTGTTTGCCCACTTTCCCTCCACCCTGTTCTCCTCAGGTCTCCTCTTCCCTCCACCCTTCCTGCTCATATGTCTCATCAAAGCTTCCAACATGAAGTCAGACAGATCCGAAGAAAAGACAACGGTCTCACCCTTTGTACTGACATGAAATGGACGGCGTACTGATAAATGTGCTCAGCGGGGACTCACCCTTGAACAAAACGTGTGGTATTTGTGGTTGTGACCGTACCGCATGGAAGGAGACATTTGTTGTGAATGAAGCCGTGCCTTATTTACTGAAACATTCCTCAAAACAAACAAACTCAGACTCTCTCATCCCTTTCTGAGTCCTCGTTTCCTCCTCTTACTTCTCCTATGTTCTCCATAGAGTGGTGCAGGAATGAGTCCTTAAACCTGGAAACTAATTAGCATTTTAGCACTTCCAGTTCACTCGTTTTATCAATGCGTTTTTGGTTGGATGCCAGAAAATAAGGGCTGTGGTTAACACAAACCTAAGTACATTTAACGGTTTATTCTAAGACAAAAGTGATGTCAGTAAATACTCCTTTGGTAAATATCAAGCTTGTGTGTGTGTGTGTCTTTAAAAGCAGCTAAAGAGGACTAACAAACATCGTCATGCCAAACATTAGCTTTCTCTAGCTTAGCGGTCATGTGACTGATGACGGTTTGTTTGTAGATGTAAACATTAGCCATTTACTTCTGGCAATTGTATTTGCACTTTAACATCATGAAAGCATTGTTAATATATGGAGATTATGCTGCCGATTGCCGAACAAAATGTGCAAGTATCATAAAAGTGTGTTTGCCAAAGATCGTATTTTCTGCCACGTTTAGAAAATTCAATAGTAATAACCCCAATGCTTTTCGTCCAGCCCTTGCAATGCTGACTACAAAAATACTTCGTCCCTGCACCACTTTATTGATTCTCCTTCTACACATCCTTTCTGTCCTCTGCCCTTCACTCTTAAGCCTCATGGTGAAACCAGCCTGCTGGGGGGGGAATGGTATCGATGTCAGGCTTAGGAATTCTACTCCACTATGCAAGGAAACAATAAGTCACATAGTTCCAGGAAGGTCTAACTAAGCCCTCTTCTGTTCTCATTGCATTTCTCTCCAAATGAGTTTTGTGTTTCTTATAATATTCCAAACACTGTCGCTGTTTTAATTTTTAATTCGCTCATGAAGTGATTTTTTAAATTTTGTTTTTAGTAAGAACATTTGATTTTCTCTATTTTGTATTTAATCTGATCTGCACATTTCAAGGATCTGCTGCTCTGTTTTAAAGGAAAGTTGGATGAGAAGGTTAATGTGTTTCTTAAGTTCTAAGCTTGGCCAAACCAAAACAATTGAAGCAGGTCAACAGAGTTGTTTTGGCTCCGTCAAAGGTGCTTTTCCAAAGAATCTGAATGTATTAAGTTTGCACATTGTTTCTTGTGTTTTGAACACATTTTAGAAATGCTTGAAGAGGCCTTTTGGAAATAAGCAGTTGGTCCATGCTTTAAGCTAGCCTTAAAGCCCTATTATGCTCTTTGGGTTTTTCCCTTCCCTGTAGTGAAGGGTCTGCAAAGGCTAAGTGCCCCAAGTTCCCCCCCCCCTCGCCTGAAATGTCATGATTGTAGTCCTTTTTTTTATTCCGTAACATAGTGAAATTACTATGTAACACTTGCGCTTCTCTTGGCTAGCGCTCGGACACATTGTACGTGATATGCGGGACATCTCCAAGTGGTTGACCAATCATAACAGCAGACTGGTCTCTGGTTTCAGACAGAGGGTGAAAAGAGGTGCTGAAGCACAGGCAATACGAGAACAATTCCGACTTTTCTGAACATTAGAGCATTGAACATGTCACAGTAGAGGCACAACATACTAATATGAACCTGAACATGAGCATAATAGGGCCATTTAACCTATCCTGGACTTAACACTCAGGAATGTAATTCTCACCGACCTTCTCATCCAACTTCTTCCGAGAAATCAAACAAGCATAACACCGTTAAGATGGTTGTAAGTATATCAAAATCAAATGGAAATTATTTATCTACTGTAATTTGTGAACACAACTGCAATGATGTTGGCATAGTTGAGTTATTATATTAGCCCAGCCACTAAGGTACTGTTGGGTTTGTCTGAAAAGTCTGTAGAAGGAATCACTTGATGCTTACCTACCGTACAGCTCAACTATTCCAGTGTTAGTTTTTTTTATTGCACAGTTCAACCAATGAAGATGATTTCGTAATATTATTGTTTAGTTTAATGTTTACAATATAACTCTGACCAAAGGATGTTTATCTTACTGAATGTTTGAGAATAAAGACAGGATTACTCTTGATCTAGATAAAGAATGTAGCATTTGATTTACTTTTATAACGTTATGCTACTGTATACACACTGTTAGAGAACGATAACCAAAGAAATGACTGTCGTCTTTCTTTTGCTGTTACTCAAGTTGTACCCAAGCTATTTAACACATAATAAATATGATTCAAAATCTAGCCACATGAGGTTGGTTGGTATATTGATGCTTTCATATAGCACAATTAGAAGGAAAAAAGCATACACAAGGCTACTAGGATTTAACGTGAGAATATTGACTTTTACTTTAAATAGTCCCTATTGTGCTTTTTGGAGTTTTCTCTTTCCTGTTGTGTGTTATATAGGTTTGTGTGCATGTAAACAGTCTGCAAAGGCTAAAATCCCAAAGTTCCCTCTAGTGGGAATGCATCTCGTCTTAGTGCTTGAACCTTTGGGGTATTTAAGAAAATATTGATCTCCCAATGAATTCCCTGTTTTTGTAACCTATTACTTTAAATACATTAAGAACAATGCATTGTGTGTTTTGCTAACATAAGCGTTAGATGCATCCTCACTGTTTCCTTCATGGATACCTTAACATGTGGGAGTGTTTATATATACATTCTATTTGTGAGTCCTCAGGCAACACATTGTACTTTTCCTCACATCTTTGTGTTTGCTGTGCTTTAGCTCATGTTCTCCACAGGCAGTAATATAGTTCTCATGTTTCACCGTGTCTTCGGGCTACAGAAATATGAGGTAATAAGTACTGCGCTGCTGGAAGAGCTTCCACCGTAATCCATGTATCGGATGTTTCGCTTCGGGTCACTTCAAATTCTGAGGATATTACACCACTTTTTCCTTCTAAAGTTATTGCTTTCTCTGAAGACTTATTTCCAAGTACTGAATCATGCTTCTTAGGAAAACCTTCTTCAGAAATGTTATTTTCTTTCTCTCTGGACAGTACACACATTCTCATATGTTTCTGGTAGAAAGGACAGTAACTGCTTTGCTTTTGTACTTTGTTGTTTTCCTGTCAACCGCATTTTCAGGATTGTGGGATTGTCTTGCCAAAACAAATGGATCTTAGAATATATTATATATACAATATATATTTCATGGTTTTAGCTTGGGTTGTTTGCCTTTTGGTTTGTCTGTCAGCAGGATTTCAGAAAAAGCATATTGGACTGGATTTCCTGAAACGTGATGGGAAAGTGTCCAATAGGCCAAGAAAGAACCAATGAAATGTTGTAGAATATCCACATGATGGGACAAAAGCACACATTGTTTCACTTTCAATAACACTGCAACAATAGGGATTATGCTGCATTGATGTGGTGTTGGAACAACTGGAAGAATTGGTTCCATCCTGGGAAAATGTACAGAAACATGTTGTTTTAATGCCCTGAGCAATAAAAAGCAACATCCTTCCTTATGAACTCACCAAAGAAGATGGCGTCCATAACTTTGGGAATGGTACCATCGTAGGAGCATCAAAAGGGATATTTAAATAATCTGCTGCTGTGTTTTTAACAGTTGTTCAATAAGAATGTCAATATTTTCCACTATTTGTAAACATTGAAAGGGTTGTTAGCCTAGCTTAGCACAAAACAAGTTGGAAACGGTAGGATAACGGTTATTTTTGCTCTGCAAAGGTGCTTTTCCAAAAATCACTGATTTTTTTTTTATATCTATCTATACTGTTTTTTGTGTTGAACAAGCCTCAACACATCCTGGACTCAAAACTTAGAATAAAAATGCAGGCTTAAGTGAATTGGAGGTCAAATGTGGCCTCGTACATCATCATGGTCCAGTTTTGACATCTTTGCCGAGTCCATTTATGTCTTATGGCTGCCGCAGGTAAGTTTTGCAGCTTGTTGATCCAGAATTATTCTGTTTTATTTTTGTCTAACATTTAAATGATTCCCAACATTGTTTCTGTTTGTAATCATGATCATTTTATAAACCCAGAGTTGATGTGATGCTTATATTATAAACTCCTTGTCTCCTTTTCTCTGTCTCTAGTTTGCCTATTGTTGACCTGATGGAGACGTGCATTGACGATGTCCTCCGGGCTCCTGCCGTCCCCACGGTGACGGCTACAGACGAGGCCAGAGCAAGCGGCTCCTACGCCCCCCCCAGTGCCACCGGGGAGGATCCTCTTGGTCTCGCTGGTGAGCGTACAGAAAAACCACAAAGTAAATTCGGACCGTCAAAGAAAATGTATTGGAAAATGTTTTACTCAGAAATGTCAAAAGAATTAAAATCTTGTCTTGGAAGCCTCTCGAATAAACCACTTTATGTATGAAAAATGTGTTTCATAAGATAATACAGTGTAGTGACAATATGTCAGACTACGAGACACTGACAACACCACTTAGACTCACTCCCATCTTATTTTAATACATCACTGCTTCCCATTCTTCAGTTATTTAAAGAATTGTTTCACTAACATTAACTAAAGAAAGACCCCAGAGATGATGTGTTCAATGATACATAAAAAAAATGGAGGGAAGTAAAGCAGGATACTGAAAAGAGGAACATTTAAATGTAATTTCCTTAGAGTTATGTGTATGTTTTATTGTGCATGCTCTGAAATATCACAATGTAGTTGTATTAAGGTTAATGGCTGTGTTTCTCCAGAAGCAGCAGCCCGTCTGAAGCAGCTAGAGTTTGAGACCAGTCCGCTTCTCACTACCCCGAAAAATAACATCAATGTCAACATGACCATGAATAACCAGGTGGGTAATAGTTTATAAAGTATGTATGTGTATTTCCAACTTCAACTAAACAATGTCGTTCTTCTAGAAAAAGGCTGGTATCACAAGCATGGAGAAATAACCATACGGATATGATAGCATTTCTTCTGGTTTGTGTAGAAGTTCTATTTTCCTCACCTATTTCTCTCTCATCTCAACAGGAGGATGTGGTGAAGCTGACGGAGAAGTGTGCTCTGAACAGCACAGGCAGCAGTCCTGCCGTCACTCCTCTGTGTGTCCCGGAGGAACTGAAGAGTAACATCCTGAAAGCACAGGCCGAGGCTGCTGCCCTCAAGGTGAGGAACAGAGCTTCAATCAAAAGAAATGCTTTGTTTTATTACAATTTGAACAACTGTCAGTCTAGAACAGGGGTCCGTTGTCTGCACTGTTAACCCTTTGGCTTATGTGTTATTTCAATCAACTGCACAGTATAAATCTTTTGTAAAGTACTGTAGCCTTGCCGTTTGCAGTAATGTTAGTCCTACAATTCAGATGGTGCTAATATGATCCGTGAAAAGTCAAACTGAAGTGAGGGATATTATCCATGCTTATTTTCTTGTCATAACCTTTTGATAGTTAGAGGGTACAATTATTTGAAGTGCACTCTTTGTGCTGGGTACTTTCACTTTTAATGCTGCTAAATGGTTTTAAAACTCAAATCTGATACTTTCATGTATAAAATAATGGAATGAATCTAGGGCCTTGGTTTTCTAACTTTCAAAACAACCCTTTTAAGCTCAAACAGTGACTACTTTTACATGAACAGAATTATTTTCAATTTGAAAAGGGTTATGCAAATAACATATTCAGTGTCTACTATGAAATATTGGGTATGAAGCATTTTCTGATCAAGGCGTGGGGTTTGCCAGATTTGGATCATATTTAGTTTTTAAGAGCATTCTTTGGGAATGTATACAACACATTTAGTACTTGTGTCTCGATCAAGGGTTTAATCGCAGTTTCCGACACACAGCCTCATGACTGTTTACCGCCAGCTCTTTTTGAAACGTGAATAAATATAACGCATACCTTATCAAGAAGGTGGTTGAAGGAATGAGGGAGGCTATGTGCACAATGACGATACCGGTGGAAACGTTCAAGTGGGAATACAGCTTTACAGCTTAGTAGGATTATTGTGTTTTTTGAAATAAGGGCAAAACCCAGAATAATCTGTGCAAATAAGAATAATGCATGTTTGTATTAGTCCTCCACCCTCTATCCATCTATGTATCTTTCTACCTGTTCTTCTGTGTAGGGATCTTTGGAGGAACATATCGTCATTGTTGGAGAAAAAAACTGTAACGTGCAGGAGGCCTCGGTCAGGTATGACCATACACAGGAATCACTTAATCAAAGCACAGTCTATAAATCAAGATAGAATAAATCTACCTTTTTGATCTCACATTGGGAAATGGGTTATGATACAGCAGCAACATGTTTATAAGGCACATTGCACATGAGTTTAAAATGCAATAATATTCAATAAGATCAAAAACACAAACACTAAATATATACATATCATAACAGCCCAAAGCTAAATATCTATAGAATACACAATAAAATATTTTAGAATACACTTTAATAGAACAACTTACTACAACAATAAAATATATAAACATATGATGCTTTATACACACCTAAAATAAAAAAATTGCAACTTGCATATTGTTGTTTTCAAGTGTCCAAATAATTATTAATCAAAAAATAATATGATGTATAAATTAAAGATAAATCAATGAGCAGGTTTTTGCTTAGACCACCAAAACATATTCAGCCGTTCAACATGTTGTGTTTGGTTGTTTTTTAAAATGGTCCTTACAGTGGAGTCAGTCAGTACAGAGCCTACATGGTCAGGAAGAAAGCCTTTGTCAGTCGTGCTCTATTGTCTTGAAATTAGGCTTCCTCCTCCTCCTCCTCCTCCTCCTCCATCTTCCTGAGTCATGCCAACTGTCAACACATTGTCTCAGCCAATCTCCGCACACCCTTCTGCTCGAGCTGATTATCTCCCTGAATATTCATGAGGATTATCGCTGTAGCTCAAAACATTACATCACCTGCAGCTCATTCTTACAAGCAAGGCTTTCATCGACTGTCAGGCAAATCCCTGTCGCCGGGTCGTATCCGAGGCAGACAGTGGAACACGCTGTTTCAATATCAAAATACTTTGTAATGACGGAGGAAATGTTTGTTTTGACAGTTGCAAAATACAAAAAAAATAACATTTAATAGAATAAATATTATATAAACATAAGAAGTTAATGAAAAATGTGCATATTGTACTATAATATAAAACAATTAATAAGTATTGAGTATGTAAGTCGCTTTGGATAAAAGCGTCTAATAAGTAACATGTAATGTAAACATGTGTAAATTACAATTGATACAGTTGTGTATGTAAGTATTAATAAAGATATCAACACTTTTTTTCTGGTATTTTCCCATAAATGCCTTTCAAATCTTGATTTATAAAGTCATTGTTTATTATCTTAAGGATATTTTAATCAATGTAAAATGATTTTTTATAACCTGTCATGTGAGTCGTTTTTTCTTTAAATATATATACTGTATATTCTACTCAAATGTCACATTAATTAGACAAATAAAATATATCATAAATGAAGTATGTGCCATCTGTTTCCAGGTTGAAGGTGCGTACGGGACGGATGGGCAGTAACTCGTCTCTGACTGTCGTCAGTCGCCCCGACAACCAGGACTCTTGGGACCTGCTCAAACCGGCCTCCTTGGGCTCATCAGCCGGGGTCAGGTCAGTCTGTGTGTCTGTGTGAACTAAAGGGAAAAGTTATTTCATATTTCCTGAAAAATGATGATTTCACACATTGACAGAACGAGCCTGGGTCCCACTCTTAAAGAAAGAGATTACAGCACCCACCTGATTTGACTTCAATTGAATTACCTGAAGAGTAAAGTGTAAAATACACAATCATCTGTTGTCTTCCAATTTGTTGCTTGGTCTTTGCTGACATCTGTTGGCGTGTTTGAGTATCTGTGTTGAGTCACATGACTTGAGTTCTGCCTGGATACTGCTGCCGTCTCCGCTCTAAGTGTTTACAGTAGGATGACACAAAAATGCAGACGCTTGACCAGACAATTCACAAAAGGCCCCAGAGGCCCCGGGCTCATTGATGCAGTAAACGCTCGCTCTGTTCAGCCTCTTTATCTCCTACAGTCTGGAGAATTTCCACTCTGCTGTGCTGACACAAGGAAGCCATTAATCAATAACTCAATCACACAGCATTCAATCAGGAAAGATTACCCCTTAACTATATTATCTAGCTAAATGTGATACTACTGGGTTTTTTCAAAGCTTGAGGGACTTTAAATATATTACTGTGTGGGTTGCTGTGAGGATTTTCTCTCTGGAGTGGAGCATAAATCTATACGTCTGCTTATTCTTTCTCTTTTGTCATGTCAGTGTGGAGAGGCTGGCTGAAGACGTAAACCCCTCTGTCCCCAAGATGCCCTCTGAGCCAGTCTGTGAAGCCACGGCACCAAAGGTAAAAACCATTATTAATAGTTGAATTATTTACTCTGGTGCGTTTACATTTTTTTACAATGGAGATAATAGCCATGAATCTTTGAATACATGAAGTAAGTGAAAGCTTGAGTATGAATGTTCAGTTAGATTTTCAATGGCAGTAAGTAGTCTAATTGAATGTATTTAATAAGGGTACAGGTACATAGAGTTGAAATGTTTCATCTGATCCATTAGGCGCTTTCACACCGCAGTACTTTTCCCACTTTAGTTCCGATATAGTTCCGAAATGTCGCGTTCAGACCAAAAAGAGCCGGAACAAAAATGAGTTAATCAGAACCTTTTTTACCCCCGTTTCCGTCCCTGCTAGAGAGCAGGTACTTTCGTGGGAGAAAAAGGTTCCTATGTCTGATTGGCTGGGCGGAATGCAAACCACGCCCCATAAAACGTAAAACTCCCAAAAAGTTTTGTGAAGCCGCCATTTTATTATCCTTGCATTAGCATTATTAGCATTAGCATTATTAGCATTAGCCCAGCGCACAAACGCAGAGAGACTAACTTATGGCAACACAAAATAAAACATGGGAGCGTGGAGATGAGGAGGTGTCGGCGTTCTGGTGATTTACTCGGAAGGCTTCAGTAGAAGCTGCTGGGATACTGTACTTAGTTCATGAGAACTAAAGAGTTCTCATGAACTAAGTTCTGATGAACCTTTGTGGGAAAAGTACTGCGATGTGAAAGCGCCTATTGTATATTAAAGATGGACAAAAAGGTGACTTTGCCAGATAATCTTCAATGCTACAATACACTGTAAGGAGCTCCACAGTCCTACTATTCAATTCATTTTATTCAACTAGATTTTACCTTTTAATTAAAAAATGTAAGGTAAAATCTTAAAACATTGATGGAAATGTGCAAAATGACATACTATCCAAAGCTTTAGAAACTGTTACCCAAACGCTAATCAGAAAGTATTATCATATTACTACTAAACAATATTTATTACTAACACATCTAGAATTGTACATGTATTATACAGAACATATTAAAAGCTAAAAAGATCTTAATAATGCAATCCTCTCATCTTCTTATTATAGACACATGCATTTCCAAACATTTGGACTACCTATGTTGTAAATGTATTATCTTTTCAATGTACACACGGCATCTATTGCACGTCTGTCCGTCCTGGGAGAGGGATCCCTCCTCTGTTGCTCTCCCTGAGGTTTCTCCCATGTTCCCTTTAAACTGTGGGTTTTCTCCGGAAGTTTTTCCTTGTACGATGTGAGGGTCTAAGGACAGAGGGTGTCGTATTGTCATACTGATATTCTATACAAACTGTGAAGTCCACTGAGACAAATGTAACATTTGTGATATTGGGCTAAATAAATAAACATTGATTGATTGAATCCTGAATAAAGAGTGTGGCACTGAGGGAACATCTTATTAATAAAGATGTATTTTGCATGCCACGTGTATAGCTCCTCTGTGAAACCAAATGTAAAAACGTTGATTAATAAAAAACTTGTCTAAGTTTTCTGTGTTGACATGTTTTGGTTTGTATCATTGTGCAGGTTAAAGCAGACGAAGTTGACCTGCCAAGCTCCGCCCCTCTGTCTGACAACCTGATCGATTTCACCGATCCAACCCCTGTGGTAAGATGCACTTCTACCTTGTGTAAAACTCCTACAAATGATAATATCCTTAACTCATGAAAAACATATTTGCGTATGAACCTTTTAAGATTCCAATGCTACCAGTTTTAAGTGCAAAAGCATTTCTATAAGCCTTCCATCGCTTTTTTAAGACATGCAAAAGCTTCAGACATTAGCGAGCTGGGTATTTACTGACATTTACTCACAACAAATCTCATAAGCTTGTTTTACCACAGATCATTTTTCTCACATATGTTCACCTGGAAACGTTACCTCATGTTGTGGTTTCGGACTCATTCCTGCACCATTCTAATAAATGTGAAAATATTTGAATTGTTTTTCAGTTGCCTGCAGTGCCGCCGCCCAAACCTCTCATCACTCCTCGCTGGATCATCCCTTCCACGGCTGTGAGTATCACTCTGATTTGAATCTGTCTAACTCCTCTCCTGATCAACCGTCTGCCACAGGTTCTAATGAAGTCAACAAAATCAATAAACATTTTCATGTTTATTGATTTTGTTTTAAATGTCTCCAATGTCCTGACACTGGTGATTCATGACTCAGCGTTTATCTTCCACATGCACTTGCTTAGTCGCTGTTCTCATTGGCTGGTGTAGAGGCTCTGTAGAGAATGACCTCCTCCCTTCTCCCCCCCCCTCTAATGCAGCCTCCCGGCGTCTTTACTAACGGCCTGCTCGACCTTGACCCCCCCGCTAAGGTCAACCCTCCTCTCCCCCCAGATGTGGGAGCATCTTTTACCCCAGCCCTCCCTCCACGTAACAACGCCTCGGCCAGGTAAAACTCTTCACATTCAAACCCAAGTGGAGCTTGAGTACATTTGGTTGCATGCTGCCCCCTGCTGGAGTCACACTGCTGCAGGAGGTCAGCTCTTCACCGCAGTTCTGCTTGGTCTCTGCTACTCTGAGAAATCATGAGCTCACTTAATGGCTTCTGGCAGTAAAACACAACTAGTAACTCAAACTGAATAGTGGTGAAATGTACATTTACTCAAGGACTGTATTTAAGTATAATGTATTTAAAGGTTATGCTACTTTATATTCCACTACATTTATTTGACAGCTTTAGTAGCGAGTTACTTTACATTTTGAGATTATTAAATATTACAAAAAAACATTAATTATTTAATAAACATCGACATAATTATACGTTCAAATCCAGCAGCAGTTTACAAAGTAATTTGAATACCAGCTGTAATGGACACATAATTGCATCCACAATCATCATCTATTAATTTATATACAGTATACTGTATACAATTCTCTAATGACCTCTTGTGCTTTTGATACTTTAACTATATTTTCTGACCAATACATTTGTGCTTTTACCTAAGTTAGATTTTGAATCCAGGATTTTCCTTTTAACAGAGCATTTTTACTATTTAAAAATATTGTACCCCCCCGCAGCGCTATGGGAAAGCCGCCAGCCTCGGAAGATGGAGCCAAACTCAGAGGACTCCTGACCACTGAGCTCTGAGGGAGAAAACCAGGAGCAGCCATCACAATGTTCACCCCCCTAAGCTCCTCACCCATCACACACAAGCAAACTGGATCAGATGTGCTGCGGGCTAAAAGGAGAGTGAACACAGGGGGAGGCAAACCCTTCACTTAACACAGAAAAGAATAGAGATGTGACAGATGTTCACAATAACACGACACCAAGCCCAGTAAAACGACATTTAGCACCAGTATTAACATATAGAGAACACTTGTGGTGTGAACTGTATGAGTTAGCTGTCAGTGCTTAAATCTCATGACACTGTAAGGTACATACGGCTCAAAGGGTAAGTTGTTTCCCCCACCCCCCCCCTTTGGAGTCATGCTGTTCATTACTGGTAGATCCCTACTACTGTGAGATCTTCTGAACACACAGCTTTAGAGCTGGAGAACACTGGATGAAGGACTGACATCTATAAAAAATAAAGACTTTAAATGTTGATCCCAAGAGATTTAAACGCGAGGACTCTTAACATGATGGATATGATACTGTTCTGTCCTTGTAGCAATTTGTTGTTTTTAATCCCACTCAATACTACACTTGCTCTGTTGGTAGCCACTGGATGTACTGTAAGAACTTCACTGGATTACTTTTGCAACACTGGACCTTGAAACTATTTGTTTTGATGACACTAGAGGTGACCACTTTCATTTTTCAACGGTTTTCATTCTCCTGCTTTTTTGTCTGTTTGAATGTGTTCTGCATCACAGTGCTTCTCACATATGTCTAGCAGCATGAGGACGTTTCGAACATCACTAACAACATGTTTTTCTGTGTCCCTTTTTGGACCTTATCAGGACTTTGAGTGAAAGTTGGAGATGAAATATGATCTTATACTTGGTGTCCTTGAAAGCACCGCCTCTACCTGTGACACTTTTTCACTCATGCTTATTTCTATGTTGGCAATGTGAAAGCAGGAGTGGTTCGGTTGCTGTGGAAACCTTTGAATCTACTGTAATCCCAGCTGGATTACCAAACTGGAAATCTTCATTATTATAACACTGGATTTAGAGCAGCGTATTCTGGCCTTTTTTAGGAAAATCATGATTACAAGCTGGGGGAGGAGGCGTGATATTCCAGGATGTATTATCTGACAGTAAAAGGGTTAGTTTACGAGAAAAAAACAACTCTCTAATATAAGAAGAAAAACGAATAATCTATGAAAGTACAGTCAGAAAAGTGAAGGAAAACCTTTGACAGTGACATAAAACACAGTATTTAGCTGTTTCTTTCACATCATTTCTTTACATTTTGAGATTTTCTGAGACATTATAATTATAATCTCTGAGATGTAATCATTTTCCTCAGAATATCGCCCTCTCCTTCTGCTCTGTATTTTTGTTTAAGTTGGCCTTTCTATACCCTGTTGTAACACATCTCTCCCAGTATTAACGTGCTGTAGTCATGGCCCCGCCTTAAGGAAATGAATGTATTCAGAAAAGCTGGAAAAGACACAGTATGAAAACGTGTTTATCTAAAAGAGTGCTGAACGTTTATACCCGACGGAAAACATGTGAAGTCTCTAAAAAGCTGGTTTTATAAATGTGAAATTGAGGCCTAATTCTAAATTTGAGTTATTAATGAAGTATGTCACTTTTTTTTTATCTCAGTCCCCTTCACGTATTAACCACCCAGTCGGGACCCTCATTGAAATGATCTCTGAAAGGGATGTCATGAGTGTTTTTACAATGTCTTCTTAGCAGTGACAGTTATTTATGCTACTCCTCAGCGTAATTGTTCAAATATGACATGTTGTCCAAAAGTGTTGTAGCGTACAGTGATTATGTATTGTCAGTATTATGACATCAGCTGGCTGTAGATACGAAGTAGATTTATATATTTTTTGAAAATGATGTTGGCAGTATACACACTGAGCAGAACTCTGCATTGTTGTATTTTCTAATTGAAGTAGGGAACATATTACTGACTGGAAAACAAATAGTGACGTCTCAAATGCAGTTTTATATAAACTTTTATTATTTTTTTCTGGAATACCTGATCATAATTCAGTAAAGCTTTGCTACAGTAGAAGTCAATTGTTCTTGATTCTTTTGTTACTGTTGAAATGATTTGCTTATCAGTGATTACATTTGGATCTGATTCGCTGTCTGCTGGGCCAGATGTGATCGCTGTCATGTTAGACCAGCTGAAACAATGACCCGGATCACTGAGGGGGAAACATCTGATTTCATAGTCCTGTTTAAATTGCCTTGCTCTGGAAAGCTATTGTATCGTTATCAGAAGTTGAGCAATGACAACTGACTGTTTCATAATGAAATTAGTCAATGTAGTAACAAAGTGCTTTTCTTTCCCTCGCAGCCCCCCTTATTTTTTGAAGAGTAATCCCCAAAACAATGAACATGGTTTTCTGAGATCTTGTTTACTCACAGAGGAAACGTATTCTTCTTACTCTCAGGTCCCAGGACATCATTAGATAATTACATTAACAACAGGCTCATGTCAAACCATTATTCTCTCCATTAGTCGAAACGTCAATCTCTTTCAGTTATTGCTTATTGGATGACAGAATGGAGGGCACTACAGAACAATTTGAGACCCTTTGCCTTTTATTAGTTAATGAACAGTAGAATGCACTGCTCCAACTGTTTGTAGTTTGTACAGTGTGAAATGTTTTATATTTAAATCGCCCCTCAGACTTTTCTTTGCAGATACACTCTGATCGCATGTTTATGTTTCAATTAAGTATTTGTACGGTGTACAATTCAGCGTACACAACTCTCCAATATATGTCGTGAAGGTGGTAAGAGTCTACAATAATTACTATACTCCTTTTATACAGTATCAGACTTTTTAACAACAGACATTTCATTTCTCATGATAGAATGAGCACAGACTTGCTAATAACATTGTCTGTAGTTTGTTGAATGCACAGGAGCCGGACCCTGAAGCTGAAGCAGCTGAATGGACAGCCGTAATGTCAAAATGTCTTCAATGAGAAAGACCATTCGCACTACGTGGAGACCAAAAACGTATATGCTATATCTTGTAATACTAGAGTTAAAAGTTTAAATACATGAAATGTGTCTGCTGAATTATGGGTTTGTTTAACAGTCCTTTAAATCTATATTGATGATGACATAATGTCAGACACACTGACAACTTAACCAGAGGTGGGATAAGTGCTCAGATCTTGTACTTAAGTCAAAGTAGAAATACCAGAGTGTAGGAATACTCTGTTACAAGTAAAAGTCCTGCATTCAAAATGTCACTCAAATAAAAGTACAAAAGTATTGGCATGAATTTACTCCAGGTGGAACTAGACTAGAGTCTGATTTAGGTGTTATGTATATTTCACATCATTAATCAAAATCTGTTAAGTAACTAAAGGTATTAAATAAATGTAGTGGAGTAAAAGTACAACGTAGCATATCATGGCAATGATCAAGTAAAGTACAAGAATCTCAAAATGATACTTAAAGGTGGGGTAGGTAATTTTGGAGAAACCAGCTCGAGTGCGCTAGAATTTGAAAATACACAACCGGAAAAAATCTGCCACTTCCTTACAGAGCCCCTCCTCCGACACACACGAACGCGCACATGACCAATGAGGGCACGAGATAAATGTGTGCACAGATGGAAGGCTGACAGGCAGGTAGGCCATCCAGTTATTTTAGCCGCCTTCCAACTGTGCACAAACTTTGGGTTCATACACTTTTTCACCAATGATTTTCCATGACTTCTCAATGACCTTTACCTAATTGTCCATGACCAAAAAAAAATTACCACTGAAAATGGTTTATTTGAACATGGAACAGGAAAATAAGGTCTGCATATGAAACATGTGGTGCCTTCCTAAAACAAATCAAATAGTAGGCTTACTAGCTTCTACAGGCTGAAGCAACTGTAGTCAGGGATGCAAACTCATCAGGTATGCTTTCACACCGCAGGACTTGCGGTACTTTAGTGCCGGCACTAAAGTACCACGGCACAGAATCCGCCAGGGGGCTAGTGCCATAGCCGCATTCACACCGCAGGACTTTCCCTGAGGCAAGATTACGCTGACGTCACTTCGTCTTCTTCTTCTCTGGGTTTACTGGCAGGCCGCAAAACCACTTCACGGCGAGTACAACAAAAAACGAGAGAAGAACAACTACACGGGGGAGGGGGTATAAAGCCCACCCGCTGTATGAGGCGTTTGTTTACTTTCCGACCTCAGACATGATGGAGTTCATAAGGGTAATTAGGGTAATTTACAAATAAAATACCCCATTATAACAATGGACTTTATCTTTATGTATTTATTATATATTACCCCCTCAGGCTGATTTTGGAAAAGGACATTAACCCTTGTTTGGTGTTTTTCCCTTATTTATCTAAAACAAATGACATGATAAATTACTTGTGTTTATGTGTGTAAGACTTGTGTTTCTGCCCTGCCATTGCTGCACAAGGTTGCAACATTGTAGATCAATTCAACCACCGACACCTGTCTGCTCTCACATTCTTCTATTCTGCACATTTGGGGTGGGACACAATAAATAAAGCTTCGCCAGTTTGTTTGTTTTATTGCACAGTCAAGACATAACAATAACGGCATCACGCTGTTCCAGGTGTGTCGTATGCATGTAAATTGAAGTTAAATAAAAGTGTGAAATGTAAAATAAAGTGTAAGTAGTTTCAAAACAATGTAACAGTGGCAATATATATAGCAGCAGACACACCTTAGTGCAAGTTAGGTGTCAGTATTAAAAAAAACAGTGGCAATATATATATATATATATATATATATATATAATAACAATAGAAAATCGTTACCACTATTATTATTGTGGTCTTTAATTTTTTTATAGTCCTGCCTGAGTTTCTTTATTTTTACCCGGCATCCGTGTGCACTGTGCACGATTCCCAGCTCAAGTAGCTTTTGCGAACATCGCTCAAAACATTTAGAGTTGGGAACTGCTTTCTGTAGAAGCTGCTGCATCCCGTCCTCGGAGTAAATTGCCAGAAGCGCCGACACTTCCTCATCATTCCACCGCTCCGGTGTTGTACGTGTAGTCATGCTTTAAAGTACAAACAACCTATTCGCTCAGGTGTGGATGTGGTTTTGTAGCGAGGAAAAAAATGGCTGCCGAACAAAACAAATTCAGAGTCTAACGGGGCGTGGTTTGCAATTCGCCCAGCCAATAGAAATTGGCACTCTTTTATCACCAGGTTAGTACCACCTCTCTTGCAGGGACTAAACATGGCCAAAAGAGTTCCAAAAGAGTTCCCGGCACTGAGTAGTCCCGGCGGTCTGAACGCGACATTATTGGTACTAACGGAACTGAAGAACCAAAGTACCAGGGAAAGTCCTGCGGTGTGAATGCGCATTCACACCGGACCCGAGCACCCCGACCCCATGGAATATCGGTTTAGGAATAACAAAGGATTTTAGCAGTCAGAACAACTAAAGCAGCAGTGGTAATAATAACAGAAACGCTAAATAGTCACATCTAATAGAAATATATATAAGCATTTATTTTAATTGTGTAGCAGTCAGTTTATCATTTTGGCAGCACTGTTGAGCATTTTGAAAATGTATTTTCATGCCTCTGTGCAAGGCTTAGTCTTTGTATCTGTATAGCCACTGGTGTTAAGTAACTAAGTTCATAAACTCAACAAGTACTATACTTGGGTACAATTTTGAGATACTTGTACTTTAAGTATTTCAATGTTTTGCTACTGTGTACTTCTACTCCTCTACAATTCAGAGGTAAATGGTGTAATTTTACTCGACTACATGTATTTAATACCTTTAGTAACTTCACAGATGTGGATGAATGATGTGAAATATAACCAAGTGTTAAATCAGACTTTAGTTCCACCTGGAGTAAATCCACAAGCTACCCTGCAGTATACAAAGTCATTCAAACTAGCTGCACCTTTACCAGCTTTGAGAACACTTTCATGATCAATCATTAGAAAACATATCATATATATTATTCTGAAATGGACTAATCTGCACAATGACTACTTTTACTGTCGCTACTTTCACTATATTTTGATGATAATACTTTTCTACTTTCACTTGAGGAACATTTTGAATGCAGGACTTTTACTGTAACAGAGTATTCCTTCACTCTGGTACTTCTACTTCAAGTACAAGATCTGAGTACTTCTACTTTTACTCAAGTACAAGATCTGAGTACTTTTACTCAAGTACAAGATCTAAGTACTTCTACTTTTACTCAAGAACAAGACCTGAGTACTTCTACTTTTATTAAGTACAAGATCTGAGTACTTCTACTAAAGTACAAGATCTGAGTACTTCTACTTTTACTCTAGTACAATATCTATACTTATACCACCTCTGTTTATAGCCTATGAAAAAAACTATTAGAAAACGAAGGCTAAAGCTAACGTTAGCAGATAGTGACAATGTATGCTAGCTAGCTAGCTCAACGATTCCTTAAATGATATTGCGACAGAAAAACGTTTCAGTTCACATCACGCTCTGCCGCTCTGCTCTGAACACCTGAACCAGCGCCTCAGTCTGTGCCACAGTGACTCCGCACAGTTAACGAACGCACCGTAGATAATGTAGCTGACCCTCATCCCGGAGCAGCAGAGTTCAGCCGACAGGCAAGAAGACTCGAGCACACAGCTCGCGCTTCATATATTAAAAAAATAACACCATGCGCGTCATGATGGCACATAACAGCTCGCGACCGCAGATTATTTCGGCGATTAGATCAAATGTTAATTATATTTGACGCAACTTTAGTTACATTTCCATGACTTTTCCAAAACTTTGGGGAAAATATTGTTTTCCATAACTTTTCCGGGGCCTGGAATTTGCATTTTGAAATGTATGCCCTCATTGGTCATGTGCGCGTTCGTGTGTGTTGGAGGAGGGTATGGATAGGGGCTCTGTAAGGAAGTGGCAGATTTTTTCCGGCTGTGTATTTTCAAATTCCAGCGCACTCGAGCTGGTTTCTCCAAAATTACCTACCCCACCTTTAAGTACAGTACTTGAGTAAATATACTTAGTTACTTCCCACATCTGAATTGAACCGTAGCCTAAAGGGGGCACAAAGAGTGAATCCAAAGGCCTTTTGAACTGTAATTCTAGTAAATGGGCCAATATCTTGGATTATATATCCGCACTCTTTCTGTTGGTCTCTGAACTGTAAACACATTCTATCTGCAGTGTATCCAGATGTTAACAGTATCTAATGCATGTTAGCCAATCCACCACTGGGGGGCAGCACAGCACCATATTTGACCGTCTAGTCTCAGATCTCCTCCATGCTCTTCCTGCAGAAGAGTGATTCTTGATTTAATTTTTTTTTAAATCTTATTAATCAAGGGGCATCATTAGCTTAAACCTTATAAGACTACAACACATTGACTTTCCTAACAAAGGCAACTTGTTCTAAAGGAAGTGCTGTTTTATTCAACTATTGTCTCTTTTTTACTGCTTTATTCTCTTGAGTGTAGTGTGGATCCAGAGGGGCTCAGTAGAAGTGGATCTTTATTTTAATAACAATATGTAATTATCATTTTCCTATTATATATTATAAAACTCTTCACAAACCCAACCAAAGATTTGAACAGGATTTCAGGGATTATTTCCCCCTGGATAAACTTTGCCATGTCTATAAATCAAATTCTAATATCTTCAGGTTCAAGAGTAGTGTCTCATTTGCTCAGGGAGTCTGTTAATCTGAATGGATATGAGCGATGTCACGGCATTTATTTGTGAGAGTGGATTGGTATTAGCTTGGTGAACAAATATCGATGCTCACACACTTCTTTTCTGGGCAGTTAAAGCCCCCCATACACTCTTTTTTTGGACAAATGAACTGTCCATCATCTCTTCAGCTGCTTCATTAGTGAAAACGCAACACATCATGTGACTTTGAGGCAATGTACTGTAAGTAGCATGTGGTAGTGCTAATGGGGATTATAATACAGACCAAATAAATACATCTAGCTTACTATGGACCACAGTTTGGAGGCTGTTGCTTGTTTTTGTTAAAGACAGTAAACTGGATATTCATCATGTGAGAATATCTTCAATCACAGGGTGTCCGCGGGGTCTTAAAAAGTATTAAAAGTTGATAAATCAATTTAGCGAAAATTAAGGCTATTAAAAAGTATTACAAATTATTAAACGGCATTTTCCAAGGTATTAAGAAGGTCCACAGCAACGACAACATGAAACACCCTTTAATTTACTGAAACAACATGTTGGGAAACCCCCTCAAGGCATACTTGCCAACCCTCCCGATTTTCGCGGGAGACTCCCGATTTCATTGCCCTCTCCCGGTTTCCTTCCGGGGTCATATTTCTCCCAATTTCTGACAAAATCAGATTTACTCAGGACTGTTTCCACTCGGACTTTAATACAGCTTCACCATTGTCTGGTTTCCATGGTAACGCGTCTTCTTTAGTAGCGCGCGCAACTGAAAGTCTGAGAGGGTGAGGAAGATAGTCACAGAAAACAGAACAAGAATCGACAACTCGACCCTCTGCTAACTCCTTTCCTGTAAAATACAGGTCCAGCCCACACATATGCTCCATCAAGGATGGTGCTACTACAGGCCGCAAGGCAGTGCACTTACAACTACAATAAGCATGGTAGTTAATGTTAATCCAATACAGCTCCGGCGATCCACGAGCACCCCCCCCTCCCGCGGTGGTATTGAAATCCTCCTGATTTCTGAGGTCTCAAGGTTGACAAGTATACCTCAAGGTGGCCCCATGCATAGCGTCCCATAAAATGCTGCTTCTTATTTTTAAGTTTCGTTGCCTTGCTCCGCTCTGTGGGGGGGGGGGGGGGGGGGGGGGTTTCTGCTGGTGGACTACCTGAGAGATATACAGCAGGAGAACACGCCGTCCACTGCGGAGAATAAACAGAAGGGAAACCATGACAACCATGCTCCGGTGTCTTATCAGTGTTGCCAACTCCATAGTAAGGAAAGTAGCTATTGGCTGTCCGAAAAGTCGCCAGAAGTCGCTAAATGACGTCATCGCCTAATTTGCATATCATGTAATGGCGGCTGTAGGTAAAAAACGTTCCCAACCCTTCAAGGATCAAAACTTGAAACCACCGGAGTTAAATCCAGACGACAGTAGATCAGAAATGTCTTTGCCTTTTGAGTATGTTTTGGGGTTTTAACATGACAGTTTGGCATAGAAATCCCCCTTACAATAAAGGCAGTATGCCCGTGTGTCATCTCCAATAAATGGCTTCAACCATCCTTTATACTCAGGGTTTGATTCCCACTCCTTTCTGTATTTTTGAGAATACAATTTAGACTGTGCCATGATGTTTAGCTTGTCACAGAGAGGCACACACACAGTGGACGAGGTGATTGAGTGACTGAGGCTGTGTGAGGCAAAGCAAAGGCAGTTATTTATTAAAGTGTGAAAGTGAGTGAAGAAACATTTACATTCAACATTTAAATCCCGCTCAAAACCAGAACGGCTTGGCAGTTGGCGCATGCGCAATTCATTTGCAGTCTCGACGCGGGGGAGTACTATGGGAGGGAGGCGGGGCTCACGGCAGCACCCGCGGCTCGTTAACTGCAGAACAATGTGAGTCTCCAAACACCAGAAAAGTCGCTAATAACACCATTATAAATCGCTAGATTAGTCGTTAGTCGCTTTTGACACAAATAAGTCGCCGGAGGGTTTGGAAATCCGCCAAATTTAACGAGAAAATCGCCAAGTTGGCAACACTGGTCTTCTTCGCTGCTTTTGGTGTATTTTATTGCGGCAGCAGCGCCACTTACAGGCCTGGCATATGTACTACAGCGTTTCCAGCATTTCCAGCGGTCTAGTGTGAACGGACACGTTAATGAATCGAATGCGTGTGAACGGAAGACTTTTTTGCGTTTGCGTATGCGTTTTACTGTATGCGTCCGCGTGGGGCCGGGGTCTAAGCCAAACTATATCCGGTCACAGAGATCTGCTATTTTAACCTGTTAAACCCATAGACTGTATATATAAATGGACGTAGGGTCCGTGACGTCACCCATAGGATTCTGCAGAGTTGCCGTGAAGCCCTTAGTAAGCGGAGTCGGCCACTAACGGCTCGACGGTGTCGTCAGAGTCTAACTCCCGCCTTCTCCCGCCTTCTCCAAATAAGGGCAAAGAGGCGGAGCTGAGGCGGGACAGGGCGGGACCTGCTGCCAACGAGCGTGACGTTCGAGTCCTAGCTCAGGCTAAGAAGCTAAGCTAACATGCTCTCAGTATCAATCGAATGTAAAACATGATTGATGAAAGTAGTAAATCGGTCAGATTTGACCCGAAGACAACAGGAGGGTTAATGCCATATTCACTTAGTAACGCATGAACAACTTTTACAAATATTTCTATATAGTCTGTGTTGGTAAATGTCATCTAGGTTGCACATTTCCTGCTGAAATACATGCATACCAAGTCACTGCGTGGCACTTTGGTTTTGATAAAACAGTGTAGTTCCACTATATAAACGTTACATTCATAATCAAACGAGACAATCTGCAAGATAATTAGCTATTTGGTATTATTCTTAATGCTTGTCATTCACACGTTAATAAAATAAGTACCGATACATAGCAGAATAATTGTGGCGGTGTTCAGCTTAATAAGCCTTGCTCAACATCATTTATTTAGCTAATACTACAGCGGGCTGCAGGCGAACCAAGTCCGCGTTACGATGCATTCCTTGATCTCCAGTTATAACGCCGGAGTCCACGCCGCCGAAGCTAACGGGGCTGCAGGGTGCTAGCTCGCTAGCGCGTCCCGGCGGCCCACCCCTTTTAACATTTGCTCCCGTTTAGCATTATGGGCATCATAGCCATATAGTATAAAAGTCTTACCCAAGGCTGAATCATAAACTAAACTGTATATATGTATAAAGGGTTACGTCCTTAGCTGGCTAATAAGCTACATAACAGGCTAAGCTAACAAGCACACAAACACCTGCTAACGGGGTTAACATGTATAATATTATCATTTTACTCACCGAAAAAAGCTGAAAGTAGACTTCTTGGAAGATCTGTTAGTACATTCAAGCGCACAGCACGACATTTTAATTATCTGGTATTTGTAACAATATTCCCTAACAGGCACGATCACCACGAACACAGCTAAAGGATCAAGTACAGTAACTACAACTAACTAACGTTGTAGCCTCTATGGTTGTAGCCTAGCAGATTGGACAAGTTGCTGTTAGCTGACAGTGAGGCACGTATCTGTCAATCAAAGTGACCACGCCCTAATGTATGCACAAACTTTAAGACCTAATATAAATATAAAGGGTCGCGTTAGAAAACAATTCACTCACAGATCCATAATCATGAAGGTGGAATCTAACTATATCGATAATAAAATGTATGGAGCCAGGGGTAGAAACATGTTTTTTTCTGCTGTAAAATCGGGCATTTTAACATGGGGGTCTATGGAAATTGCTCCTTTCTGCAGCCATCGCCTATCGGCCAATATATGAACTGCAGTGTGTGGCACTTCCGTATTGGCTTCCCGGCTCTACCCCACAGTTTGCCGCTTGGTTAAACCCTGATCCTGTTTTTCAGGTTTCAGGCTCGAAAATGACATTCCCAGAACAAATGACCATATCTTCCCTTCTAAAAGGGTTAAATTAATAATCTTTTTTCTCAAAATAATGATAAACCTGTGAGTTGGATGTAGAAAAGTCAGATTCAATATAGATGTTTTTTATTTTAAAGAAAATTCAGATTGAACATGGTAAAAAACTGTAAATTATAGTGTCGGTCCAAAAAATATTTTGTACTTATAGTGAAAACTAACCTTGGATGATGGGTTAGTAGACTAAAAGCTTTAGGAATCCAAAGTACAACATATAATAAGTACCCTGTATCAAGATTGATGCAAAACAAGTGATATTTGACCTTTTTAGACAGATTTAGCACAAAAAAACCTCTTCTGGGGCCATTTGGGTGGATTTTCCATATCTCTGGCCCCCCTTTGTCGATTTTGACATGTGACATCTCTTTCTGACAGTCAGAGCCAATGGAATCGAGGGGAACTCCCACATAGTCCTTCTTTGGTCATGTGTATGTGTGAGACTGCTGTATCGCCGAGACCGGAAGCAGCAGCTAGCTGTGGTGGTTACCATTAGCAGCTAGCATTTACTCTCCTATTTTTACATAAAAATGGAATTATGGATTATAAATTCAATCAGTTTTTTATACATGGACGTTAAGAACCTATGGATTAACAGATTCAGCCGCGTTATTTCTCATTTTAATGCCATTGAACACGTACTTTGATCAGATTGACAGCTACTTGTGAGACGATCTCCCTAGAAGCTTCGTAAAGGTACGTGTTGTGATGACTGTATTTGCTTCCCCTGTTGCGAGTCCGGATCACTCAGTGATGATACTATATACCTACATAATCTATGGAGTCTCAGCTTTAATCGGATATATTGTATGTGCAGCTATGATAAGTAATAAGGGTACTTTTATCTTGAGTTCTGTGCCAATGTCCGTTAGCATTTTTCGCTCAGGGGTAATTTAGATGCTTCTTGTGAGACTTGTGTTTTGTTTTGGTAAACATGGTTTGTATCGGCAGTTAGCTGAGATTATTTCCGTTAATCTGGTATAACACATTAATAGCTTCTTAAATATTAAGATCCCCTGAGACACAGTATCGTGAAAAAAAGACCCAGGGTCCCCGCTGGCGGGGACCTTCGGGCTTAACAGGTTAAAGTAAGGTCAACACATATCGACCCTAAATATAGTCTATATTAAGAACGAGAAAAGTCTTAACATATATATCGTTTTTTGTAAACATATGACAAATGTGTGAGGGTGATGACGTCAGAGCATCGTCCTATGTGCCGGGCTTAGTCCCGGACAGCCCCAGCCCAATTTAACCCCTGGGTATTTGTGAGGGAGCTCCTATATGGCATTACCCCGCTGAAGCTCACCAAAGTTTAATATATTTCATAGTTCAATAGTTTTGTTTATTGGTCAAATACTGGTTTCTAATGGTTTCTGAGGAGTTTTACTGGAATGAAAGAGCACAGAGTACAGAAGCAACAAAGCAGCATACTGCATTAAACCTGACCTTCACAGAGAGGTTGAAGTTCATGTGGAGAGGAGGCTTCAGTAGTCTGTCTGCACTCTGTTTAGTTGTGCTATCTTACAAATCAATATAGTAAATGTGAGGTAACTGTGTCGCCAATGTAACCGGTTAGAACTCAAAGTTGCGATGAGGTCTTAAAATGTATGGAAAGGGTCTTAAAATAGGTCTTAAAAGGTATTAAATTTGACTTCAGGATTCCTGCATATGCATAATCAGTACCAGGCAAAAAGAGCAAAGACTCTGCTGTTATTTGTCAATTGCCATATTGGTTGACATTTCAAAATGCAGCGATCTGAAAGTGATTGACTGCGGCTAGTCTGCGCTACAGAGCAACACATATCTGGAGCATTATTAACGCAGCAGACAGCCCAATAACTCAGCCAGGACCGCTCCCTCAACAGATGGGCTGCCCTCACCCACCTCCAGATGAATAATTGATTAGGTACACGGACCTTATGCCAGGTCATGATTGCTTAAGCATGCTCACAGGCTGCTCGGGGTGGATCCTGGAGATTTGGCTCCAGGCCCGTTCCCCGGATGTCCCCAGATCAAATCCCACTAAAGCAAACATTATGTCCTTGATTACATTTATATATTCTTAAAATGATATCAGTGCAGTTTTTCTGAACTCTCACCTCGAGATTTTTGAATGAAAATATTGGTCTGACCTAAAGGGTAAGCATGCTAACAGTTGTTGCTTGTGGCTGGATAAAGATGGGGGGTTTAAGTCAGTATTCTCAATGAATACCCTCCATGCGGATGTCGTGTTTGTAGCCAGCTAGTTTTGAGCTAACCTCTGTTAAGAAGGTACATTGGTCTGTTGGGGTGAATAATCACAGACTTCTAAAAACGGTACAGTGATAAGCTTTGCATCCCTTTCTGGCTGATATCACTTTAAGCAGGAACGTTTGAATAACTTGTGCTTAAGATAAGTTTTCCAAATGAATCTCAGATCCAAGTTTTGAACAGAAACCTGTATCAAGCAGGTTTGGTTCCAATTAAAACACTTTTTTCTTATTCTGGCAAAAACCCAGATGCTCTACAACTGCCTCTGCATCTGTCTGTACTGCTTTCTCTGTTCTGATGAAGTTTACTGCTTCTGCAGAATAAACTAACCTCAATGGAAAAGTTTCATCCAGCAAAAGATGAACAAATGGTGGCGCATCTGAACGGTGAGAGGTGACACCTTGAGACTCTGCTGTGTGTGTGTATCGAGCGGTAAAAAGACATTCTCTCTGCGTCTTTCCCTCTTTCTCTCTCACACACACACACACACAGATTATCTCTGTCAGTCATTACAATAAAGGGCATTGTGCTGTTTTGCGAGCTGTTGCAGGAGATAGCATTCTCTGACAGGGCATTTTGAAAAGAAGCTTATACATCTCAACTATCAGAATAGGGTTATAGCCTTGGCGTGTGTCGTTGAGGGGAGGTATTCATAGTGATGGCTTTGAGATGATAAAGACGTGAGTGAGCAGTAATAGATCCCTAAAGGGCTGCATTGTGTCAGTAAGGGTGCATTTTATACTTTTGGATGTGTGTGCCAGGTGAGGTTTTTCATTTTCTTTTTTATCAGGTGTGCTACGGAAGTCCATAGAGACAAAAATAATCTGGTGATCTATTTGCTAAATCTGATCTAAAACGTTTTTTCTCCTGTGTTGATGGCTTCAGAACAGGTGAAAGAAATGTTTTGACAGGTACATTTCATTTTTTTTATCAGGAATTGATTTTAAGCGTTTGTTGTTGTAATACCCAGTTCTTCACAAGACGATGAAGTGCAACAATCCCTCATCATTCTTCTTTTCTACCAAGACGAAAACATTTTTAACAAAAGTGTTTTTTCTAACTTGTCTAGGCTTCTGTTTATTCAGTAAGCTTAAGACCCCTGGCTAACGTGAGGTGTGATTAGTCAATCGCATAGAGATGTCCCGCCCCTTAGCCTATCACATACAATGTGTTGCAGCACTAGCCAATAGGAGTGTGAGTGTTACATAGTGATATCACTATATGTTACAGAAGTTAAACAAAGGAGTACAATGGAGGCGTTTCAGGCAGGGGGTGGGGGTGGGGGGGGGGGGGGGGGGGGGGGGGAGTGTATGGGAGATATTCTCCCTCTGGAGGGAAC
Organism: Gymnodraco acuticeps; assembly: GCF_902827175.1. Classification (NCBI taxonomy): domain Eukaryota; kingdom Metazoa; phylum Chordata; class Actinopteri; order Perciformes; family Bathydraconidae; genus Gymnodraco; species Gymnodraco acuticeps. Next base: position 61,816 of record NW_022990034.1, on the reverse strand, counting down.
ACAGGGAATGTAGTCTTTGCAGGCCATTTACATGCACAAAAACCTATACAACACACTACAGGAAAGGGAAAACCCCCCAAAAAGCAGAATGGGGCCCCTTTAAAACAGGTCTGATTATTGCATCAGAGATACATGTTCCTTCTTTAATACGTTTTGCAGTGCTATAAAAAAACTTCCCCATTTGCCTCTCATTATTCTGTCACAAAGGTTTGATGACAAAAGATGTCAGCGGTAGGGTGGAGAGTGGATTCTTCCACTTCAAACTAAGGCTCAGACAATGTGGACATGGCTGCCACAGTATTGAAGCAGCACTGTTCCATTCTCAGTTGCTGTATTGAAATATACCTCCAAATGTCAGCCTGGTCTTTTCAGTGACAGAGAACTCCTGACACCTCAGAAGATACATATGAATGAGTCTTTCTCTTCCTGTTATCAGTATACTGGGTTCAATGGCTGGCCTCAAGTGGGCTGACAGGTGTGTGTGTGTTTACTTTTTTTCTGTGAGTGTGGAAGCAGAGGCATTCTGTGTGGGTTAAACGCAAACAAGAGTCAGAGAAAGAACTTGGAAGGATATGTGTCAGACAGCTTGACAGAGCTCATCTGTGGCAGTCGCCCTCTTGTGTGTTATCAATGACTCCCAAACGGGCTGCCAATCACCCAGCAGGCCGACGGGACCGTATATCTAGCCACCAAGCCAGACCACACACACACACACACACACACACACACACACACACACACACACACACACACACACACACACACACACACACACACACACACACACACACACACACACACACTCGGCACCAAGCCTACAGGAGTACAGTCTCATTAGTTGTGGTACACCTGGTCACAGTATTTGACTGGTGCTACACTGTCATGTGTATTGGCATCTTCAATTCATAAATGCAACCCGGTAAGACGTGAACATGTGACGATTTACCATGCTGGGAGACGTGAAGATGTCACGATTTCGTCCCTTCAAACGTGACAGTTACACGGTATTGTTAACCAGTGGAGAAATACCCGGAAATTCCAAGCAAATGCTATCCCGACGTCGGTTGTTATTGTCAATATTAATATAATAATGATTTATTTTTTAATAGTCACACTCGATTACGCCGATTTTCTTGTTGCCCCAGCTGGTCGACACCTCTTTTAGCAGAAACAAAGGCTACATTAATGTATTAAATCGATGTTAATGGGGCGGTGGTGGCAAAGTCAATAGGGACTTGGCTTGGCAACTGGAAGGTCACCAGTTCAAGTCGCGGCAAGACCAAGTGCTACCGAGGTGTCCCTGAGCAAGGCACCGTTCCCCACACTGCTCCCCGGGCCGTTCAAAATGGCAGCACACTGCTCCTAACACTAAGATGGGTCAAATGCAGAGAAACAATTTCCCCACGAGGGATTAATAAAAGTCCATTTTATTTTATCTTAATCCAAGCGTGTGGATGTGGAATTAACGGACGTAACGTTGTGCGATTGCGTTGCCAGGCAACAGCTTTGGTTCATGTTAATTTACAAACTTTTCAACTACAACCGTAGTAAAAACATGTTCGAAGGCCTCATGAAATACTTTAATGTAAATGTGAAGGAATGTGTGTATAACAAAATACATCCGTCATAAACTAAACCGGAAACAGACGTAGGCAAGATCCTCAGCTCGATGATTGGATGGTTTAGCCGCAATGCACGCTGGGATTTGGTGTTTATGCGATGTGAAATCTGAAAACATTTAAAAAAAATAAAATAATACTTTATTCCGAGTGTGCTTGCTTTTCTCTTTGAAAGTCATCACATAACGTCATTGTAATACACGGTTCGGCTGCATTAAATATTACATATCTGCCGTAGTTCTCTATTTATAGAGCCCTGCTGAGAAGACTTCTAGACAAACAGGAGAACTGCCGCCAAAACTGAAAACGTGACGTGGATCATAAATATATAAGCAATTAAACAACATCTTACATTTCTTTTCACACAATACGTCTCCTTGCAGTATCAACACTAATTCGGCTGACTTTGATCCAATTGGTAGATAGGTTATATTTATACCATAACAGTGCACAGCTGATAGAAAGGGACACCTGGTGGTTAAAGCACGTTATTGCATTTTATTATTTGTATTATTAGATATTAATAGGAGGATGTGCAAAACAGACAAACTAATAATGCTTAATTTAAACATTAAATAATACTTTAGGTTAAGGTCTTCTTTTGAATTAGAAAAAAGCTTTGGGGGTATAGAAGAAGAATATGGAGGGATGAAACTCTCTTTTAATGGTCACACATGCAGAGCACACAGCACACACAGTGACATTTGTATCTACAGATAAATATTAAGCCTGACAAAGTACTTAACGTCTAATATATTGCTTTCCTGCAATGTTAACTATGTTTAAGCACTTATTTGTTTATTATTTGTTTATCATTAAACTGATATTATACATATGTATTATACTCTTATAAGATGTATGTAGATAGTATAAGAAATGTGCAGAATATGACAGTTTAATGGTGGAGGTATACTGATAGATGTCTTGTCATGCACTGTTGAGGAACCTGCGACCCAAGTTTTTCATTCATTGCATAACTACACCGTAGTTTTGTATATGATATGTCAATAAACCTTAGAAAATCTTGAAATCTTGAAAGGGATGTGCAAAATAGTCATTATATACAGTCTTTAATTAACTATTAGTAGAGAATAACGAGTAATGAATATACTTTATAGGGATCCTATTAATATCTAATAATAAAATAATTAGGACTGTCAGTCGATTAAAATATTTAATCGCGATTAATCGCATGATTGTCCATACTTAATCGCGATTAATCGCAGATTAATCGTACATTTTTTATCTGTTTTAAATGTACCTTAGAGGAATATTTTTCAAGTTTTTAATACTCTTATCAACATATGAGTGGACAAATATGCTTTATGCTAATGTTTATTATCATTTGAACAATGACAAATATGCTCATGAATATTAAACACAACAACTTCTGAACATTACAAATATTCGCCTCAATTCAACCTGGAACCTAATACAATAAAAATGGTGTGTGTGTGTGTGTGTGTGTGTGTGTGTGTGTGTGTGTGTGTGTGTGTGTGTGTGTGTGTGTGTGTGTGTGTGTGTGTGTGTGTGTGTGTGTGTGTGTGTGTGTGTGTGTGTGTGTGTGTGTGTGTGTGTGTGTGTGTGATGGATCGTTGGAGCTATGTGCAACTCAAGGCATATGCTCGAACGGGAGCTGCCTGGACGCTGCAATCATGTTGCACTATCCTTGCTGAGTGTGCTGACTTCTCGTACAATGTCCCACTGTCTGGCTTCCTGCATAAAGTCAAGTATTCGGCGCAGTTGTCGGCGAAATGTCGCTCCTCTGTTTTCATTTAAACAGCTCCTTATATCCGTTAGCGCAGCTAGCTAGCACCAGATGCTAACAACAACAATGCACGTAAGGTCTCTCTCTCGCTCGCTCGGGCCACACATACACACACCCTCCCGGTCCTCCCGATGGCCAGTCGGTGCCTGCCGGTGAGCGTGGAAGTGTGGTCTACCACAAGCGGGCAGCAGGAGCGGGGCTGTCGGCATCAGCTTGTAGATGGTATTTTAAACTCGATGCGCTCTGAAACTACGGGGCGGCCGAGGAAAAAAAATACACATGCGTTAATCGCGTTAAAATAATTAGTGGCGTTACATTTTTTTTGCGCTAACGCATTATTAACGCGTTAACTTGTCAGCCCTAAAAATAATACAATTCAATAACATGCTTTAACCACTAGGTGTCCCTTTATATCAGCTGTGCACCTTTATGGTGTAAATACAGCCTATCTACCAATTGGATCAAGTAAAAAAGTCAGCCGAATTAGTGTTGATAGTAGGCTTGTTTGAGACAAGCGAGACCTGCGCTGACCTGCGCAGTTGCGATCAACGTCTTGCTAGTGCGTTGCATGATGGTTAGTCATTTTGTCCGACTTGCTCTGGAGGCCCGCCTACATGAGACGTTGAAATCTCGCGGGACAAAGACGCCCGCAGCCTTGAGAGCGAGGCGCGGCGCGGCGGCGCAGTTCCTCTCCACGGGCTGCGGAAGCTAAATGCTTGATGGGAAACGACTCGCTGGTATCTCGAGCTGAGCGCTCATTGGTGGTTTTTACCCCGTGCTGCTGATGAAACTCTCCAATTGGCTCGGCAAAAGTTTGTTGTTGTTTTGTGTCAGTTTTACGTCGCCACATCCATTCCCATTTTTCATCATTGTTCCACAATGTTTATCATCATGAAATTAATATCCATATATTTTATACTATACTTGCACTGCTTACCGTTTTCATACTTTATATATCTTAGCATATTCATACACACTGTTCATACTGCTCTCAGGCTGCTGTGTATATCTAGTGTATTCATACCCCTCACTGTTTATTCATCATTCAATTCATTCTATATTTTATTCTGTAGATTGTGTACATTACTTTTCACTTTACTGCTTGTTGCACCTGGTTAGAAGCTAAACTGCATTTCGTTCTCTCAGTACCTGTAATATGTGCAATAACAATAAAGTTGAATCTAATCTTGAGCAGGAACAAATGTATTTACTTAGTACATATCTGACATTAACGATTAAACACGTGTGCATTCTTTATAAATGCAAACCGAGTCAAGCCGACTCCGGAGGTGGCGGTATGCACCTTAAAGTTGTTTGCAATCCGCCAAATAACCGAGAGAAGAAGAAGAAGAAGGCGAAGAAGAAGATGAAGAAGCCGACTCGTAGCTGTCCGACTTCAGGCGAGCTTTTTGAGACCTCCCCCGGCTGCGATCGGCTACTCTCGTCTACTTTCGAGGCGAGCCGCAACGCGTCTCAAACAAGCCTAATGCAAGGACACGTATTGTGTGAAAAGAAATGTAAGATGTTGTTTAATTGCTGATATATTTATGATCCACGTCACGTTTTCAGTTTTGGCGGCAGTTCTCCTGTTTGTCTAGAAGTCTTCTCAGCAGGGCTCTATAAATAGAGAACTACGGCAGATATGTAATATTTAATGCAGCCAAACCGTGTATTACAATGCCGTTATGTGATGACTTTCAAAGAGAAAAGCAAACACACTCGGAATAAAGTATTATTTTAAACGTTTTTTTTCGGATTTCACATCGCATAAACACCAAATCCCAGCGTGCATTGCGGCTAAACCATCCAATCATCGAGCTGAGGATTTTGCCTACGTCTGTTTCCGGTTTCGTTTATGACGGATGTATTTTGTTATACACACATTCCTTCACATTTCAATTTACATTAAAGTATTTCGTGAGGCCTTCTAAGTTCTAACATGTTTTTAAATATAACTACGGTTGTAGTTGAAGAGTTTGTAAATTAACATGAACCAAAGCTGTTGCACAACGTCACGTCCGTTAATTCCACATCCACACGCATGGATTAACATTGATTTAATACATTAATGTAGCCTTTGTTTCTGCTAATAGAGGTGTCGACCAGCTGGGGCAACAAGAAAATCGGCGTAATCGAGTGTGACTATTAAAAAATAAATCATTATTATATTAATATTGACAATAACAACCGACCGTCGGGGTAGCATTTGCTTGGCATTTTCGGGTATTTCTCCACTGGTTAACAATACCGTGTAACTGTCACGTTTGAAGGGACGAAATCGTGACATCTTCACGTCTCCCAGCATGGTAAATCGTCACATGTTCACGTCTTGCGGTGATACCGGGTTGCATAAATGTATACTAACGGCGGTAATCACCAAATATTTCTCTGGTAACTGAAGTTGGCTAACAAAGACAGTTAATGACTGTTTGTAATACACTATTACAATAATTAAGCATCATTTAAGTGCTTTAATTAATTTAAATATCTGCAAAGGCGATCAAATATTTTCCAAAGATGAGTCCGCTTGACATTGCTAAACAGAATAATTTTTAACGAAGGAAAATGTGCTTATTAGATCCCAAAACCTGCCTCCAGATGGATGTGGATTCTGTTTAAACCTGATCAAAGCCTGAGCCCCTGCCATGATTAATAAACCAAAACATTTTGAGTCAACTGTGTGACCCAGAGTGGACTAACAAGCTCTCAGAATGTCACTGAATGTGCTGTCAGGCTCCGGGGGGTCACATTCACACTGTTAGCAAAAGAGAAAAAACCTGCAGATTAAAATGAAACCTGACCAGCTCGAGCCCAAAGCAATTAGTGGAAATCAGGCCAGCAAACCTGGCCCAATCTAATGTGGGCTGAGAATCAAAGGATACAAGAAGCACAGAACTAGACGACAACCCAAAAAACGTAGCTGCAGCCAATTTTGATAAATGAGCAGTGACCATCTACACACGTCTATTGCTGTCGTTGCTCACATTGCCAACATGAGCCACATATTCCGTTATAATTTTTCAGAAAAAAAACTATATTCCTACTAAGCTGTTTACATGGTTTATAAAACGTTGTATGCTACTAATATTAGGGATGCACGATATTGTTTTTTTTAAACCGATACCGATAACTTCCTGCTTCTCAAGACCGATACCGATAACACATTTTTTTTTACGGCACTAATTATTTTAACGCGATTAACGCATGTGTATTTTTTTTCCTCGGCCGCCCCGTAGTTTCAGAGCGCATCGAGTTTAAAATACCATCTACAAGCTGATGCTGACGGCCCCGCTCCTGTCGCCCGCTTGTGGCAGACCACACTTCCACGCTCACCGGCAGGCACCGACTGGCCATCTGGAGGACCGGGAGGGTGTGTGTATGTGTGGCCCGAGCGAGCGAGAGAGAGACCTTACGTGCATTGTTGTTGTTAGCATCTGGTGCTAGCTAGCTGCGCTAACGGATATACGGAGCTGTTTAAATGAAAACAGAGGAGCGACATTTCGCCACAACTGCGCCGAGCACTTGACTTTATGCAGGAAGCCAGACAGTGGGACATTGTACGAAAAGTCAGCACACTCAGCACGGGTAGTGCGCAACATGATTGCAGCGTCCAGGCAGCTCCGGTTCGAGCATATGCCTTGAGTTGCACATAGCTCCAACGCCCATACCACCGACGACATGTTTGTTTACTGTCCTGGCTTCACGAGTTAGGGAGCGCTGGATTTGTGAAAAACTCCCCTCTTCCTAAACCACTAATACCACAGTACTGGCAAAACGGGAGGAGCCGAGTGAAAAACAAGCGCCCCTCATCCCAATCCACCCACACCGCAGTATTTTTTTCTTTTTTTTTACCCAAAAAATATATTGTATATTATCGGGGCTATTAATACTGGTATCGGGTTTATCGGGATGACGTCATAATTCCTAATATCGGACCGATAATTATCGTGCATCCCTAACTAATATTCCTGTTTAAATGCAACCAATTCATGTAAAACGCGCAACATCCTACACCAGGGGTAGCCAACACGGTGCCCGCAGGCACTTAGTCGCCCTCGGGGCATGTTCTAAAAATAGCTCGCCAAGCAAATCCAAAATGTATAAAATACACAAAACAAAAAAGGAAATGTAATTAAAAGAATCTACCCTATGCATAAACGAAACCTAAATCATAGTGAACTCTATCTACTTACTACAACTCTATATCTATCTAACACCCCTCCTCCCCCCACCCCCACAATGAATATCGACCAATCACGTTCTTGCCTGATTTGCGGGACCAGCGTTGCAGTCGGGAAGAAAAGCAACGTGGCACCTCCCCGCTGATTTTTCTTCTGGCAGAATCTACACAACACATCAGCCCCATTGAACAGCCTATTATGCCAGCCCATGAGGGGCAGAGTTTTACTCTGTGTGTTGCAACTTGCATATATATATTTATTGCACTTAACGCACACACACGGCGTAATTTCCACTGGGGACATGTCCCCTGCTCTTTTCGAAATCCCGTTTGTGTCCCCCCTCTTTACAATTTATTTATTTATTTTTTTTTTTTAACGCTAGCCATCATCGCCATGGAGGAGCACACAGCCTCTGTAAGCGAGCGAGACAGAGAGAGCGAGCGAGAGAGCTAGGGTAAGTCGTCTATTGCCGGCATGGACATTCTTCCCATTGGGATAACATTGTCGTGGGCAGTATATCCAGGAGGAGGGACCGACTCAACTTTTTACCGTCGCTCGGCAGGCTATTTGAGTACTTACACAGCATATGAGTGTGTAGTCATGTATCGGACAATAGATGGCGCTCTTCTCACCAGTGTGTACTTATACTGCATGGGGGGTGGCCCAAAGGCAATATGATGGCCCACTTTCCACATATTACACAGTAACACATGTATTCACTTGCTGTGTACTTGTACGTATGGGGGGGGGTGTCCGTCAACCCAATATGGCGCCCACTTACCATATATTACACAGTAACACATGTATTCACTTGCTGTGTACTTAAACTTGGGGGGGGGGGTGTCCGTCAACCCAATATGGCGCCCACTTACCATATATTACACAGTAACAGATGTATTCACTTGGTGTGTACTTGTACTTGGGGGGGGGGGGTGTCCGTCAACCAAATATGGCGCCCACTTACCATATATTACACAGTAACACATGTATTCACTTGCTGTGTACTTATACTTGGGGGGGGGGGTGTCCGTCAACCCAATATGGCGCCCACTTACCATATATTACACAGTAACACATGTATTCACTTGCTGTGTACTTGTACTTGGGGGGGGGGGGTGTCCGTCAACCCAATATGGCGCCCACTTACCATATATTACACAGTAACACATGTATTCACTTGCTGTGTACTTATACTTGGGGGGGGGGGTGTCCATCAACCCAATATGGCGCCCACTTACCATATATTACACAGTAACACATGTATTCACTTGCTGTGTACTTGTACTTGGGGAGGGGGGGTGTCCGTCAACCCAATATGGCGCCCACTTACCATATATTACACAGTAACACATGTATTCACTTGCTGTGTACTTGTACTTGGGGGGGGGGTGTGTCCGTCAACCCAATATGGCGCCCACTTACCATATATTACACAGTAACACATGTATTCACTTGCTGTGTACTTGTACTTGGGGGGGGGGGGGTGTCCGTCAACCCAATATGGCGCCCACTTACCATATATTACACAGTAACACATGTATTCACTTGCTGTGTACTTGTACTTGGGGGGGGTGTCCGTCAACCCAATATGGCGCCCACTTACCATATATTATACAGTAACACATGTATTCACTTACTGTGTACTTGTAACCAATATGGGTCTGACAGGCTTGTGGTGGGGAGGGGCAGAAAATGAAAAAAATTGAAAAAATGTAGTTGGCGTTCTGAAACTTTGAGAGTGTGTTGCTTAACGTCTGTGGAACCCGCTTGCAAAATATGGGGACCCTGCGACCTTCGACAAGGTCAAAACGGAGGTCAGAGGTCACATTCGCAATGCCGACAGTACCCTTGACGGCACAAAGGAAGGTCCGACCGCTTTGAGCTTGCTCTCATTGGAACCGGCTCGAAAAGTACATGCAGATTGATGCCTCTGCTGCTCCTAATGTCAAAAGTTACGGCTTAAAATGTAACAAAGCTCCAAAGGTCAAAGGTCACCTGTGCATGCTATACCCTACTGTTTTTGCCACTTAGGAAGGTCCGACTGCTTTGAGCTTGATGTCATTTTAACCGTCTCGGAGAGCAGATGCAGATTCATGCCTCTGGTGCAACAAAATGTGAAAGGTTATGGCTTAAAATGTAACAAAACCTTCCGTTAAGGCCTTTTGAGATGCTGTAGTGCTGCATGAGTGTTTAAAGTACTTTGAAAAGGGCTAAAGAGATAATTTCTTCACAGGGGGCCTCTAAATAGGGCTCAGATCTGGAATCTGAAATATGGGAAACCTAACCCACACAGAACTTTTTTTTTGATAAAATGACAAACTTTCTCACACAATGCAGTTTAGCATCTGACACCCTTGTGGTGGAGGAGGGGAGGAAAATGAAAACAATTGAAAAAATGTAGTTGGCGTTCTGAAACTTTCAGAGTGTGTTGCTTAACGTCTGTGGAACCCGCTTGCAAAATATGGGGACCCTGCGACCTTCAACAAGGTCAAAACTGTGGTCAGAGGTCACATTTTCATGCTTCACGGTGCCCTTTACGGCACAAAGGAAGGTCCGACCGCTTTGAGCTTGCTCTCATTAGAACCGGCTCGAAAAGTACATGCAGATTGATGCCTCTGCTGCTCCTAATGTCAAAAGTTACGGCTTAAAATGTAACAAAGCTCCAAAGGTCAAAGGTCACCTGTGCATGCTATAACCTACTGTTTTTGCCACTTAGGAAGGTCCGACTGCTTTGAGCTTGATGTCATTTTAACCGTCTCGGAGAGCAGATGCAGATTCATGCCTCTGGTGCAACAAAATGTGAAAGGTTATGGCTTAAAATGTAACAAAACCTTCCGTTAAGGCCTTTTGAGATGCTGTAGTGCTGCATGAGTGTTTAAAGTACTTTGAAAAGGGCTAAAGAGATACTTTTTTGACAGGGGGACTCTAAATAGGGCCTAGATCAGGAATCTGAAATATGGGAAACCTAACCCACACAGAACTTTTTTTTTGATAAAATGACAAACTTTCTCACACAATGCAGTTTCGCATCTGACACCCTTGTGGTGGAGGTGGGGAGGAAAATGAAAAAAATTGAAAAAATGTAGTTGGCGTTCTGAAACTTTCAGAGTGTGTTGCTTAACGTCTGTGGAACCCGCTTGCAAAATATGGGGACCCTGCGACCTTCAACAAGGTCAAAACTGTGGTCAGAGGTCACATTTTCATGCTTCACGGTGCCCTTTACGGCACAAAGGAAGGTTCGACCGCTTTGAGCTTGCTCTCATTAGAACCGGCTCGAAAAGTACATGCAGATTGATGCCTCTGCTGCTCCTAATGTCAAAAGTTACGGCTTAAAATGTAACAAAGCTCCAAAGGTCAAAGGTCACCTGTGCATGCTATACCCTACTGTTTTTGCCACTTAGGAAGGTCCGACTGCTTTGAGCTTGATGTCATTTTAACCGTCTCGGAGAGCAGATGCAGATTCATGCCTCTGGTGCAACAAAATGTGAAAGGTTATGGCTTAAAATGTAACAAAACCTTCCGTTAAGGCCTTTTGAGAAGCTGAGTGTTTGAAGTACTTTGAAAAGGGCTAAAGAGATAATTTTTTCACAGGGGGCCTCTAAATAGGGCATAGATCAATAACCTGAAATATGGGCACCTTCACCCACCCAGAACTTTTTTTCAATAAAATGTCAAACTTTCACACATAATGCTGTTTGGAGCTAAGAATCTGACACCCTTGTGGTGGGGGAGGGGCAGAAAATGAAAAAAATTGAAAAAATGTAGTTGGCGTTCTGAAACTTTCAGAGTGTGTTGCTTAACGTCTGTGGAACCCCCTTGCAAAATATGGGGACCCTGCAACCTTCGACAAGGTCAAAACGGAGGTCAGAGGTCACATTCGCAATGCCGACAGTACCCTTGATGGCACAAAGGAAGGTCCGACCGCTTTGAGCTTGCTCTCATTAGAACCGGCTCGAAAAGTACATGCAGATTGATGCCTCTGCTGCTCCTAAGGTCAAAGGTTACGGCTTGAAATGTAACAAAGATCCAAAGGTCAAAGGTCACCTGTGCATGCTATAGCCTACTGTTTTTGCCACTTAGGAAGGTCCGACTGCTTTGAGCTTGATGTCATTTTAACCGTCTCGGAGAGCAGATGCAGATTCATGCCTCTGGTGCAACAAAATGTGAAAGGTTATGGCTTAAAATGTAACAAAACCTTCCGTTAAGGCCTTTTGAGAAGCTGAGTGTTTGAAGTACTTTGAAAAGGGCTAAAGAGATAATTTTTTCACAGGGGGCCTCTAAATAGGGCATAGATCAATAACCTGAAATATGGGCACCTTCACCCACCCAGAACTTTTTTTCAATAAAATGTCAAACTTTCACACATAATGCTGTTTGGAGCTAAGAATCTGACACCCTTGTGGTGGGGGAGGGGCAGAAAATGAAAAAAATTGAAAAAAATGTAGTTGGCGTTCTGAAACTTTGAGAGTGTGTTGCTTAACGTCTGTGGAACCCCCTTGCAAAATATGGGGACCCTGCAACCTTCGACAAGGTCAAAACGGAGGTCAGAGGTCACATTCGCATTGCCGACAGTACCCTTGATGGCACAAAGGAAGGTCCGACCGCTTTGAGCTTGCTCTCATTAGAACCGGCTCGAAAGTACATGCAGATTGATGCCTCTGCTGCTCCTAAGGTCAAAGGTTACGGCTTGAAATGTAACAAAGATCCAAAGGTCAAAGGTCACCTGTGCATGCTATACCCTACTGTTTTTGCCACTTAGGAAGGTCCGACTGCTTTGAGCTTGATGTCATTTTAACCGTCTCGGAGAGCAGATGCAGATTCATGCCTCTGGTGCAACAAAATGTGAAAGGTTATGGCTTAAAATGTAACAAAACCTTCCGTTAAGGCCTTTTGAGAAGCTGAGTGTTTGAAGTACTTTGAAAAGGGCTAAAGAGATAATTTTTTCACAGGGGGCCTCTAAATAGGGCATAGATCAATAACCTGAAATATGGGCACCTTCACCCACACAGAACTTTTTTTCAATAAAATGTCAAACTTTCACACATAATGCTGTTTGGAGCTAAGAATCTGACACCCTTGTGGTGGGGGAGGGGCAGAAAATGAAAAAAATTGAAAAAATGTAGTTGGCGTTCTGAAACTTTGAGAGTGTGTTGCTTAACGTCTGTGGAACCCCCCTTGCAAAATATGGGGACCCTGCAACCTTCGACAAGGTCAAAACGGAGGTCAGAGGTCACATTCGCAATGCCGACAGTACCCTTGATGGCACAAAGGAAGGTCCGACCGCTTTGAGCTTGCTCTCATTAGAACCGGCTCGAAAAGTACATGCAGATTGATGCCTCTGCTGCTCCTAAGGTCAAAGGTTACGGCTTGAAATGTAACAAAGATCCAAAGGTCAAAGGTCACCTGTGCATGCTATAGCCTACTGTTTTTGCCACTTAGGAAGGTCCGACTGCTTTGAGCTTGATGTCATTTTAACCGTCTCGGAGAGCAGATGCAGATTCATGCCTCAGGTGCAACAAAATGTGAAAGGTTATGGCTTAAAATGTAACAAAACCTTCCGTTAAGGCCTTTTGAGATGCTGTAGTGCTGCATGAGTGTTTAAAGTACTTTGAAAAGGGCTAAAGAGATAATTTTTTTGACAGGGGGGACTCTAAATAGGGCCTAGATCAGGAATCTGAAATATGGGAAACCTGACCCACAGAACTTTTTTTTGATAAAATGACAAACTTTCTCACACAATGCAGTTTAGCATCTGACAGGCTTGTGGTGGGGGGAGGGGCAGAAAATGAAAAAAATTGAAAAAATGTAGTTGGCGTTCTGAAACTTTCAGAGTGTGTTGCTTAACGTCTGTGGAACCCCCTTGCAAAATATGGGGACCCTGCGACCTTCAACAAGGTCAAAACTGTGGTCAGAGGTCACATTTTCATGCTTCACGGTGCCCTTACGGCACAAAGGAAGGTCCGACCGCTTTGAGCTTGCTCTCATTAGAACCGGCTTGAAAAGTACATGCAGATTGATGCCTCTGCTGCTCCTAATGTCAAACGTTACGGCTTAAAATGTAACAAAACCTTCCGTTAAGGTCTTTTGAGATGCTGAGTGTTTGAAGTACTTTGAAAAGGGCTAAAGAGATAATTTTTTCACAGGGGGCCTCTAATAGGGCATATATCAATAATCTGAAATATGGGAACCTTCACCACCCAGAACTTTTTTTCAATAAAATGTCAAACTTTCTCACATAATGCTGTCTGGAGCTAAGAATCTGACAGGCTTGTGGTGGCAGAGGGGAAGAAAATGAAAAAAATTCAAAAATGTGCTTGGCACTCTGAGCCTTTGAGAGTATGTTGTTGCACTTGTGTGGAACCCGCTTGCAAAATGTGACCGTGTACAGTACTAAGAGCCATTTCATTTTATTCCCCTCCCCCACCACGAGCCTGTCAGATTCTAAGCAGTGCAGTTGCAGTGATATAAGGGTTGCTCATTGATCGCGTGTTCGAATCCATGCTGTGGCATGCATGCAACATTTTTTACATTTAGTCAAGAGAGAATTATATGTGGAAAGTTGTCTTCTCAGACATATTTGAAGTTGATTATTGTATAGTTATAGTTGTTTTTCACACGCTGGGAGTACTTCCATTCGCTACGTCTTGGTCTGTAGATGTGATTTGATGTGTCGTTTGTACATTTGATGGCGGAAAAGATAATG